>NC_064643.1:164652289-164955319 GCF_023864345.2 Schistocerca serialis cubense | reverse complement strand
GAGAGGATATCATGTGACAAGTGTTCTCCATAGAAATCGTTGAACATAATAGCCTTTTACTTCTGTTTTTTATACCTGGTCTTTTACTTTATTACAACTTCCAATTCAGTTATGACTGTATCAAATTCGATTAGAGAGTTCAAATATTTACGAACAGTGAACGATTTTCAGTGTTAATCATACCTCCATGTTTGTTTCTGCCTTCATGCTACAGTTTAATGTAGCATTGAATATACTTAACCACTTTTCCTTTTTCGTGAACACTATAATACAGTATTTCCAGCATTGCTACAACTGTAGAATTACTGAAAGGAAACAAAAATCATCTTCTCTTTCAAACAGAATGAACAAATGCTATCCTGTATATTTATATGCAATATAAACCATCATCTTTGATATAAAGCTAATTATCACAAATTTAAATTGAGATCCCATAACTTAAAAAAGCTGTGCTCTGCAGCTGAAGATGTTTCATCTATCTCTTTGCCTTGTTTAATTAGATTAACATATATGCAAAAAAAATTATTTTTCCTGTTTTAGAGTGTAATACCCACTTATTCACATTATTACATATTAAAAATTGTAGCAAATTGTTTGTAATTCTTTTGAAGCTAAAGGATTGTTGCATTTTAGAAAAGGTTTTGTTATTTTAACTTATTTTCTTTAGATATTTATAATTCCTGAAAACCTAATCTACCTAGATATTTTTAAGCCTTTATAATATTATTTGGAATTAACATGTTTGTTTCCAAGCTGAGTGGACCAGATGTCATTAAATCATGTTTCTACATTAATTTCAGGTTATTCTTATTAATAAATCCAAACATATTCGTCACTAGTGTTATAATGTCAAATTCATAATGATCAACTTTTTCTTTCATGCACCTACCACTGTGCTGATATTTTTAGGTAAAACTCTTCCTAACATATTACTCCACATAATGTGATGTTTTATTAATTTTTTAGTTCAGTCATTTTATATTACTCGTTTCATATTCAAAGCCAGATTTATTTTATGATAGTTCATACTTCAAAGATTCATATTTATGTACCTAATTCCATAGTTAAGAATAATGTCACTCAAATCAGTAATAAAATTGTTTCCTTGCGATATAATGTTCAATCTCCATTCTGTAGGCTGTACATATTAACTGAATTTTGAAGTAAGAATAATATCTTTTTCTGGATGATTTTCTCATTATTTCTGTTATCTTCATTTGCATAGAATGTTCCTGTTCTTATAGCATAGCATACATATTCCTATCACTGATATTTCTTCCTCAAAACAAAGTATGCATACAATAGTTCCTCAAAGGTGTAGTAGAATGCAGTTTTATTGTGTTTCTTATCTCAGTTACTTTTGTTTGATGTTAAGCATCACTTCACTATTACATTATAATCTATTAATTACTTATCGTTAAGAACAAACTAATTATTCAAATGATATGATTTTTTTGTACTTTTGTTCAACCATATTACTTCCATTTCTCCGAAAGTTAGCACTACTTCAAAAATTTTATTTTAGAGCTGTTCAGCTAGTTTTGTCTAACACTCCATAAAGAGTGAGTACAAATGTGGTTCATTAATATAAAAAGGTGTACAAATTGTACAGCCTGAAATGTGTATATAATTTTTGTTACTCTCATATACAATTTCTGAGCAGCTTGTGAGAACAAGGACTATTTCTGATGATTTAGTAAATAAATATCTCAAGTCAATCACTGTCGAATTATTCCATGACAATCTCAGTTTAGCAATTTTGTTGAACTAATTAAATTAAGAATGATCTATTACTAGTATTATGATTTCCACTGAAACTCGTTTCTAAAGAAATGTGTAATAGATCTAGGTTTCTGTTTTGTATTTTGTAATCTAAAGAATAAACTTTTAATGTAAGTTTCTGTCAGTCAGGATAAATGAAAGAGATAAAATGTAAATTATATTCAAAATACTTTGTTTTAATATAATAAAAGATCTTTCATTTACTAAAGGAATACAAGAATTTTAGCAACCAGTGCAGTGATGATCCTCATTGGAAGAGATATTTTTGATTTTTTTAAAAAAATTTGAGAAAAATAGTTGTTTCCAGTTTACTTCCACGCCAGTAACGTGTTCATTGCTAGCGTCGATAAATATCGCCCGAGTAAGTGGAAGAAAGGCACGTATCGTTCCCTGTACTTAGATCAGTGCAGCCCATCTCAAAGCATTTTTCATCAAGAATCCAGCCACATTTCTGTCCGTAAAATACTTGACAACCGTTCACTTTCAGCACACTGGCCGTCGATTCCGTAGTCGTCGCAATTGTGGTGAAAATTTGTTTCACTGCGGGTAAGGGACACCATTCTGATTGTTGAAAGCGACCTGAATAGAGTGGTGTTAAAATCAGGTTAGTTACATCTCTTGAGGCACCAACAACAACTTTCAACAAATTGAAGCAGAGATATTACCGAGCTGTTACTGATACTGTGGAGATATGTAGCATGGAACGTCATTAACCATGGAAGAGACGGGGGAAATGTTGAATGAAAAATTACTGCTCAAGAGGGCCATTGTCTAGAGAAAACAGCACATATCTATGAATTTTGCTGACATCATCTAACGGTTGACCTTCTTCCAGAATGCACCATACAGGTTAACTCGAAATTCCACTGCCAAAATTTCTCAGGTTGTTTTCAGCGACGTTTTGTGAATGGTTTGGTACAAGGGACCTGAGATGTAATCGGCTCTCTGCAGACTAACTGCATTCCGTTTGATTTCTTACCGCCATTTGTCTTTGTATCTACATTGCACGGAAAATACTTGGTGGTTGTGGCGATCCACCTACATACGACTACATACGCCTTTTTTTATTAAGTCCTACTAAGTTATAAGGTCAGGTCTAAGTGCAAAAACATTGCTGAGAGACAGAATTAAGCTAGAAAGGTGGCGGAGGGAGGGGGAGGAAGGATAAACCGGATATTAATCTTTTCCCAAAATTCCCTGGACAAAGACGTACCTGACCGTAGCTGCCTCCCCGGCGACGGCATCATGACAATGGGTCCAATGACGAGGAACGCACAGTGGCGTCACCGGAAATCGGAGATATGAAGTAAAGTCTGTAAGCTTATAATAACGTCTATTGGTAGAGGCTTTGACTAGGAACCAAAACGTCGAAAGTCTCGCGTTCGAACCCGGCGTAGGAAGTAGGGCTGTTGATATATTGTAATATCCGTTTGTTGACATTTCTTCCTAGAAATTTTGGTATACACCGGCGTTATTTGTTTTACCGATATATCGATGCATTGATACTGAATGGCAATATCGCGTGTCGATAATTTGATTTTATATTTTTTTGCAATTTTCAGTAAATATATGAAATTGTCATTTTGAAATTGTAGTAGAACATAACTTCACGTTCACTTTTTGAGCACCTATCACGTCAGTCTTTCTCTCTGGAGAATTATACCACACCCGTAGTAACGCAACTAGTGTGCTAAAAATTGTTTGTTGCTTAAAGAAAATGGCCGTAATCTAAGTGACAAGACTGGTCTTTGCAGTGGGCGGAGACGTGTGAGGGGAGAAGCTGACGTAATCGTCGCTCGCCGCTACCAACAGAAACTGCAACGTTTAACTTCACCACGAAATTTTGACACTACAAATCTTAGGTCGCTGGCGTTTGCAGAAATGGAAAGAACAGGGAAGCCCGCATTAAGTGTTCCAGAAAAATCCGATATGTGTCGAAACCGAAAGACGAACTTACATGGAGTTACCATTGTTAGCGAAGTGATTATCGCCAAGCGTGAACGTACATCGTTTTCCTTTTAATTCTTGCCCCAAGGGGGATAAGCAGGCTGCTAGCTTGTTGATGTACAGAATATCTAATAATAAATCGATACTTAAATATACAGCTCTAAAACTGTAAGTATATTTACAATGTGTAGCCGATATTTTTATAAGCCGATACGTCTATATTCTTTTCGTCGACATATCGATGTATTAACACTTTCCCGATATACTGAGGGCAGATAATATTTTTAAATATCGATTATCGGATACCTGATACTTTTAAAAATAGCAACAGTCCTAATAAGAAGTAGCCCTCGTTCTACCGACAGACTTGTCAAATAGGGCGGAGGAGAGGACAGAGGTTCGAGGCACATTCTTGCCATCGGGGAGGGAAACCGCGACTAAAAGGCGGAAAAACCAGCAATGATCAAAGGCATGACAACGCAGAAGACACGTTAAAGATACATATGGCGTATCCACAGGACACGTGGCCTGTAACTGAAAAAGTTGTAATGAGGATCTTCTCATCGGCAATAAATTCCGAATTAGTCTCCATTCGGATCACCAGGAGGGCTCTACAAAAGAGGAGGTCACCGTAATGAAAACATGGTATAACCAACTACGAGTCGGAGCTTGAAATGTCAGATATTTGAATGTAATAGGAAAGCCAGAGAATCCTCAGATGCGAAAGCTGAATCTAGATATAGTGGAGGTCTGAGAGGTGAAATGGAAAGAAGATAAGGATTTCTGCTCAGACGAATATAGGGTAATTTCAAAAACAGAGCAACATGCTATTACGGAAGTCAGACTCGTCATGAACAGGAAAAACGGGCAGAGACTGAGCTACTGTGAACATTTCAGTGATATGATTGATCACATCAGACTCGACTGCAAACCAACGCCAATATCTATACTTCACGCATACAAATGGCAAGCATAAGATGAAGGGACTGAGTAAGTGTGTGAGGATACTGAACGGGTAATTCATTATGTAAAGGGAGATGAAAATCTAATAACCGTGGTGGACGGAAACCCGGTTGTTCGGGAAGGAATAGAAGAAAGAGTTGTGCAACAATGTGAAATTCGAAGTAGGAATGAGAAAGGAAACAGAGTAACTGAGTTCTGCAATAAATTTTGGATGGAAAGAGCGAATACTCTGTTCAAGAATCACGAGAGAAGAACGTATACTCCGAAAAGATTTCGAGATACCGGAAGATTTCAGCTGGGTTACAAAACGATCAGAACTCAGATACTGGATTGTAAGGCATTCCCAGGAGCACGTATATACTCGGATCACAATTTGCTAATGAGGGATAGTAGACTGAGACCCGTCCTGCAAAACAGTGTCAAAAGAAGTAGGATACTGAAGAATTAAGGAATGATGAGACGCGCCTGAAGTTCCCTGAGTCTATAGATACTGCAATAATGAATACCTCAGCAGGCGCATTACTTGTAGAGGAATGGACGTCTCTAAAAAAAGGCCGATCACAGAAGACGGAAAGAAAAACATGGGTAGAGGAAGGAAACTGCGAATCAACCTCGGGTAACAGAAGAAACAGTTCAGCTGGTCGACGAAAGAAGGAAGTAAAAAAAACGTTCAGATAAAGGAAGCGCAGGACAGCCAACGTCAAATGACTGATATGCAAAATGTGAAGAAATAAAAAAAGAAATAATTTCTGGAGGACTGACTCAATATGTAGAAAAGTCAGATCAACCTTCTGTGGAATTAAAAGCAAAGGTGATAAAATCAAGAGTGCAATGGGAATTCCACTGTTAAACGCAGAGGAGAGAGCGGAAGGTGTTGTGTGATGACGTTATAAAAGAAGAAATTAATATGGAAGAGATAGAGAAACCAGTATTAGAGTCAGAATTTGAAAGAGTTATCCAACCAAACAATTATTGAAACAAATCTGCAACATCAGGCTTTCTGAAAAAATATCATGTGCACATTTCCGAATATATCAAAGGCAAATTAGTACGAGACCATTAGCACAATCAACAAAACATCCCTTGCATCATGCCTGCTGGACAGGAATACAATACAGAACACTGGAAAAGAAAATTGGGTTCTGGAAATACACTGAGGTGACATAAGTTATGCGATACCTCGTAATAGAGTGCCGGAGTTCGATTTTCCCGGCGTAGTGTAGTAACTCGACGTGGAATGGACTCAACAAATCGTTGGAAGTACCCTGCAGAAATTACTGCCTCTACAGGCCTCCATAATTGCGAAAGTGTTGCCGGTGCAAGATTTTGCACACCAACAGACCTCCGATTATGTCCAATAAATGTTCAATAGGATTCATGTCTTGTGATATGGGTGGCAAAACTATTTGCTCGAATTGTCCAGAATGTTCTTCAAACCAATCGTGAACAGTTGTCGCCTGGTGATATTGCGCATTGTTACCCATAAAAATTACACCATTGTTTGGAACATGAAATCCATTAATGGTTGCAAATGCTTTCCAAGCAGCCGAACATCTAGAGGACCCAGTCCATTCCATTTTAACACAACTCGCACCATTATGGAGTCACCACCAGTTTACACGATGTCTTATTGATAACTTGGGTCCACGGTTTCGTGGCGTCTTCGGCACACTCGAACCCTACCATCAGCTCTTACCAACTGAAATTTGCACTCATCTGACCTGGCCTCGGTTGTCTAGTCGCCTAGGGCCCAATAACGTGGTCACGGGCCCAGGGGAGGCGCTGCAGGCGATGTTGTGCTGTCAGCTGAGGAACTCGCGTCGGTCGTCTGCAGTCAAAGCCCATTAATGCCGATTTTTTTCGCACCGTCGTAACGGATAAATTTGTCGTACGTCCCACATTGATTTCTGCGATTATTTCTCACAGTATTGCTTGTCTGTTAGCATTGACAACTGTACCCAAAAGCCGCTGTTCCCGGTCGTTAAGGGGGGTAGGACGTCAAACGGGCCGACTTGGAGCAGGAGAGGCACCACGGGACATTTTAATTTCCACTGGTTATACTTTTACAAATAAAATCTATAGTTACATGTGTATGAAACTCTAGAGATTATTTAATTTGTGAACAAATGAATGAACTGTTAAATTTTAAACTTATTGTTTAGAAAAAAAACTCAAATTTTATAGTTAATTATATGAATTTTTACAAGAGTTTATAATAGATTTGGAAAATTCTAGTATTTCATACACCTGTAAGTACTGCTTGTATGCTGTGCAAAATTCATCGAATAATCTCTCTTACTTAGGAAGAAAGGTATACCTACAGAAAGAAATACAGTCAGTAGTAAGTGAAAAAATGATGAAATTTCACATGTATAAAAAAGGTATTTTGCTACGTTTTTGAACTTCCACTGCTATAAGTGTGAGTCCTCAATCCTTCCTGGTCATGCTGACAAAGTTTTATGAATTTATTTGTACAAGTATGGACAGTAGAAATTAAAATGTCCTGTGGTGCCTCTCCTGCTCCAAGTCAGCCCGTTTGACGTCCTACCCCCCCTTACGTAAAGACCGTGGATCACTGCGCTCTCCGTGGTGGAAGGTAATGCCGGAGACGTTGTATTCTCGGCACAATCTTGACACTGTGGATCGGGGAATATTGACTTGCCGAACTATTTCCGAAACGGAACGTCCCATGCGTCTAGCTCCAATAACCATTCAGCGTTCAAAGTCTGAAAGTTACCGTCCTGGGGCTATAATGACGTCGGAAACATTTCACATGAATCACCTGAGCACAGACGACAGTTCTACCAATGTCCTTTACCGCCTTCTATATATGGGCATATCGCTATCCCATGACTTTTGCACCTCAGTGTATAAAGGGAGTCGGCCGTGGTGGCCGGGCGGTTCTAGGCGCTACAGTCTGGAACCGCGCGACCGCTACGGTCGCAGGTTAGAATCCTGCCTCGGGCATGGACGTGTGTGATGTCCTTAGGTTAGTTAGGTTTAAGTAGTTCTAAGCTCTAGGGGACTGATGACCTCAGAAGTTAAGTCCCATAGTGCTCAGAGACATTTTTCTATAAAGGGACCAGAGGGACAGTTCTGTCGTTGCGCTTGGTAATGGAAGCGAGACTGAAGAAAAATCGTGAAACACTCATAGGATCTGTCGACCTAGAAAAGTCGTTCGACAATGTAAAACGGTGCAAGATGTTAAAATTCTAAGAAAAGTAAGAGTTGAATACGGGGAAAGATGGGTAATATTCAATATATTAAAGTACCAAGAGGAAACAATAAGACTGGAAGACCAAGAAAGACGTGTTTGTATTAAAAGGCGTATAAGACATGGATGCAGTCTTTCGCCCGCGAAAGGCAAAGGTCCAGAGTTCGAGTCTCGGTCCGGCACACAGTTTTCATCTGCCAGGGAGTAATCCCAATACCATTGCTGAACTGAAAACTGCCATTCAGAGAGTCATCGACAGCATCGATATTCCGAAACTTCGAGGGTCATGCAGAATTTCGCTGTTCGTCTGCGGCACATCATCGCCAATATGGCATTCGTATCGAACATGTCATAATCTAAATCAGAATATCTGTAGTGACGTCTATGTGTTGAATAAAGTGTGCGAATGCCGTAGTTCGTAACTAAATTACATTTCTTTAATAGTTCAGTAATTGCCACCCTTTAAGAATCCATACAACGGCCGGTTCCTGACGTCATCAGACCGACCGCTGCCTAAGATCGCAGAGTCGCGCTGACGTCTGTTGCGGAGCTAGCAGTGTGGAACAGTTAGAGCTGCTTGGTTTATTTAACACTTAAGGCCCATAACTGGTCTAATTTCAACACTTTTTCTTCTCTGTTAGATTATGGACTGGAATCAGGGAACCAACGGATTCGGTTCACCGATGCCAGGGCTCTCTCAACATCCAATCACTGGTGTGGTACGGTGCATAGAGAGGCCATAGATATACAGGAGCATGAAAACAACTATGACAGAACGGAAGAAGGAATGAAATGAGATAAGTTGTGCACTTTAGTGTTGAGGAAAGCAAACAGCGCCAACTTCTCCATAAAAAAACTCAGTATGCGACCCTGCGATCTGGTCTGATGACGTCACGAACCGGTCGTTGCTTGGATACGTATGAACAGTTCAGCATGTTTGATACTAATAATTGCTTCCTATGATGATGTTGCCAACATTGGAAGGCGAAACGTTGGCCATTGAAAAATGCCTTGGATCACGCCCAACACCTATAAAACACAGATAACCAAGGTTATATTTCACTTCCCCCCCCCCATGAACCATGGATACAGATAGCCGTACCGTAGGTGCAACCACAACGGAGGGGTATCTGTTGAGAGGCCAGACAAACGTGTGGTTCCTGAAGAGGGGTAGCAGCCTTTTCAGTAGTTGCAGGGGCAACAGTCTGGATGATTGACTGATCTGGCCTTGTAACACTAACCAAAACGCCCTTGTGTGCTGGTATTGCGAACGGCTGAAAACAATGAGAAACTACAGCCGTAATTTTTCCCGAGGGCATGCAGCTCTACTGTATGATTAAATGGTGATGGCGTCCTCTTGGGTAAAATATTCCGGAGGTAAAATAGTCCCCCATTCGAATCTCCAGGCGGGGACTACTCAAGAAGACGTCGTTATCAGGAGAAAGAAAACTGGCGTTCTACAGATCGAAGCGTGGAATGTCAGATCCCTTAATCGGGCAGGTAGGTTAGAAAATTTAAAAAGGGAAACGCATAAGTTAAAGTTAGATATAATGGGAATTAGTGAAGTTCAGTGACAGGAGGAACAAGACTTTTGGTCAGGTGAATACAGGGTTATTAATACAAAATCAAATAGGGGCAATGCAAGAGTAGGTTTAATAATGAATAAAAAAATATGAGTGCGGGTAAGCTACTACAAACAGCATAGTGAACGCATTATTGTGGCCAATATAGACACGAAGCCCGTGCCTACTACAGTAGTACAAGTTTAAATGCCAACTAGCTCCGCAGATGATGAAGAAATTGATGAAATATATGATGAGATAAAAGAAATTATTCAGGTAGTGAAGGGAGACGAAAATTTAATAGTCATGGGTGACTGGAATTCGAGAGTAGGAAAAGGGAGAGAAGGAAACATTGTAGGTGAATATGGATTGGGGGTAACAAATGAAAGAGGAAGCCGTCTGGTAGAATTTTGCACAGAGCATAACTTAATCATAGCTAACACTTGGTTCAAGAATCATAAACGTAGTTTGTATACATGGAAGAATCCTGGAGATACTAGAAGGTATCAGATAGACTATATAATGGAAAGACAGAGATTTGGGAACCAGGTTTTAAATTGTAGGACATTTCCATGGGCAGATGACTCTGACCACAATCCAATGGTTATGAACTGCAGATTAAAACTGAAGAAGCTGCAAAAAAGTGGGAATTTAAGGAGATGGGACCTGGATAAACTGACTAAACCAGAGGTTGTACAGAGTTTCAGGGAGAGCATAAGGGAACAATTGACAGGAATGGGGGAAAGAAATACAGTAGAAGAAGAATGGGTAGCTTTGAGGAATGAAATAGTGAAGGCAGCAGAAGATCAAGTAGGTAAAAAGACGAGGGTTAGTAGAAATCCTTGGGTAACAGAAGAGATACTGAATTTAATTGATGAAAGGAGAAAACACAAAAATGCAGTAAGTGAAGCAGGCAAAAAGGAATACAAACGACTCAAAAATGAGATCGACAGGAAGTGCAAAATGGCTAAGCAGGGTTGGCTAGAGGACAAATGTAAGGCTGTAGAGGCTTATCTCACGAGGGGTAAGATAGATACTGCCTACAGGAAAATTAAAGAGACCTTTGGAGAAAAGAGAAACACTTGCATGAATATCAAGAGCTCAGATGGAAACCCAATTCTAAGCAGAGAAGGGAAAGCAGAAAGGTGGAAGGAGTATATATTGGGTCTATACAGGGGCGATGTTATTGAGGACAATATTATGGAAATGGAAGAGGAGGTAGATGAAGATGAAATGGGAGATATGATACTGCGTGAAGAGTTTGACACAGCACTGAAAGACTTAAGTTGAAACAAGGCCCCGGGAGAAGACAACATTCTGTTAGAACTACTGACAGCCTTGGGAGAGGCAATCCTGATAAAACTCTACCATCTGGTGAGCAGGATGTATGAGACACGCGGTATTCCCTCAGACTTCAAGACGAATGTAATAATTCCATTTCCAAAGAAAGCAGGTGTTGACAGATGTGAAAATTACCGAACTATCAGTTTAATAAGTCACAGCTGCAAAATACTAACGCGAATTCTTTACAGATGAATGGAAAAAATGGTAGAAGCCGACCTCGGGGAAGATCAGTTTGGATTCCGTAGAAATGTTAGAACACGTGAGGCAATACTGATCCTACGACTTATCTTAGAAGAAAGATTAAGGAAAGGCAAACCTACGTTTCTAGCATTTGCAGACTTAGAGAAAGCTTTTGACAATGTTGACTGGAATACTCTCTTTCAAATTCTGAAGGTGGTAGGGGTAAAATACAAGGAGCGAAAGGCTACTTACAATTTGTACAGAAAGCGGATGGCAGTTATAAGAGTCGAGGAACATGAAAGGGAAGCAGTGGTTGGGAAGGGAATGATACAGGGTTGTAGCCTCTCCCCAATGCTATTCAATCTGTATATTGAGGAAGCAGTAAAGGAAACAAAAGAAAAATTCGGAGTAGGTATTAAAATCATGGAGAAGAAATAAAAACTTTGAGGTTCGCCGATGACATTGTAATTCTGTCAGAGACAGCAAAGGACTTGGAAGAGCAGTTGAACGGAACGGACAGTGTCTTGAAAGGAGGATATAAGATGAACATCAACAAAAGCAAAACGAGGATAATGGAATGTAGTCGAATTAAGTCGGATGATGCTGCGGGAATTAGATTAGGAAATGAGACACTTAAAGTAGTAAAGGAGTTTTGCTATTTGGGGAGCGAAATAACTGATGATGGTCGAAGTAGAGAGGATATAAAATGTAGACTGGCAATGGTAAGGAACGCGTTTCTGAAGAAGAGAAATTTGTTAACATCGAGTATAGATTTAAGTGTCAGGAAGTCGTTTCTGAAAGTATTTGTATGGAGCATAGCCATGTATGGAAGTGAAACATGGACGATAACTAGTTTGGACAAGAAGAGAATAGAAGCTTTTGAAATGTGGTGCTACAGAAGAATGCTGAAGATTAGATGGGTAGATCACATAACTAATGAGGAGGTATTGAATAGAATTGGGGAGAAGAGGAGTTTGTGGCACAAGTTGAATAGAAGAAGGGATCGGTTGGTAGGACATGTTTCGAGGCATCAAGGGAGCACCAATTTAGTACTGGAGGGCAGCGTGGAGGGTAAAAATCATAGAGGGAGACCAAGAGATGAATACACCAAGCAGATTCAGAAGGATATAGGCTGCAGTAGGTACTGGGAGATGAAGAAGCTTGCACAAGATAGAGTAGTAGCATGGAGAGCTGTATCAAACCAGTCGCAGGACTGAAGACCGCAACAACAAAAACATTTCACTCTTCTTAATTTATTTTTCCTGCTTTTGAAGTCAAAATTAACAGTATCCCAATATTTTCAAACGTTTCCATAATATCTCTCACCGTGGGCGTTTCACGAGATGTGTGCGAGAGGAAGTAATATGTTGCCCTGTTGTGTCTAGGAATCCTGCATACTCGGTTAACTAGACAAACAATCAAACAACTCGTATTAATGTGTTTTATTACAAAAAGACAAGTACAAATACTTAACTTTGATCTAGGAATTCTTGTGCAATTACACAGATTTGTCACAAGCAAAGGGCGACGTACAAAATAATCAGTCTTCTTCGGAATAGACAAACACAAGTAACACTTGTGGTCATAGTGACCGCTAATGACAACAGTCTGTCAACTGAGCTGCAATGATTGCTGATCTCTAACTGTGCTCTGTAGAGATTGCTAATGAAGGGGCTACAATGCGTCAGCTAACAAAGTAGCTGACGTCTTAGCTGCTATCGAAGTGGGCTGCCACCAGTCGGTTGTGAAGCTTACGTTCTCTTCACATAGGAGCCGCTGCTGTAGCGTTGTCGTCCTGGAGGGAGGTCGGTCAGCGTGCCATTGGCTGACCTCTTCTCACAGCCTTCTCTTCTCTGTCGTTCCCGAATGGAGTGCCGGCTCTGATTTTATGCCGTAACATGCCCAATGTTAATTCGAGCATAGGTCACGGAATTTCAGCAGTAACACTCACATGTTGCGATTGCCACTTTGTTGGGCATCTCGCTTTTACTAAAGGCGCCATGACGATACGTGCCATTCTTCGTTGGATCTTCGAAGCATTTCGTAAGCCACTTCTTTCGTGCATGTATTACATTTCCGTATGATTCTTTCAATGAATCTCAACCTGGCGTCTGCATTTTCTGCAATTTGTTTTATGTGGTCATACCATTTTCCTTGCGGACTATTCCTCCCATATATTTTGCGGTTGTTTCTTCTTCCAGAGATTTTCCACCAACAACATAATTGGGCCGTAACGGATCTGTTCGGGTATTTACTCGCAGTATGTTTCATTTCTTTACATTTGGGGTCAGTTGCAAGTGCCGGCCGTTGTGGCCGTGCTGTTCTAGGCGCTTCAGTCTGGAACCGCGTGACCGCTACGGTCGCAGGTTCGAATCCTGCCTCGGGCATAGATGTGTGTGATATCCTTAGGTTAGTTAGGTTTCAGTAGTTCTAAGTTCTAGGGGACTGATGACCACAGATGTTAAGTCCCACAGTGCTCAGAGCCATTTGAACCAATCAGTTGCAAGTCCCTGCACCAATCACTGATCCACAGCAGGTCTTTCTTAGTTTCGGTAGACGCTTCTAGCTTTGCTATCTGCTTATGGGCAACAGCATCGTCTGCGGAAACCTTGTAGAGATTCCAACGTTATCCACTAATTCTTTTAGTCCAGTATCGAACTTGTTTCATTGCCAGCTCGACAGGCAAGTTCTACAGCACTCTTAATACGAACAGATCGTTAAAACAGCAGTCTGGAGTCTATTGAAATCGCATTAAATTGCATCCTACACCCTGGAACGCCTGACTTTGTGCAATAACGATTAAAACTGCCCCGCGATATGTCGCTACGGTGATACGAACGAAAGGCGCTGTGCTGAACAACCGCTACGTCTGCACAGATATTGTTTTCGCACCCTTGTGTTATCTCGTACACTGCTTATTTGTGACCACCGAAGGATTTTGCCGCTTTGGTCTCAGTCATTGCACAAATACAGGCTCGGGCACAGACCACCATTACGCAGCAGTCTGTGATGTAACTACGCTGCCAACCTACAAAAAACACAGCTTTATATTTGCTTTATCGATTGTCTTTTTATTTGTCTAATATCTTTTATTGTATTTACCGTTTCCATCCGATTATTACTTCATTGTTTTTCTTCATGAAGGTAGAAATTTGTAGTAAACGCATCAAAGAAACTGTCCTTTTCTGGTTAGGCAAATAATTTATAAACCTATGGATGTGCATGGACGGTGACAAGCTGGGGAAACCCCCTGTCAGGTGAGGCGCGCTGCATATAGGCGTAGGCGTAGGAAGCTCGAAACATAATAAGAGCATGTAATGGTGCGTGCTTGGAAAGTCGTATCTGTTCTGCGCAGAGTGTGAGGCAAGAAGAATTCTTGGAGCAGAAAAATGAGACTACATTCTCCTTTAGTTGCTGATTACTAGCCTTGGATCTATGTCTTGTAATTAGTACAGCTGTCGGAATAATAATTACGCGTAAAGAGGTCAGTATGACGGAGAATGTCTGAGCAACAACTGAGCGTGAATTTCGCCATAATCGACTACAGAAGGCAGGAGCTGTTGTTCGTTCCAATTTATTGTTGTAACAGGAAGGCAGTTAATGTGGTTTTTTTTATTTTTTTTTTAGAATTTGGCTATACACCACGCAAAAAGTTCACCGTATAATGAAAGGAGTGTTGATTTTGACTATACAGAGGATACATTAGATTATTTAATATTTTTCATAATTATAACAATAACAGTAAGGATTCTACATGTTATTTATTTCTCAAAGGGACCTCTGAATACTGATTAACCTCTTCAAAGAACGTAAGAAACGGACATGGAGCACTAGTGGTTGGGCTGCAAGGAAAACTAGCAAGATGGAACGAAAGATATGACTTGGAATGATTGTTTCCAAGAACTATGCGATGTGATGGGATAAAAACAATCGTTTTCATCATACTGTTCTATAGAAATGTTAAGCATGCATGACGTGAAATTACATCTGCTCGGTAATAGAAAAGCAATCACGAATCTGTTGTCGACTCATGAGTTGAAGAGAAGCAGGTAGTGAAATTAACTGAATAAAGCTAAATGAAACCACACTACGAGTTCCGTGAGGCTTGACAAACTTGGCTCAGGCCTTGTGACTAGTTTAGTGATGATGCACTTACCAAATTCAACGCCGTCCACCACAGACCCTTTTGTTGTGTAGCCGTCCTCTGTGAATCTGCTGTCGTAGACTTCTCTGACGTAAGACATTGATGTTGTAATCAGCTGTATATGCCAGACTTTTCGTTATATCTACACATCTGATGGAGCAGTCACAAACATCTTCACTGTAACGGCGACTAAATATCGGGTCCTCACAATAATAATTAACGTTGACTTTCTGCAAAGTCGAGCACTCTTCATTTCTTGCTGCGTTACCGAAGACAGTTAATAACGCCTTTGGATGTTAGTTATTATTTCAACTTCCTATTTCCGACGTTACTAATTATCCGCGCTGTCTCTGATTTTCTATTATTTCTGTCCGATTGAAAAGTAATTGTTAAATAGGTTCTAAGTCACAATTTACGCTTCGTAATAATTCATAATCGAACCTTCCGGCGTCCAGAGATCTTGCCTATGATTATCGCTGACTAATACACACGCTATTGTGGAAATCACTTTAGTCTTTTTATTAACAACATTTAATATTAATTAAATGATCATGAATGATTACGTTTTGTATATATAAAAATGGAGGGTTTCCAGAATGAAATTTTCACGCTGCAGCGGAGTGTAAGCTGCAGAGCGAAAATCTCATCCTGGAAACATTCGCCAGGCTGTGGCTAAGCCATGTCTCCGCAGTACCCTATCATTCAGGAGTGCTAGTTGTGCAAGGTTCGAAGCAGAGCTTCTGTAAAGTTTGGAAGGTAGGATACGAGGTACTGGAAGATCTGAAGCTGTGAGGCCGGGGCATGAGTCGTGCTTGGGTAGCTCAGTTGGTAGAGCACTTGATCGTGAAAGGCAAAGGTTCCGAGTTCGAGTCTCGGTCCGGCGCACAATTTTAATCTGCTAGGAAGTTTCATAAAAGGAGGGTTGATTCCACGGTTATTCTCAGCAATTACGACAGCTAAAATGTCCGTGATTTTTACATTTCGTCACTCAAAGATATCATAGCAAGAAGTATGGCCAATTACTATACTTCGATACAGTCATTCAAACTTCGTACGCTTTTACCTTCACAAAACTAAGTGTCCAGTTCTGTTCTTATATTCAATTTAACGTCCCTTCGTAGAGTCCACAGATCCAATTATCGATTAATCGGTATGTAATAGAGCTACTTCCTCTCGTGCGCACAATTCCTTAGTCCGTGACCCTACGGCAAGGATCTACCTAGACCTCAGAAAAACTTTCAACGGAAGTCTGTCCCGTATAAACTAACTGTAGTCACTTTTCTTGCAGTTCAACAGAAGTGCACTGATCCCTTCCGTAGCATATCGTACGCCGCTGCTACGTAGACTTATTCAGAGCGCAGAAAACAAGACAAGAGTGCTAACAATACTCGCGCATGGTGTATATAGTAGAATTTAGCAACAAAAGTAGCCGCGTTAAACCCTCTTTGATTTCCCTAGGCGCTATTTTGCTGCGGGCGTTATTCTGGTGAGAGATTATATATCGTTAATTTTAATTAAAATTTTTTCGATGCTATTAATTATTTCCGCTACATGTTGGAACCCGTGAGGCAATACTGATCCTACGACTTATCTTAGAAGAAAGATTAAGGAGAGGCAAACCTACTTTTCTAGCATTTGTAGACTTAGAGAAAGCTTTTGACAACGTTGACTGGAATACTCTCTTTCAAATTCTGAAGGTGGCAGGGGTAAAATACAGGGAGCAAAAGGCTATTTACAATTTGTACAGAAACCAGATGGCAGTTATAAGAGTCGAGGGGCATGAAAGGGAAGCAGTGGTTGGGAAGAGAGTGAGACAGGGTTGTAGCCTCTCCCCATTGCTATCCAATCTGTATATTGAGCAAGCAGTAAAGGAAACGAAAGAGATGTTCGGAGTAGGTATTAAAATCCATGGAGAAGAAATAAAAACTTGGAGGTTCGTCGATGACATTGTAATTCTGTCAGAGACAGCAAAGGACTTGGAAGAGCAGTTGAACGGAATGGACAGTGTCTTGAAAGGAGGGTATAAGATGAACATCAACAAAAGCAAAACGAGGATAATGGAATGTAGTCGAACTAAGTCGGGTGACGCTGCGGGAATTTGATTAGGAAATGAGACACTTAAAGTAGTAAAGGAGTTTTCCTATTTGGGCAGCAAAATAACTGATGATGGTCGAAGTAGAGAGGATATAAAATGTAGACTGGGAATGGCAAGGTTCAAATGGTTCAAATGGCTCTGAGCACTATGGGACTTAACATCTGTGGTCATCAGTCCCCTAGAACTTAGAACTACTTAAACCTAACCAACTAAAGGACATCACACACATCCATGCCCGAGGCAGGATTTGAACCTGCGACCGTAGCGGTCACGCGGTTCCAGACTGTAGCGCCTAGAACCGCACGGCCACACCGGCCGGCGCAATGGCAAGGAAAGCGTTTCTGGAGAAGAGAAATTAGTTAACATCGAGTATAGATTTAAGTGTCAGGAAGTCGTTTCTGAAAGTATTTTTTTGGAGTGTAGCCTCGTATAGAAGTGAAACATGGACAATAAATAGTATGGAGAATAGAAGCTTTCGAAATGTGGTGCTACAGAAGAATGCTGAAGATTAGATGGGTAGATCACATAACTAATGAGGAGATATTGAATAGAATTGGGGAGAAGAGGAGTTTGTGGCACAACTTGACTAGAAGAAGGGATCGGTTGGTAGGACATGTTCTGAGGCATCAAGGGATCACAAATTTAGTACTGAAGCGCAGCGTGGAGGGTAAAAATGGTACAGGGAGACCAAGAGATGAATACACTAAGCAGGTTCAGAAGGATGTAGGTTGCAATAGGTACTGGGAGATGAAGAAGCTCGCACAGGATAGGGTAGCACGGAGAGCAACACTATCGATCACCTCTCCCCTACATGAGAATAAGCCTGACAATTTTATTCTCAATTAAAAGAGCAGTTATAGCTGTCATCCGCGACACCCTTTGAGCACAATGGTTCGTCGAGGATATTCTACGCCTCGTTTTCTTGCCCTTCCTGGCAAGTCATCCTGGGCTTACATTTCAGCAAGATAATCCCCGCGTGCACACGACGAGAGTTCCCACTTCTTACCTTCGTGCTTGCCAAACCATGTCTTGGCCAGCAAGGTCGTCCGACCGCTCCCCAATTGAGAACCTTTGGAGCGTTATGGGGACGACCCTCCAACCAGCTCAGGAATCTGACGATCTAACGCACCAGTTGGACAGAATTTGGCACGGTATCCCTCAGGAGGACATCCAACAGCTCCGTCAATCATTGCCAAGCCAAGTAACTGCTTGCGTAAGGACCAGAGGTGGGCCAACGCGTTATTGACTTGCTCAGTTTGTGAAGCTCAAAATGGTTCAAATGGCTATAAGCACTATGGGACTTAACATCTGAGGCCATCAGCTCCCTAGACTTAGAACTACTTAAACCTAACTAGCCTAAGGACATCACACACATCCATGCCCGAGGCAGGATTCGAACCTGCGATCGCATCATGCAGCGGGGTTCCGGACTGAAGCGCCTCGAACCGCTCAGCCAAAGCGGCCGGCCTTTGTGAAGCGATTTCTCTCGAACAAATCATCAAATTATTCTGATACTGTAATCATTTGTTTGTCCATAGATGAATATCACATCTATTGCTTTCCGTCCCATTTTGATTATTTCTTCGTGGTGCATTTTTTTAACGTACTTCGTCAGCTCTTGAATGCGACCACCAGTGTCCTCCTACCGCACACGGCGACTGCATGGGTAGGCGTGGCTACAGTCTGGTTGGTACCACGGTTACATTATGAGGAATTGTATGGTAAGAATAGTTACAGTTGGAGAACAAGATCCTCGATCTCTCTCTGCTTGTGAGAGCGTGGCCAAATATCGCGTCTACAAGAGACAAGACACTTCGCGAGTGATTACTGTACCGACGCCAGTTTGGTGGAGCCGGCCGGAGTGTCCGAGCGGTTCTAGGCGCTTCAGTCTGGAACTGCGAGACCGCTACGGTCGCAGGTTCGAATCCTGCCCCGGGCATGGATGTGTGTGATGTCCTTAGGTTAGTTAGGTTTAAGTAGTTCTAAGTTCTAGGGGACTAATGACCTCAGAAGTTAAGTCCCATAGTGCTCAGAGCCATTTGAACCATTTGAACCAGTTTGGCGCACCGTGAAGCCGCGCAAGCACTCCTGCGATTTTTAAGTGAGTCAACCAGTGGGAGAGAGACGAGGGGGCGTGTTTCACGGGGCATGCCTGCGTCCCCGCGGCGCCAACTAGGCTCGAAGTTCGCTGCGAGGTTCCCTTCCTAAAGCCGTCGGCACACGGGCCGTGCATCCGATCGTTGAGCATTGAGCACGGAATAGCACATCGGGGTGTTTTTGCGAACATGCGGAGCATTATCTGGCATGTTAGATATTCTGAACGTGCTTTTGAACGTTGACCAACGAGATGGCATAACAGCACCTACGACACAAGCACCCCATCTCCATTCAGTTTGTGAGGCGCCATATTGGCTTTCAGTTGAAGCCTGTATGTACACAGGGTGGTCCATTGATACTGAACGGGCCAAATATCTCACGAAATAAGCGTCAAACGAAAAAACTACAAAGAACGAAACTCGTCTTGCTTGAAGGGGGAAACCAGATGGCGCTATGATTGACCAGTTAGATGGCGCTGCCATAGGTCAAACGGATATCAACTGTTTTTTTTTTTATAGGAACCCCATTTTTATTACGTATTCGTGTAGTACGTAAAGAAATATGAATGTTTTAGTTGGACCACTTTTTTCGCTTTGTGATAGATGGCGCTGTAATACTCACAAACGTATGAGTACGTGGTATCACGTAACATTCCGCCAGTGCGGACGGTATTTGCTTCGTGATACATTACCCATGTTAAAATGGACCGTTTACCAATTGCGGAAAATGTCGATATCCTGTTGATGTTTGGCTATTGTGATCAAAATGCCCAACGGGCGTGTGCTATGTATGCTGCTCGGTATCCTGGACGATATCATCCAAGTGTCCGGACCGTTCGCCGGATAGTTACGTTATTTAAGGAAACAGGAAGTGTTCAGCCACATGTGAAACGTCAACGACGACCTGCAACAAATGATGATGCCCAAGTCAGCGCATTGTCAATGCATGTGAGAACATTACGAAGGCGAACTACTCGCCGTTGAGAGGAATGTCGTTACACGTATTGCCAAATGCATTGAGGTTGGCGGATATCATTTTGACCATTTATTGCATTAATGTGGTACTTACAGGTAATCACGCTGTAGCAGCATGCGTTCTCAGAAATGATAAGTTCACAAAGGTACATATATCACATTGGAACAACAGAAACAAAATGTTCAAACGTACCTACGTTCTGTGGTTTAATTAAAAAAACCTACCTGTTACCAACTGTTCGTCTAAAATTGTGAGCCATGTGTTTGTGACTATTACAGCGCCATCTGACACAAAGCGAAAAAAGTGGTCCAACTAAAACATTCATATTTCTTTACGTACTGCACGAATATGTAACAAAAAATGGGGGTTCCTATATTAAAAAACGCAGTTGATATCCGTTTGACCTATGGCTGCGCCATCTGGTTTCCCCTTCAAGCTAAACAAATTTCGTTAGTTTGTAGTTTTTTCGTTTGACGCTTATTTCGTGAGATATTTGGCCTGATCACGATCAATGGACCACGCCGTTATTGAGCACCAGAAAATTGACGATTCTCGAAAACCCGTCGTTAATTGTACGAGTCGCTGTGATAAAATGAAAGGAAAAGTAACAATCGTGGTAAAATAATTGCGTATTATGAGAGTATGCGTATTATGAGAGTATACCATTTCAAGGCAACGGCATGTTGAAGAGCCATCGGAAACGCTTTATTCTTCGTACTATTTGTTATAATTAAATTTCAGTTAATAATATAGCTACAATTAAAGCCTTCAGGACGCGCTAAGTCGACAGATATAGTCACCTGAGATTTGTGGTCGATTTAGCTCAATGTACACCGTCTCAGATTTGCAACGAAAAGTTTGATGTGTTGCTCGTTATATATATATATATATATATATATATATATATATATATATATATATATATATATATACTCCTGGAAATGGAAAAAAGAACACATTGACACCGGTGTGTCAGACCCACCATACTTGCTCCGGACACTGCGAGAGGGCTGTACGAGCAATGATCACACGCACGGCACAGCGGACACACCAGGAACCGCGGTGTTGGCCGTCGAATGGCGCTAGCTGCGCAGCATTTGTGCACCGCCGCCGTCAGTGTCAGCCAGTTTGCCGTGGCATACGGAGCTCCATCGCAGTCTTTAACACTGGTAGCATACCGCGACAGCGTGGACGTGAACCGTATGTGCAGTTGACGGACTTTGAGCGAGGGCGTATAGTGGGCATGCGGGAGGTTGGGTGGACGTACCGCCGAATTGCTCAACACGTGGGGCGTGAGGTCTCCACAGTACATCGATGTTGTCGCCAGTGGTCGGCGGAAGGTGCACGTGCCCGTCGACCTGGGACCGGACCGCAGCGACGCACGGATGCACGTCAAGACCGTAGGATCGTACGCAGTGCCGTAGGGGACCGCACCGCAACTTCCCAGCAAATTAGGGACACTGTTGCTCCTGGGGTATCGGCGAGGACCATTCGCAACCGTCTCCATGAAGCTGGGCTACGGTCCCGCACACCGTTAGGCCGTCTTCCGCTCACGCCCCAACATCGTGCAGCCCGCCTCCAGTGGTGCCGCGACAGGCGTGAATGGAGGGACAAATGGAGACGTGTCGTCTTCAGCGATGAGAGTCGCTTCTGCCTTGGTGCCAATGATGGTCGTATGTGTGTTTGGCGCCGTGCAAGTGAGCGCCACAATCAGGACTGCATACGACCAAAGCACACAGGGCCAACACCCGGCATCATGGTGTGGGGAGCGATCTCCTACACTGGCCGTACACCACTGGTGATCGTCGAGGGGACACTGAATAGTGCACGGTACATCCAAACCGTCATCGAACCCATCGTTCTACCATTCCTAGACCGGCGAGGAAACTTGCTGTTCCAACAGGACAATGCACGTCCGCATGTATCCCGTGCCACCCAACGTGCTCTAGAAGGTGTAAGTCAACTACCCTGGCCAGCAAGATCTCCGGATCTGTCCCCCATTGAGCATGTTTGGGACTGGATGAAGCGTCGTCTCACGCGGTCTGCACGTCCAGCACGAACGCTGGTCCAACTGAGGCGCCAGGTGGAAATGGCATGGCAAGCCATTCCACAGGACTACATCCAGCATCTCCACGATCGTCTCCATGGGAGAATAGCAGCCTGCATTGCTGCGAAAGGTGGATATACACTGTACTAGTGCCGACATTGTGCATGCTCTGTTGCCTGTGTCTATGTGCCTGTGGTTCTGTCAGTGTGATCATGTGATGTATCTGACCCCAGGAATGTGTCAATAAAGTTTCCCCTTCCTGGTACAATGAATTCACGGTGTTCTTATTTCAATTTCCAGGAGTGTATATATATATATATATATATAACCTAACCTTCACATTTTTAATATATACTGATCCTTCGTTATTGGTTTAATGTAAGTGTGTACCATCACATTCGACGCTATGTATATGTAACTGCGCTCTTTTTGGGGAGTGTGTGTGTTCGATTGGTTTAATCTACAGGACAGCTTGCGCTACCTACAGTAAGATATTTTGACCTTTTTTCTTTTACGTTTTGTAATTCACATGTAAAAATTCTCCCACTGAACAGTAACAATGACCTTAGGCATCTACCAAAAAGTGAAACTGATGAAATAATATTTACCTTATGTGGAGAAATATTGTAAATTTGTATCGCTGTTTGTAGTGGAAGTTTTATACGCTGATTTCCTTGTTGAGTGAACACGGTACTTTCCTTTTGGCCTTACATGCCTATGGATATTGAAGTGTCCATTTATCTCTACCACAGGCAGAATAACATTACTGGCGTAAGAATGAGGGAGAAAATGTGCGTTTTAGTAGAGCTGCTAAAGTATGAATTTTACGCGTGCCCATTTTGTAAACACTGTGATTTACGAGACAGCTGAAAATTGTCACGGGATCGCGTTGCGATCGCGCTTATCACGTTGAGGCCCAGGGACCGTGTGCACAAGTCGTGTCGTACCTGAGCTTTCAGCAGCACGTTGAACTCGGCACGCTCAACTTTGACGTTCGAAAGCAGGCCTAGGTATCGACAGCTTAAAGGTCCTATCGTGCACTGAGTAGCTAGCAGACCTCCCGCCGGCGTATCACCCGGGCCATTTTCTCGTCTAGCGTGTGGCACAAAGTACATTCTAGAGCCCATACTTACGAAGAATTTAACAAGGGAACAAAACTCATTTTATTTATGTCAGGTTAAAACTGATTATCCATTGCTTCACAATCAAAGTGGGAGTAAGCTATTATTGATTGATCACTTGCAATACTTTACTTCGTTCTAGATGACCATCCTTATTCTTTCCCTATAAAGGTGGTGTAAGTAGCATCACATAAAGTCAGTCGGTCAGTTAGTTGACAGAGTATAACTGACCGATTTTTTCCAATTTTTACATCAACATCTACATTCCTACTCTGCAATTAACATTGGCAGAGGGTTCTTCAAACAACCTTCAAACTATTTCTTGCCTTTCCACTCTCGAACAGAACTCAGGGAAAACGAACACTTAAATATTTCCGTACGTCCTCTGATTCCTCTTATTTTATTACGATGACAACTTCTCGCTATGTACGTGGTTGTAAACAAAATATTTTCGCGATGATGCAAAACCAGCTGTCCTTGTCAAGATTTGGGTTCTGAGCACTATGGGACTTAACATCTGAGGTCATCAGTCCCCTAGAACTTAGAACTACTTAAACCTAACTAACCTAAGGACATCACACACATCCATGCCCGTGGCAGGATTCGAACCTGCGACCGTAGCGGTCTCGCGGTTCCAGACTGATGCGCCTAGAGCCGGCCGGTGTGGCCGTGCGGTTCTAGGCGCTTCAGCCTGGAACCGCGTGACCGCTACGGTCGCAGGTTCGAATCCTGCCTCGGGCATGGATGTGTGTGATGTCCTTAGGTTAGCTAGGTTTAAGTAGTTCTAAGTTCTAGGGGACTGATGACCACAGATGTTAAGTCCCATAGTGCTCAGAGCCATTTGAACCATTTTGATGCGCCTAGAACCGCTCGGCCACAACGGCCGGCTGTCAAGATTTCTTCGATGTCTTTCACGAGTCTTATCTCATGCGGATCCCACATCCCACAGCAGCAGTCCTCCTCCAGAAGAGGACGGACAAGCGTAGCGTAGGCAGTCTCTTAAGTTGCTGCAGTGTTTGGTTTGGATTCCTCACAACATTATCTATGTGATCGTTCCAGCTTAAGTTGTTGTTAAACCTAGATTACTAAACCCTCGTAAAATTTGTAATTGCAGTAGGGGATAAAACAGGATTATTTTCTCCTTAATTTGCTGTTACTAAACTAAACCATCGTAAAATTTATAATTGCAGTAGGGTATAGAACAGAATTATTTTGTCGTTAAATTGGTGTTAATATACCATTGGAGATTTAATAATGATAATTTATTAATGCATAACCTATAAATTATGGCTTCCTTTGAATAAAATGTAGAATAGTAAACTTTACGAAGGTTTAGTAGCAATGTAACATCCCCCTTACTATTCTAAGGTTAATCCTAGTCCCTTGGTATTTAGCTGAATTGACAGCCTTTAGATTTGTGTGATTCTTCATGTAACCCAAATTTGTCGAATTCACATTAGTATGCGTGTAAATTACCTTACACTTGTCGCTGTTTAGAGTCAATTATGACTTGTCACACCATGTATCGTAGATATCTTGTCTAAATCATTTTGCAATTGTTTTAGATCTTCTGATGACACTACGACACGGTAAATGACAGCATCATTTGCAAACAATCTAAGAGGGCTGCTCTCGCGGTCTACTAGATCGTTTATATATATTAGGTACAACAGAGGGCCACCTCAATGGGGAACGCCAAATTTTACTTTTGTTTCACTCGTTAAATCTGCGTCGATTAATACGAACTGTGACCTTCCTGATAACATATCACAAACTGCACATTACCCTCAGGTTACAATTTTATCTCCTATTGTTTGTGAGCGAATTTCGTTAAGCATTTCTGTCATTAACAGTACAGAGAGATCCAAAATTACCTGTGCTGTTTTGATCTATGAAGTTTTATGGGGCATTGTTGCTAAAGATCCTAACTTCTATTGTCGCTATTGACTTTGTAATACTTTAAGAGCCTTCATTAATTAATTAATTAATTCATTCATTCATTCATTGTTCTCACATCTCACTTATCTTCTGTGAAATTTGAGGACTCATTTCGAATGCAGCTGATCAAACCTTTGCAATTCATACTGGCAGTAAATGAAGTGTTTCTGCTCTCCCAAGGTTTAATGAGAAAAGACAGAATTCAGACTGAAAGCAGCTTAACTTTTCAAGACAGATTTTTTATAGCATTCTCAAACATATAAAACTTTCAGGTAGAAGGTCTGATGGAAAGTACCGGCTCTGTGTGTTCTACACTGATACAAAACTGTGATCACGTTAGACGATGCTAAACGGGTAGGAAATGATATAAAAATTTAAGGCCTACCGTTCAGTGAATCATTATGTCTTCGGAACATGATTCCCTTACCATGTGCTTATGAGTTGTAGATAGGTCACGCTTTAGGCATGCTGTAACTGCTCCATTAGGCAGTTCGTTTTATACTGCGATAAAGTGGGTACGGATTTCAAGTATGTTATTCTATTGAGAGGCACCCACGTGCCTTGCTCATACTGTGGCATCAAGCAGTCAGGCCTGCAAGATGAGTGGTCCGCCAAGCGAGTGGATTCATTCTTATTTATCGAGTAACATGAACTCTCGTACTCACAATTAAGTCACTAATCAACCTCCTGTATGAATAATACGCAACGGAAACACACATCTGACTATCAGTAATTTACAGAACTCTGACTGTTCACTACGCACAGGCAATACCACATTTTCTTTTTTCTTTTATTTAACGGCTTTTATCAACACGTGGCCACCGCACTGAATATGAATGGAGCACACATTATAAATTCGGGACATCATGACAACATACAATTCGAAGGAAAAGTCCACCAATCTTTTTCTTTTCACTATCTTATTTATTCCGATAAATTCTATAACCTAAACACAGAAATTCTATAACCTACAACAATAACACATGAGAAATTCCGCCCAGTGGGCATGGCTTTACATTGGTGATTCTCTACCTTATGGTCTCGTAATTATTTAACGCTACAGTGCACTTTCTGGATAGGATGGTGGATCTTTTATTATACCTCACACTTCAACTCTCACAATCATCATCACGAAACTTTCCTCCAGACCGAGCGGTACCGAAGGAACAAGCATAACCCACTAATCTTTTGAAACTACCTTGCAAACCACATATACCCAAATTACATGACATACACCACACTACGACATGGAATACAATACAATGAATAGTCACAACACTATCGCTTTCAGTTTTCCCACTTCAATTAGTATTTATCCCAGTTTCACATGACACTGCCCCACTTTGTAATTCTACTTTCCTACTATGAACTCTGGAGATACATGCAAGTCTTCCTGTGCAATGCAAGCCAAGTGGCGTTGCTGGATAGACGGCCGACTCACCTTGCTTCTCTCTCAGAGTTTGAATCTAGCGTCACACAGAATCATATCACGCAAAGTAATATTAAGAACATATTCATCACACACGCGAGTCCTCAACTGATACCATGGATGAGTACTTCTCTTTATCCTTTGTCTCATACACAGATTGAGACTCACACAGTACTCACCATGTAGAAGTACTCGTCTCTAATTTCAAGTCCTGCACACGCCATTTCTTAAATATTTCAACTTATGGTACACACGCTATTTCTTAAATATTTCAACTTATTGTACACACGCTAGTAATTCAGCTTAACTTAAGCACACAGAAGTATTTCAACTTATTGCTACACGTGGTTTCATTGTGACCGTTGGTCACTTCCGAAGATTACTACGA
The DNA here is from genome assembly GCF_023864345.2 of Schistocerca serialis cubense. NCBI lineage: Eukaryota > Metazoa > Arthropoda > Insecta > Orthoptera > Acrididae > Schistocerca > Schistocerca serialis. The sequence continues at coordinate 164,928,093 of NC_064643.1, read as the reverse complement.
TCCCATTAATATTACCTGCCTGACATTTAATTCTCCCCACAAAAGTTCCTGAAATAGAGAAATTATTATTTCAAACTACTCTTAAATATTCCACATGCATACCATGTCTCCACTCTTTTTTCTTTACGGAGCACACGTAAGACAGGTCTTAACAGCATAATATCTAGCTGCAGAGTGCTGAAACATGGCCGTTCTTCAGGTCCTCTCGCACCTCTGTCGAAGTGGGGAAGAACCTTGCTACCGTATTGGTCAGCCACATTTCAGGCGCTCAAAGCTCAGGTAAATTTCACCTCTTTGGTCCCACCAAAGGTGGCCAAAGGGTCGTCTCAAAGATGATCATATATTCACATTCACTATCTGCGGTTAGCAGACGATCATACATTCATTCATTTCACAGATCTCACCAAACTGGATGTAGGGATTTATTTTGAGGGCGTGCACATGTGATCAATTAAATAAATAAATTGTCATTCTTTCCCACACTGGTATCCGGCTTCGCTGTATTAATTGAAATTGAGTTATTATTAGAAAAAAATGTGTTGTTCTGACAAAAATAATGAAGTATGTTGTACCTATTTTCAATGTCAGGCGGTACTGTACCCTTTCACTATAACTATTATAAATTCATGCTATCAAGCTTGTTAGGAGGTTGTATGAATAAAATAAAACCATTAAATTAAATAAAAAGAATGGCGTAGTTCTAACAGTATAGATTGATCCGAGTACGACTGTTGATATTTTTGAAACAATCGTGAGTCGTGTGGGGTCCATTGTTAGGATGATGGCTCTTCTGGTCCGGGTCTACTAGTGTGCGTCTTCTACTGTTCAGACGAGGCTGGTAGGAGCGGCGCGAATATTCTGTTCGGGTAGAGGCCGCTCCTCTCGTGGTGGCGTCCTAGTCAGGGAACGTCGTCTCACAGCCGTCTCTGCTCTTGCGTTCTTCATCTTCGTAGAGACGCTTGTCGATACGCCTGGACAAGTCCGATGTATCGATATTTTTTAAGAAAAGCGTTATTGGTATTCGATATATCGAGGGAATGTCGCTGTATCGATACGTCGAGGAAAAGACATCTTCGTACTGGTCTACAAAAATATCGGCTGACCATTGTAAATATACCGCCGGTTTTAGAGCTGTGTATTTAAGTATTAACTTATTTTTAGATAATCGGTACGTTAAAAACCAAAAAAAGCAATAATTGAAATGCAAACCATGCACGTTCACGCTTGGCCACAACCACTTTGCTAACAGTGGTCTCTTGTGGTCTAAGTTCCTATGGGACCAAAATGTTGAGGTTGTCGGTCTCTAAGCTTGCACACTACTTAATCTGACTTAAACTAAATTACGCTAAGGACAACACACACATCCATTCCCGAGGGAGGACACGAACCTCCGACGGGGGAGCCCCGCAAACCGTTGCAAGGCGCTACAGAACGCGCGGATATCCCGCTTGCATGCAAGTGGCGCGATAAAAGATGTCCGATGGGTCCGTCGTTCTGTTTCGCCACAAATTGGATTTGTCCTGAACACTTTATGTCGACTTCCCTGCTTTTTTATTTCTATTCACCATTTTCAGCAACTGTTTTTGACGATCGCCGATGTGAAAAAAGAGCACACTAGATGCGCTAAAAACTGTAGTTTAACGCAACTGGAGTGCTACTTTTTCGCATCGCAAATCTTGTTGCTCCATTCACACCACCACCTCCCAGTGCAATCGGACTTATTCTTTCGTGCCACCTATACTTGGTTCACACAGTCAAAAAGAAAGAAAGGACGTGATGAAAGCTCAAAAAGTAGTAATACTGCTGCACACAGTGAAACTAAAATTATGCTCTACTACTGTTTCGAAATAACAAATTCAAATGTTTATCGAAAATTGCGAATAAAATATAATATAAAATAAAAATATTAGCACGCGATGTTGCCATTTCGATATCTATACTACTGGCCATTAAAATTGCTACACCAAGAAGAAATGCAGATGATATCGGGTATTCATTGGATAAATATATTATACTATAACTGACATGTGAGTAGATTTACAAGCTATTTGGGTCCATAGATCCTGAGAATCAGCACCCAGAACAACCACCTCTGGCCGTAATAACGGCCTTGATACGCCCGGGCATTGAGTCAAACAGAGCTTGGATGGCGTGTACAGGTACAGCTGCCCATGCAGCTTCAACACGATACCACAGTTCATCAAGAGTAGTGACTGGCGTATTGTGACGAGCCAGTTGCTCGGCCACCGTTGACCAGACGTTTCCAATTGGTGAGAGATCTGGAGAATGTGCTGGCCAGGGCAGCAGTCGAACATTTTCTGTATCCAGAAAGGCCCGTACAGGACCTGCAACATGCGGTCGTGTATTATCCTGCTAAAATGTAGGGTTTCGCAGGGATCGAATGAAGGGTAGAGCCACGGATAGTAACACATCTGAAATGTGACGTCCACTGTTCAAAGTGCAGTCAATGTGAACAAGAGGTGACCTAGACGTGTAACCAATGGCACCCCATACCATCACGCCGGGTGATACGCCAGTATGGCGATGACGAATACACGCTTCCAATGTCGGTTCACCGCGATGTCACCAAACGCGGATGCGACCATCATGAGGCTGTAAACAGAACCTGGATTCATCAGAAAAAAGTGACGTTTTGCCATTCGTGCACCCAGGTTCGTCGTTGAGTACACCATCGCAGGCGCCCCTGTATGTGGTGCAGCGTCATGGGTAACCGCAGGCATGGTCTCCGAGCTGATAGTCCATGCTGCTGCAAACGTCGTCGAACTGTTCGTGCAGATGGTTGTTGTCTTGCAAACGTCCCCACCTGTTGACTCAGGTATCGACACGTGGCTGCACGATCCGTTAGAGCCATGCGGTAAGATGCCTGTCATCTCGACTACTAGTGATAGGAGGCCGTTGGGATCCAGCACGGCGTTCGGTATTACCCTCCTGAACCCACCGATTCCATATTCTGCCAACAGTCATTGGATCTAGACCAACGCGAGCAGCAATGTCGCGATACGATAAACCGCAATCGCGATAGGCTACAATTCGACCTTTATCAAAGTCGGAAACGTGATGGTACCCATTTCTCCTCCTTACACGAGGCATCACAACAACGTTTCACCAGGCAACGCCGGTCAACTGCTGTTTGTGTATGAGAAATCGGTTGGAAACTTTCCTCATGTCAGCACGTTGTAGGTGCCGCCACCGGCGCCAACCTTGTGTGTAGGCTCTGAAAAGCTAATCATTTGCATATCACAGCATCTTGTTCCTGTCGGTTAAATTTCGCGTCTGTAGCACGTCATCTTTGTGGTGTAGCAATTTTAATGGCCAATAGTGTATATACCGATATGTCGCGGTGGTCGGGAGGTGGGAAATCGCCGAAATATGTCGATACGTTTGGAAAACACACAATAAATCCATATTTTATCTACAGCACTAGATCCGATGATAATTCTTACTCGTTTGATTTTTAAAGAAAGAGAGAATAAATACTATGAGTGTTGTGTCTAGACAAGACAGCCTAGACACAATGAGAGGAAGCCGAAAGGCACGCGCTAAACCAAAGCAGGGTGCGTGAGGTCTGAAACAGGATATGTAATGAATGCTATAAAGAAAAGTACGTAGCGTCTGGAATACTTAACTTTAATCCATCCTTTTGGTACATCTGGAGATTGTGGCGATACAAGTGAGATTTTTTAGATACATGCAATGTTACTAATGGCGCCTTGCTAGGTCGTAGCCATTGACTTAGCTGAAGGCTATTCTAACTATCTGCTCGGCAAATGAGCGAGGCTTCGTCAGTGTGCATCGCTAGCTACGTCGTCCGTACAACTGGGGCGAGTGCTAGTCCGTATCTCGAGACCTGCCTTGTGGTGGCGCTCGGTCTGCGATCACACAGTGGCGACACGCGGGTCCGACATGTACTAATGGACCGCGGCCGATTTAAAACTACCACCTAGCAAGTGTGGTGTCTGGCGGTGACACCACAAGGAGAACTAAGAGGGACTGTTACAGGTGTGGTTGTGGTGCATTCGGGCCGGACAGCGGCAGCCGAAACTCGTTTTCGCCGGCTGCTTTCCCTGTCCCTCCCACCCACCGGGCGAGTTTGGGCCACAATGGACGCTGCTACACGCGAGCCTCGCTGGTGGAACACGCTTCACGGCGTACGGGACCAGTGGGTGAACAACGCCGGGCGACTCACCGGCTGGTTATAACTGAAGTGCAGCATATTCACTGGGATCCAGTGTCGGCTGTAATTACTGTACGGCAGCGAAACTTGGTACATACTCTAAAGCAGAAGCAATTTACGCTGTAGAAAATTAGCTTCCAAATATGGCCGCCAGGTGCAAATCTGGCGCTGCACAGCATCTCGTCGACGTCTCTGAAGCTCATATTCAGAGACATTTTTTATGCGGCGATTAATAATATCAACATTATGCCTTTCTCACTTCTTTGACATTTACTGCCCACGTCCTGTTCCTAATTGGTTACTCATGGAAACATTTCTATACATTCTTTTTGCATTCACAGCGCCACATTTGCGCCTGGTGACCAAAACTGGAACTAACTTTTTTCAAGCGTAGACAGTTTCCGCATTAACTCTTTAGAATACCTACCAAGTTCAGCTGTCATGCAGTGATTATAGCCCAAACTGGACTTCTGAATTAGCTGCACTTTAGTTTCAATCACTCGGTATTTCCCTCTTTCGGTCGCACAGTGTCACGTCTAGTACATTTTCTTTCTTTCTTTCTTTCTTTTGCTTGTGCCGTTTCCCCGCAGTGACGCAGGGTTGGCATGGTTAAACGGATTTGGCAAGGTTAATTTAAGGGATGGCCGATGCCCCGTACCCCCAGGGACGGAATTAGTGTACCCCAACTGTCTGTGTCTAGTGTAATATATGGAATAGTGCGAATGTGTTCAGATGTCTGTGAGCGGTGTAACTGAGGCGGGACGTGGGGACCAGCCCGGTATTCACCTAGTGGGATGTGGAAAACCGCCTAAAAACCACATCCAGGAAGGCCGCCACACCGGCCTCCGTCGTTAAGCTCCCGGGTGGATTCGATCCGGGGCCGGCGCGCCTACCCGAGTCCAGGAAGCAGTGCATTAGCGCTCTCGGCTAACCTGGTGGGTCACGTCTAGCACATTTTATGGCAGTTTATTCCAAGACAAGTGTTTAGTGTCTGTAGGGAGACGGACATGGAAGATACGCTGAACACACATGTATTGAAGTGCAGCACCCTCACGACTGCTACGTCACACCATCTGTCTGTCCTCTACCTTGCGAAAGAAAATAGTTGTAGTATTGTCCAAATTTTGGACATTCGGTATACAGTTTACACTAATTTTCCTCCAGCTTTACCGTTTTCTATCGAAACATCGTCATCTCCAGGTGCCTTTCATTTCTGCAGACCTCTAATGGTTGTAACCATCTCATCTGCCATCACTTCCAGATTGCCTTTCAAGTGGTTCAGAGGGCTCTGTGCACTATGGGACTCAACATCTGTGGTCATCAGTCCGCTAGAACTTAGAACTACTTAAATCTAACTAACCTAAGGACATCACACACATCCATGCCCGAGGCAGGATTCGAACCTGCGACCGTAGCGGCCACGCGGTTCCAGACTGAAGTGCCTAGAACCGCACAACCCACCGGCCGGCGGATTGCCTTTACCTTTACTATCAGCTATCCACTCTCCCCCCCCCCCCCCCCGCCCATGAACCGTGGACCTTGCCGTTGGTGGGGAGGCTTGCGTGCCTCGGCGATACAGATAGCCGTACCGTAGGTGCAACCACAACGGAGGGGTATCTGTTGAGAGGCCAGACAAACGTGTGATTCCTGAAGAGGGGCAGCAGCCTTTTCAGTAGTTGCAAGGGCAACAGTCTGGATGATTGACTGATCTGGCCTTGTAACAATAACCAAAACGGCCTTGCTGTGCTGGTACTGCGAACGGCTGAAAGCAAGGGGAAACTACAGCCGTAATTTTTCCCGAGGGCGTGCAGCTTTACTGTATGATTAAATGATGATGGTGTCCTCTTGGGTAAAATATTCCGGAGGTAAAATAGTCCCCCATTTGGATCTCCGGGCGGGGACTACTCAGGAGGACGTCGTTATCAGGAGAAAGATAATGGCGTTGTATGGATCGGAGCGTGGAATGTCAGATACCTTAACCGGGCAGGTAGGTTAGAAAATTTAAAAAGGGAAATGGATAGGTTAAAGTTAGATACAGTGGGAATTAGTGAAGTTCAGTGGCAGGAGGAACAAGACTTTTGGTCGGGTGATTACAGGGTTATAAATGCAAAATCAAATAGGGGTAATGCAGGAGTAGGTTTAACAATGAATAAAAAAATAGGAGTGTGGGTTAGCTACTACAAACAGCATAGTGAACGCATTATTGTGGCCAAGATAGACACAAAGACCATGCCTACTACAGTAGTACAAGTTTATATGCCAACTAGCTCTGCAGATGACGAAGACATTGAAGAAATGTATGATGAAATAAAAGGAATTATTCAGATTGTGAAGGGAGACGAAAATTTAATAGTCATGGGTGACTGAAATTCGAGTGTAGGAAAAGGGAGAGAAGGAAACATAGTAGGTGAATATGGATTGGGGCTAAGAAATGAAAGAGGAAACTGCCTGGTAGAATTTTGCACAGAGCACAACATAATCATAGCTAACACTTGGTTTAAGAATCATGAAAGAAGGTTGTATACATGGAAGAACCCTGGAGATACTAAAAGGTATCAGATAGATTATATAATCGTAAGACATAGATTTAGGAACCAGGTTTTAAACTGTAAGACATTTCCAGGGGCAGATGTGTACTCTGACCACAATCTATTAGTTATGACCTGTAGATTGAAACTGAAGAAACTGCAAAAAGGTGGGTATTTAAGGAGATGGGACCTGGATAAACTGAAAGAACCAGAGGTTGTATAGAGTTTCCGGGAGAGCATAAGGGAACAATTGACAGGAATGGGGGAAAGAAATACAATAGAAGAAGAATGGGTAGCTTTGAGGGTTCAAATGGTGGTTCAAATGGCTCTGAGCACTATGGGCCTCAAGTGCTGAGGTTATTAGTCCCCTAGAACTTAGAACTAGTTAAACCTAACTAACCTAAGGACATCACAAACATCTATGCCCGAGGCAGGATTCGAACCTACGACCGTAGCGGTCTTGCGGTTCCAGACTGCAGCGCCTTTAACCGCACGGCCACTTCGGCCGGCAGCTTTGAGGGATGAAGTAGCGAAGGCAGCAGAGGATCAAGTAGGTAAAAAGACGAGGGCTAGTAGAAATCCTTGGGTAACAGAAGAAATATTGAATTTAATTGATGAAAGGAGAAAATATAAAAATGCATTAAATGAAGCAGGCAAAAAGGAATACAAACGTCTCAAAAATGAGATCGACAGGAAGTGCAAAATGGCTAAGCAGGGATGGCTAGAGGACAAATGTAAGGATGTAGAGGCCTATCTCACTAGGGGTAAGATAGATACTGCCAACAGGAATATTAAAGAGACCTTTGGAGATAAGAGAACGACTTGTATGAATATCAAGAGCTCAGATGGAAACCCAGTTCTAAGCAAAGAAGAGAAAGCAGAAAGGTGGAAGGAGTATATAGAGGGTCTATACAAGGGCGATGTACTTGAGGACAATATTATGGAAATGGAAGAGGATGTAGATGAAGATGAAATGGGAGATATGATACTGCGTGAAGAGTTTCACAGAGCACTGAAAGACCTGATTCGAAACAAGGCCCCCGGAGTAGACAACATTCCATTGGAACTACTGACGGCCTTGGGAGAGCCAGTCCTGACAAAACTCTACCATCTGGAGAGCAAGATGTATGAAACAGGCGAAATACCCTCAGACTTAAAGAAGAATATAATAATTCCAATCCCAAAGAAAGCAGGTGTTGACAGATGAGAAAATTACCGAACTATCAGTTTAATAAGTCACAGCTGCAAAATACTAATGCGAATTCTTTGCAGACGAATGGAAAAACTAGTAGAAGCGAACCTAGGGGAAGATCAGTTTGGATTCCGTAGAAACACTGGAACACGTGAGGCAATACTGACCTTACGACTTATCTTAGAAGAAAGAGTAAGGAAAGGCAAACCTACGTTTCTAGCATTTGCAGACATAGAGAAAGTTTTTGACAATGTTGACTGGAATACTCTCTTTCAAATTCTAAAGGTGGCTGGGGTAAAATACAGGGAGCGAAAGGCTATTTACAATTTGTACAGAAACCAGATGGCAGTTATAAGAGTCGAGGGACATGAAAGGGAAGCAGTGGTTGGGAAGGGAGTAAGACAGGGTTGTAGCCTCTCCCCGATGTTGTTCAATCTGTATATTGAGCAAGCAGTAAAGGAAACAAAAGAAAAATTCGGAGTAGGTATTAAAATTCATGGAGAAGAAATAAAAACTTTAAGGTTCGCCGATGACATTGTGATTCTGTCAGAGACAGCAAGGGACTTGGAAGAGCAGTTGAATGGAGTGGACAGTGTCTTGAAAGGAGGATATAAGATGAACATCAACAAAAGCAAAACAAGGATAATGGAATGTAGTCTAATTAAGTCGGGTGATGCGGAGGGAATTAGATTAGGAAATGAGACACTTAAAGTAGTAAAGGGGTATTGCTATTTGGGGAGCAAAATAACTGATGATGGTCGAAGTAGAGAGGATATAAAATGTAGACTGGTAATGGCAAGGAAAGCGTTTCTGAAGAAGAGAAATTTGTTAACATCGAGTGTAGATTTAAGTATCAGGAAGTCATTTCTGAAAGTATTTGTATGGAGTGTAGCCATGTATGGAAGTGAAACATGGACGATAAATAATTTGGACAAGAAGAGAATAGAAGCTTCCGAAATGTGGTGCTACAGAAGAATGCTGAAGATTAGATGGGTAGATCACATAACTAATGAGGAAGTATTGAATAGGATCGGGGAGAAGAGAAGTTTGTGGCACAAGAAGGGATCGGTTGGTAGGACATGTTCTGAGGCATCAAGGGATCACCAATTTAGTATTGGAGGGCAGCGTGGAGGGTAAAAATCATAGAGGGAGACCAAGAGATGAATACACTAAGCAGATTCAGAAGGATGTAGGTTGCAGTAGGTACTGGGAGATGAAAAAGCGTGCACAGGATAGAGTAGCATGGAGAGCTGCATCAAACCAGTCTCAGGACTGGAGACCACAACAACAACATCCTCTCTCTATGACTCGTCGCGTGAACTTTGCAAATGCAGGCACTATTTCCTCTTTGTTCTTAATTTCTGTGCCGTGTGCCATTTTAGCTGACGACGGAAGCTCTTTTCTCAACATAAGTTTTTATTTTTATTTTTTTTCACACTCTTATAGTTTGCAGTTTTTCTTCTTATCAAGAAAAGGAACTGTCCTATTTGGCTTCAGGATTTTCAAGATGCTTTGACCATAAAAGCAAAGGAAATTGCGAATCTGATAAATGTACTCAACCTCCGTAATATCGATATAACCAATTTCTTTGTAAGTCCCTTCCTGAGAACACAGTTCTTGGTCAGAGAGCTTAGTTACTTTGTCGAGTAGCAGTCAGCGTGTGTTCTACAGTCTTGTGATGTTCTCGTTTCGGGGGGGATGGAATCTGACCTACTGTGTAGTCGAGACAGCATTATTTGAAAACGACTTTGCATTAATTTATTCTGAGGAAAACATTTTGTGGAGCTGAAAGAATGTCAGAACAGAAGTTTGCTAAGGTAATCTAGTTTTTCAAAAAAATGTTCAAATGTGTCTGAAATCTTATGGGACGTAACTGCTAAGGTCATCAGTCTCTAAGCTTACACACTACTTAACCTAAATTATCCTAAGAACAAACACAGACACCCATGCCCGAGGGAGGACTCGAACCTCCGCCGGGACCTCTAGTTTTTCATATATTCGTAATTGTGTTGTTTCTTATTGTTAGAACATTGTGTATGGTTAAATTTACTGTAAGAAGTTTTATAGTGAAGCACATGAATTTGTCTTATAATTAAAACAAGTGTGAAGGAAAGTAATTATACACGGGAAAACTGTTAAGAAATATTTGTAACGTGTCAAGTTGTGAGAACCTTATGAAATGGTGTATTGTTACGATTTATTGAAACACAGTTTAACTTGGAATTATGGTTCTCATTTATCATTCGTTAAGTTTAGCTGCTCAATTTATGTTCTTTACCTTTATGAATGTGTTTTGTATACTCGCGTTGCTCATCGCGAGTTGTGTGGGGCAGAAGTATTTTTGTGAGATACCGTCTTGCATTGCACATCGCAAGTACGGTAAATGAAATTGTGGTTTGGACAAAGTGATGTTCCTAATAGCATCAGGTTGCAGTACAAACGGGCGTTCCGTTCTCGCAGGTACGCCGACAAATTTTATCATCAGCAAAAACCATGTCGATTGTAAGCTACAGTGAATGTCGGAATGAATTTGTGAAAATATCATACAACTTCAGAAGTTTCATATTAGTAAAATATTTCAGAAAAATGCTATCTTGTGGGTTTCCAAGAATTTTTATCAGAAAGTCCGATGTTCTAATTTACACATTTATTTTCTGTGTGATTACAATAACAGTTCTCGTACAGAGATTGTTTACAAGATTAAAATAAAGATTAGCTATATTCATGGCCGAAATTTTAATTTGAATCTGTTTGCTTTACAAATAACATACAAATTTCATTGATAACGGAAGTCCTCTCGCAGGCGAATAGTTTAACGTACTAGCTAGCCTGGATTTCGTATCGTGTAGCGTGTGCTTTACATACTTCCGTCCAAAATTTAACCCTGTTCCGTTGTCCTGCACAGAGATTTACGCATATCAATATCAGAATAAGTTTTCTACGTATTTATCAGATACCAACCAGACGCAAACACGAATTCAAGTAGAATTATTTACACATTTCTTTCAACCAGATTTTCATGTTTTGTTCTTGTATCTTAACGAAGCCATTTAAAAACAGCTGTGGTTAGCGCACAATATTCTTTCAAGTCCGTATTATGTATCGTTTGCTTGAGACTCTCGCTTCCTGTTTAACAACCGCTTCTATTCGTTTGACATTGTTTTAGTTATGTTTCCTTCATAATTGATATATCTGTTAAATAACTGTCTTTGTCATCTATGTCTGTATAATCGTCATTCTCTTATTTGCAGACCTTTCTGCTTAGTTTCATCTGATATACCTCCGTCATCACCCAGACTTGTGTTTTCCAGGATCTTCCTAAACCGCTTAAGCTTGTAACACTACAATGAGGATTTAATGCGTCCCATTAAAATTAACCGCTGTTTAAACGCATTTTTCCCCTCACAAGGGATGCCAAGTGTAACACTGTCACAGCAGACAGAGGAATGAACCTCCGAAATATTGTCTGTCACAATATTAAATCGGGGACGCTGGATGTGATTTATAAATGAAAGTGTAGTGTCTCTGCCACCAAAATTCTCGTAACAGAACTGCACGCAGTTCTTGTAGAAGTTGCTCCAGTTGATATCTTCTCCATCGGTTGCGAGCTCTAACGCTTGTGCAATAAACAGTGCATAATAATGCGGCTAGTGGGTGGGTCTAAATGCTAAGTACTATAAGAATTGTAAAATATTAGGATACCCATTAATTTCGTTCTGTTTCACCAATCACAAAATTAATAAAACAATTTCTGGAGCCAGTTTATCATTAATAATCACAACATGATTCATGGCCATTGATCATTAGTTCCCGAGCTCCGAAAAGGTCACAGAATGCTTCACACTTTCTTAGAATCCACACGATATCCGCCCAAATGTGTTTTCGGAGGCAAATTTAACAATTAATTCCGTCTTTACGCGGAGCTGAACTTTACACACTAGTTCGCGTGTTGCCATCTCGAAAACCGATCGTAGACTGCCTCGGATTAACGCAGCATCGCACAAGTACTGTAGGTCATCCGGAGCAATCAACAAACTGTTCCGTGTTTACATGAGATCAGAGTTTATACGTGGCTTCACGGATTATATCTTCGGAAACCGATCGCTCACTAGTAGTGAGCTATCGTAGCATTCTGGCGCCTATCCCTCTCAGGTGTCCATCCTTTCTTCCGATAAGCATTGACAGACAGTAACTAAAATTTGCGACTAGTATTTCCTGATAAACTGAGTGATAACGAAATTACTGTTAACGAGTTCTCAGTCCAAGTAATGTGATCACCTAGGCTGCAGTAGGTACTGGGAGATGAAGAAGCTTGCACAGGACAGAGTAGCATGGAGAGCTGCATCAAACCAGTCTCAGGACTGAAGACCACAACAACAACAATGGTTGGAGCTGTATATTAATGTTCAAACAGTAAATATAAATAATAAAATAGTCACAATTGAAAGAAAATCAGCCCTCGGTCACTATTTTTAAACAAATTAACCTGGTTTCGACACTGCTAGGAGTGTCTTCCTCAGAATTTAAAATAAAGAATGGTCTATATTCTATAACATGGTCACAGAATTATGACTAAAAATGTATGATAGAGTATAAGTACGGAAAGACTGGCAGTACGTATATGTCATTTACAAAATAATAAATACGCCAAAAGGGCATTAGTCACAAAGATATTTAATATAAAGAAAACTGTGATGGCGAGCCACTAAGGGCTGCTCGTTACTTGCATGGTGCAGCGTGGTAGGTGGATCACCACGAAGTCTATCCCTGTTCCACTACGATACGCCTCTTGCTCGCCCGACCGTTCTCACGCCATTTGACCATCTGGCGCGTCGTTCGACCAGTCCGCTTTTTGTCACCCTACCTGCTCGCCAGCCTCCCGTAACAAAATCTTCCTATACCGTGCAATAAATTACAGAAAGAAAAATGAGACAAGCCTGAACAGGAATGTAGCATAAACGCCACAAGCTGAATACCAGGATGGTTCCTTTCTAAGGACAAGGCCAGTTTTTATTCCACAACCCACCTCAATCCAAGCTTGTGCTCCGTTTCTGACGACCTCGTGGTAGACGAGACGTTAAACCTCAATTTTCCTTCCTCCCTTAACGTGTCCTACGTTTTTTCTTGGCCTACTCTTGGTTTTCTTTCTAAAATTTTTTCCTTGCAATACATTTCTTGAAAAGTCAGCTCTTCTAAGAAAATATCCAAATAGTTTCGTTTTCCTCTTTTGGATCTACATCTACATCTACATCCATACTCCGTAAGCCACCTTGAGTACCTCTATCGGTTCTCCCTTCTATTCCAGTCTCGTATTGTTCATGGAAAGAAAGATTGTCGGCATGCCTCTGTGTAGGCTCTAATCTCTCTAATTTTATCCTCATGGTCTCTTCGCGAGATATACGTAGGAGGGAGCAATATACTGCTTGACTCCTCTGTGAAGGTATGTTCGCGAAACTTCAACAAAAGCCCGTATCGAGCTACTGAGCGTCTCTCTTGCAGAGTCATCCACTGGAGTTTGTCATCTCCGTAACACTTTCGCGATAACTAAATGATCCTGTGACGAAGCGCGCTGCTCTCCGTTGGATCTTCTCTATCTCTTCTATGAACCATATCTGGTACGGACCCCACACCGGTGAGTAGTATTCAAGCAGTGGCTGGAGGAGGAGGATATTAGTGTTTAACGTCCCGTCGACAACGAGGTCATTAGAGACGGAGCGCAAGCTCGGGTGAGGGAAGGATGGGGAAGGAAATCGGCCGTGCCCTTTGAAAGGAACCATCCCGGCATTTGCCTGAAGCGATTTAGGGAAATCACGGAAAACCTAAATCAGGATGGCCGGAGACGGGATTGAACCGTCGTCCTCCCGAATGCGAGTCCAGTGTGCTAACCACTGCGCCACCTCGCTCGGTAAGCAGTGGCTGAACAAGTGTACTGTAACCTACTTCCTCTGTTTTCGGACTGCATTTCCTTAGTATTGCTATGACGTTTATCTGCTCTTTGCTCTCTTTAATAACATCCTCACTGGAGTTTGTATTTGTGAACCTGCTTCCCGTTGTCTATTCAAGTGGCAAATTTTTATCGTATCGCATGCGGATGAGTGTTTTTTATGTTTACATCGACTCAATTTGTGCAGGACGAGTTAATGAAAGATTATGAAGTTAATGAAAAGATTATTTACCACTAACAGACAAACCCAGCATTTCCCGCGTATTCATTTTCCTGGTTAGAAAGGAAAACAAAAAATGAATAGTGTTTGTAGTGCAATATCGAAAGAATTTCATCCCCATGTACTCCTGAAAATCTCTTTGAAATTATGAGACAGTCACAGAAAGAAATATGCACAATACGCAAATGTATAAGTACAGTATCCAAATCAAGAAACGTGACCCCGAACAGTTTCTGTTCGCTGGGCGCTGCTGCTTCGAGCATCTACAACGCGATTTTGTAAACGTCTATATGACAAAGCGTCTTCGTAGCTCTATTCATGCCATTCGTTTTCGCTTCGCAGTTGAAAGCTGTCAGAATTGCTGCTAGATGTCATGCAGTTCCTTAATTTGACTCGCCTGTAGCAGTGGCGTAGTAGTAAAGAATAAATGTATTAAAACTTCACAAACGACGCGGCATTTTTTCACGATCTCTGTCTTTATGACGTTGTATCTCTTGAACTACGTGTTGTACTGTGAGATATTTGTGTAGGTACATTCAGCGGCATTTGTCGATTCAGTCAGCGAAATATGCTATGAATAGAGATAGTAGCAAATAAATAATAAGTTTGAAATTTCCTGGCAGATTAAACATGTGTGCCGAACCGAGACTCGAACTCGTGACCTCTGTCTTTCGCGGGCAAGTGCTCTAACATCTGAGCCACCCAAGAACGACTCACGCCTCGTCCTCACAGCTTCACTTCTGCCAGTACCTCGCCTCCTACCTTTCAAACTTTACAGAAGCTCTCCTGCGAGAGGGCGTGAGTCGTGCTTGGTTAGCTCGGATGATAGAACACTTGCCCGTGAAAGGCAGAGGTCCCGAGTTCGAGCCTCCGTCCGGCACACAGTTTTAATCTGCCAGGAAGTTTTATATCAGCGCACACTCTGCTGCAGAGTGAAAATCTCATTCTGGAAATATCCCCAAGGCTGTGGCTAAGCCATGTGCCTTCAATATCCTTCTTTTCAGGAGTGCTAGTTCTGCAAGGTTCGCAGGAGAGCTTCTGTAAAGTTTGGAAGGCAGGAGACGAGGTACTGGCGGAAGTGAAGCTGTGAGGAGGGGGCGTGAGTCGTGCTTGGGTAGCTCAGATGGTATAGCATTTGCCTGCGAAAGGCAAAGGTCCCGAGTTCGAGTCTCGGTCCGGCACGCTGTTTTAATCTGCCAGGAAGTTTCATATCAGCGCACACTCCGCTGCAGAGTGAAAATCTCATTCTGAAATAATAAGTTTAAACGCTATGCATGATGTAGCAGTTTTCACGCATCTCGGTGTATATGGCGTCATATCTTCTGAGCTGTGATAGCTAGGTGATTCTTACAGCGATTGTTGCCTGACAGGAAGGGAGATGTCTACTAAGTTGAAATCGTTTTTGTGGTTTAGGAGAACTCAAAGACACACAAACACACACACACACACACACACACACACACACATACACATACACACGCATTATGTAGTAATGTAGTAGGGCTCGATCAAGGATCCATTACTGTCCTTGGTCTCAGTAAACATTGGGTCGAAAGTGCATACCTTAAGAGCTACGATAAATTTTTCATCTTCAATACTGTGAAACAAATCTCTTCTACTGCAAGTTCTTTGCTTTCCATATTTTGGGAACTGATAGTATGGACCAAAACAAGGAAAAAAAGTCCAGTAAACATGTGCTCTAAAATGCATTCCTTAAGAGCTATGAGTGCTTGTTCATCTTTGCTACTTTGAAACACAACTCTTCTAATGATCAAGTGCTCGTAACTTTTAAGGCATGCTTTTTAGAGACCATGTTCGCCGGACATTTTTTTTCTTATTTTGGTTCATATTATGACTTTCCAAAATATGGAAAGGAAAGAACTTGCAGTAGAAGAGATTTGTTTCACAGTATCGAAGATGAAAAATTTCTCGTAGCTCTTAAGGTATGCAATTTCGACCCTATGTTTACTGAGACTTTTTTGCTTCTAGTATCGTGTACTTTCAACTATATGCGTTTACGACATTAATTATGATACACCCTATATATTCACTGATTTTCCCTATGGATGGCGCTTTGATTAGCTTGAACGTCATGCCTGTATCAGTAGCAAAAAAGAACTAACTTTGCCTCCTGATTCAAATAGAACGATATATCGTTAACAAAGAACAAGGACAGTAACGGATTCATAATGGAGCCCTACGGAACATCCAATGTGTTTTCTCCCCACGAATATGATATGGCGTCCCTGTTTATATTATCCAAACATGCTAGCGTAACGTTCTGCATCCTGTGTCTTACACGCAAACCAGGTGTTTGCTCAGAGAGCCTCGTGTCGACGGCGATAGATCACGAAAAGCAAGAAATTAGTTTTCGAGTTGGGTAAACTTTTATTTTTCACGACATATTAAATGCACTGCAGCTGCGACATTAGACCCATAGGGCGTGTGCTGCACAAAACTGATGATCAACGTGTAACTGTGTATTTTGACATGATCTGCACCAGCAGTGTGGTGAACGTCGAGTGTCTTCTTCCTTAGAGTTTAAACACGAGGGGGGTGGGGGGCGGGGGGGGGGCCTGGAAGGTGGGGGCGGCTTGATACGGGCGGCGACTGTGCAGTGCGGCGGATCCTTTCGTGGCAACTTACGACGTCACTCTGGTAGCAGCTACGAGAGGTCAGGAGTCACTAGCGATGAAAACAACGCACCGCATCGTTTGATTTCTGCGAGACCACGAATGTTTGCGGCAACATGACATCATCTTCAGCAGCTGTAATAGAGGTAATGAAGCTCATGTAACGTACCTTCTGTCATGGAAAGTCGACTCGCTTCAACATTATAAACGTATTAGAAAACGCATAATATATTTAATCGAGCAAAAATTACGTGGTAAGTGGAATTACACTCAAGTGACAAAAGACATGGCATAGCGGTATGTTGCCCGCATCTCGTGGTCGTGCGGTAGCGTTCTCGCTTCCCACGCCCGGGTTCGATTCCCGGCGGGGTCAGGGATTTTAACTGCCTCGTGAAGGCTGGGTGTTGTGTGCTGTCCTTAGGTTAGTTAGGTTTAAGTAGTTCTAAGTTCTAGGGGACTGATGACCTCAGATGTTAAGTCCCATAGTGCTCAGAGCCATTTGAACCTCTGTCTCTCTCTCTGTCTCTCTTCCGACTCCTGCTCCACAAACAATT
Organism: Schistocerca serialis cubense; assembly: GCF_023864345.2. Taxonomy (NCBI): domain Eukaryota; kingdom Metazoa; phylum Arthropoda; class Insecta; order Orthoptera; family Acrididae; genus Schistocerca; species Schistocerca serialis. The sequence continues at coordinate 164,910,827 of NC_064643.1, read as the reverse complement.
GTTTATAATATGCAGAGACACAAATCGGCATAAATAAAAACACTGCTCCTTTTAGACCGTGTACGGCAAAACCAAAGATTTACCCAAGTGCTCTTTCATACCTCTGTTCTGCAAAGGAAGGCTTTTGTACTGTGCGCGTATGCAAATCTTCACAAAAAAGAAAACGGCAACGCTTCGACGCTCTCTGATGACCTCAACATCGATGTTAAGTCCCATAGTGCTCAGAGCCATTTGAACCATAGCGGTATACACATATATAGATGGCGGTAGTATCGCATACGCAAGGTATAAAAGGGCAGTGCATTGCCAGAACTGTGATTTGTACTCAGGCGATTCGTGTGAGAAGGTTTCCACCTTTATTATCGCCACACGACGGGAATTAACACACTTTGAACGCAGATTGGTAGTTGGACCTAGATGGGTGGGACAGTCCATTTCGGAAATTCTTAGGGCATTCAATAAACCGAGATCCACAGTGTTGAGATTGTGCCGAAAGTACCAAATTTCTAGCATTACCTCTCACCACGGGAAACGCAGTGGCCGACGCCATTCAATTAACGATCGAGAGCAGCGTCGTTTGCGTAGAGTTATCAGTGCTGGCAGACAAGCAACACTGTGTGAAGTAACCGCAGATATCAATGTATGACGTACGACGAACGTCTCCGTTGGGACAGTACTGCGAAATTTGGCTTTAATGGGCCACGACAGCAGACGAACGGCGCGAGTGGCTTCGCTAACACCACGACATCGTCTGCAGCGCCTCTGCTTTACTCGTGAACATTTCTGTTGGACCGTAGACGACTGGAAAACAGTCGCCTGGTCAGGTGAGTCCCGATTTCAGTTGATAAGAACAGATGGAAGGGTTCGCGTGTGGCGCTGACCACACGAAGCAATGCACCCAAGTTGTCAACAGGGCACTGTGCAGGCTTTCTGGTGGCTCCACAATGTTGTGGGTTGCGTTTGCATGGAATGGACTGGGTCCTCTGCTCAAACTGGCTAAAAATTATGTTCGGCTGATTGGAGACCATTTGCAGCAGTTCATTGACTTCATGTTCCACACAACGATGGAATTTTTGTGAATGCCAATGCGCCATGCCAACGGGCCACAATTGTTCGTGATTGGTTGGAAGAACATTCTGGAGAATTCGGGCAAACGATTTGGCCACCCGTGGCGTGCGACATGAATCCCATCGAACATTTACGGGACCAATCGAAAGGTCAGTTCGCGCAGTGTTTCCGCAGGGGACTTTCGACGACTTGTTAAGTCCATGCCAGGTCGAGTTGCTGCGGTACGTCGGCAAAAGGACGCCCGGAAAGGTATTAAGAAGTATCCCATTACTTTCGTCATCCCACTGTACATCAACACATAGAACTGCTTGTAGTAATCTTTCTGTTTTGTCGTAAAATATAATCAGATCAATAATCTCGCAATTGTTACCACATAATCTCTCAAAATAGTAAACCAAGAAACACGAACATGCTATGGGATGCAATCGGTTTGCGAAATACCGAACCGGGTTGAAATGCAGTGTCCAAGTCCTATCATCCAGCAAGGTGACGTGAGTCCTCGAGTCAAAGGTAAGAAGAGATGAGATGTCCCTCAATTTACAATGAAGAGGCTGTTCGCTATACCCAAAGAAGCGAATTATGATTTTCGAGCAACCGCCGGTCCCTATCTGTAGAGGCGAAACCAGTGTGAAATAAGCCAGACAGCAGATAAGCTGTTAAGTGATGTATGTAGCTAACCTTCAACAGCAGATTTTTCCGGAGCGTGATGTAATTTTCTTGGCAGAAAGAGCGGAAGCGATATCTCCCGCATGACTGTCAACATAACACGCATCTGTCAACAAGACTACGGTTTACTTAGATGCACCGTGGAAAAATTTTTGAAAGTGAGGTAAGGCGATAGTCTGTTGCTGGCCAAGGCTGCCACAGGCCTCGAAACTCTGTCCTCCGAATTAGAGTTTTCTTATGAGATCGCAAGCTTCAGTTGTTAGAACCAAAATTTGAATACAACCCTTTGGGATGTTAGGCCATAAGCCTTCTAAGTAGTGTCATGCAGCCTTCACGATTTCCTCTCTGTGCCAACCTCTTCATTTCCACCAAACGTCCACATTTATTTATTAATATACATCTATGGATGTACTTCAACGTCTGTCCTCCCCTAAAGATTTTCCCTCTATAGCCCCCAATAGTACAATGGAAGTTATTCCCTTGTGCTTTAATATACGTCCTGTCATTATACCCCCCACCTCGTCGGCCTTTTCCACATATCCACTTCCTCGCCACCGGCCGCAGTGGCCGAGCGGTTCTAGGCGCTTCAATCTTGAACCATGCTACTGCTACTGTTGCAGGTTCGAATCCTGCCTCGGGCATGGATGTGTGTGATGTCCTTAGGTCAGTTAGGTTTAAGTAGTTCTAAGTTCTAGGGGACATGATCTCAGATGTTAAGTCCCATAGTGCTCAGAGCCATTTTTTGAACCTTCCTCGCCGATTCTCTGGACAACTTCCTCAAATCTTATCAGTACACCTCATTTTCCACATCCGTTGCTATCATCATATCCATTCTTTCCTGCTTTCCCACGATCTGTGATTCACTTCCATACAGTGCCCTGCTCCAGACGTACATTCTCAGAAATTTCTACCTCAAATTCAGGCCCATGTTTTGATATAAGTAGTCTTCTTTTGGCTATATATGCGCCTTCTGCCTGTGCTAATCTGCTTGTAATATCATCCTTGCTTCGCACGTTATTTTACACATTTAGTTCCATAGGACAAACTGAGGAGCAAATCTTCATGGCCATGGAACGTGTCAGTACATGAAATTATTACAAAAAACGTAACGGGGTGTATACGCGGACAAGAAAAAAATTGCCGGATTTCCCGGCTAAAAACACAGTTTTTCCCACGTGAAAATACACTTCTTCCAAGGTGAAAATACACTTTTTCCATGATAAGGGACACTGTAGTCTCCCTCGGAGCAGTAAAAACATCAATCCTTTGAATGGTAAAGGTTTTATTCACCAGCAATGAACTTCCCGGCACTTTAGAAAACGAAACTCGACAAGGGGAGATAAAAAACTAAAAAAGAAACCCGTTTTCGAAAGATCTTTGATGTGCAGCAACATGTACGATGCATATTTTCATATTACGATACGCTGCATATTTTCGTATTACGAAAGTATAAATTCGAATTCCACCAAACACAGCATGTTAATATCCGAAGCATTGAAATAGAGATTGCAACGCGCTTTTGTAAGCCAGTCGTAGCTCATATTGTAAGTAGGCTGTTTAGGTTGGTAACGCCACGTTGTGCTGTGTGCAGTCTGTGGCTGATTTGCATTATTGGAATGTTTGCTATTGTAGTGTTGGGCAGTTGGATGTGAACAGCGCCTAGTGTTGCGCAGTTGGAGGTGAGCCACCAGCAGTGGTGGATGTGGGGAGAGAGATGGCGGAGTTTTGAGAGCGGACGATCTGGACGTGTGTCCATCAGAAAAACGAAATTTGTTAGATTGGATGTCATGAACTAATATATATATATATATATATATATATATATATATATATATATATATATATATATGAATTTTGAACACTATTGAGGTAAATACATTGTTTGTTCTCTATCAAAATCTTTCATTTGCTAACTATGCCTATCAGTAGTTAGTGCCTTCAGTAGTCAGAATCTTTTATTTAGCTGGCAGTCAATACTGCTCGCTGTGTTGCAGTAGTTCGAGTAACGAAGATTTTTGTGAGGTAAGCGATTCATAAAAGGTATAGGTTATTGTTAAGTCACGGCCATTCTTTTGTAGGGATTATTGAAAGTCAGATTGCGTTGCGCTAAAAACAGTTTAGTGATGATCAGAATAAGTAAAGAGAGAAATGTCTGAGTACGTTCAGTTTTGCTCAGCTGTTTGAAAATCGAATAACGTAATAGCTTTACCTGCACAGTAATGCAAAAATTTTCTAAGGGATGTTTCATAATATCACGTCATCTCGCCAGCTAATGACAGCGGATATTCAGAGCTTAGGACAAAAAAATGGCTCTGAGCACTATGGGACTTAACATCTGTGGTCATCAGTCCCCTAGAACTTGGAACTACTTGAACCTAACTAACCTAAGGACATCACACACATCCATGCCCGAGGCAGGATTCGAACCTGCGACCATAGCAGTCGCGCGGCTCCGGACTGAGCGCCTAGAACGGTTAGACCACCGCGGCCGGCAGCTTAGGACACGTGATGTAGTCAGCCAATAGCAATATCACTTTTAAGCACCGTGAACACACAAATAGGAAAATTTAATGGTTTAAATTAATGTACATACTGTAGTTACAAGAAAAGCTAAGCTTTCACGAGTAATATTGATCTTGAAGATCAACACGCTACAGGAAAAGCTAAGCTTTCACATACAATACTGGTCTTTCTGGCGTGTGTTACACTTTAAGATATATCACTCAAATGTGCCAGTAAAATTTTGAACAATGACTTTAATGTCTGGTCTTCTGGGCCAGAAATTATTCGAAATGGTTGGTACTCAAAGTATTAAGTTTTAAATGAGAATCAAATGCTCTGTGATTCAAGAAATTCATTGCATATTCTCACACGTAACATAAGTCATCTTGTGTAAAAGGAAATGTTCTTTGAAAATAACGCTTTTCAAAGAACCATTCGCAATATTTTCTCGCGACCTCTTCGACATGTGTCCGTTTCAGCAGGGGCCAGAGAGAGCCAGAAAACTGGCGTTACTGCGCGTGGGCAGCTACGATGACACAGGAATCCCGTATGTTCGTACACATATAGCATTAAGAGTTTTTACACTACGTCATAGAAGAAACAGGACATCAGACGATACTCCAAGATCATAGGAATTTCGTAAACCATACTAAAATGCATAATTCGGCTTAAAGGATACATTCATATGTCCAGATTTACAATGAAGTAAGCCCCAATCTAATATTAGGTTTTTCAGTGCGCTTTTCGGGATGCAAATTTTCTTAGAGTACCAGCACTGTATTGTCCCATGTTTTGTCCTCTACTATGGCGCAATGCCACAAGATGAAAATGTGCCCTTGAAATTCAGTGAACATTTGACACTAGCCAATAATGTCGGATGAAACATTTCGTTTCTTATAAATTGGCTGCATCTGCGGAAAAGATTAATAAAAGCCATATGTATTTAGCAAACCGACGAAAATAACTTCTTTATTGTGCAAGGCGATTAATGCTTGACTGCCAAAAACGTGGAAGTAAAATAAAATCAGAAAACTGAAACTAATATCGTATTTTAACCTTCCATAATTATGTGAATATATATTAATTAACTTGATAGCTCCAGGCTACAGAAATCCGTTTCGTTTTCCTTTGATGTGTGAACGAAGAGAAAGCAGCAAAATCACTAAACGTAAACACGGGTCACTGTCCCCCTCCCCACTACAACTCAAGACTACTCTGCGCATGCGCGAATCTGGCAGCTTAAATGCACCAGAAAATTTTTTTTCTGGGTAGCATGACTGCTTCTTGCTGCTGTTGCAGCCACACTTCAAGAAACCAGAAGCGGAAAGTACTGATCATACGCAACTCAGCTGTGCATGCGCAGGAGACCTCTGGCAACTGCTCAAAACGAACATAATGTACATATCAATGACGTCACGCTCATAGTTTGCTGTTATGAAGTATTCCATTGTCTTCGTCCTACAGCCTTTGACACATTTTGTTTTAGGCAGGCACTTGTGTGTGCACTGTGTGTTGTTGTGAACGCATTTCCATTGCAACTTAAATTTTATTTTGGTTTTATTGGTGCAATATTATTCTGCACTAGTGTGATACAGTAAAATGCTTTGTTAGACTATCAGTTGTTACCAGTCAAAATTACAAAAATTTAACTCTATACTACCACGAAAAATTGTTGGGATTCTAAAAAATTCCCGGTTTTTTCCCCAGTTTTCTCCCGGATAAAAAAATTCCCGTTTTTTTCCGGTTGTCCCGGAGTGTATATACGCTGAGTGATAATAGATAAAATATTTATGAATCCTAAAAAGAAGACAAGCTGCAAGCTTACATAAATGCACCAAGCAATGTAATACAGGAATTAGCTTAATTTTTCAAGTTACTCCCCGAGAGAAGAGGAATGACCCATGGGCAAACTCTTCAGTTTAGATTTGAAAGCGAGTGTATTACTGCTAAATTTTGGAATTCTCGTGGTAGCGTACTGAAAATGGATGCAGCAGAATACTGCACGCTTTATCTTAAGTTCATCGTAATCTCATTTCTGCTAATCCTCATTCTTTGGTCTACTCTCAGTCCATAATCTGCGCTCATTACACTGTTCATTCAGTTAGACAGATACTATAATTCTTCCTCATTCCTGTCGTCAGCTAATCTTGTTATTGATGTCCGTTCGAGCTGCGTTTTACTGCTTGCCCTGAACCTTTCTTTTGTTTCCGTCGTTGCTTCCCCAGTGAGCAGATTTAAAAGTAGGGGACAAAGATTGCTTTTTTTCTGTATAACCATTGTGGATGATGAACTGCTACTGCGATTTAAATTAGCGATTTATCTCGTAATAAATATGCAACCAGTCACTTTTTTACCATTTATTCAACCATGAACATGTTCTCGAGCCACTGCAGGCTCGTCATCAGATGGAGGTATTACAAAAACATTATGTTGTGAACCAAGTGTAGCTGATATGGACCGCGGTCGATAACTGCAACCGCTAACAAGTGTGGTATCGAACGTTGATACCACAATATTTACAATGTGCAGCCTATATTTTTATAGGCAGGTATGTCGATACGTTTCCTATCCATATATCGAGATCATTTCTCGATATATCGAGGTACGCTTGATGTATTTTTAAAATATCGACATATTGGTTTCTCGATATTTTTAAAAATATCAACATTCCACGCAACATCGCACTCTGGCGAACATGCGTGACCATTCCTAGCCCTTTGACTGGCTATCAGAGGGTAGTGTCCTTCTGTCAGCACCGCTCTGCAACAGAGTCCCTGTCGTTAGTAACCGGTGTGGGAATGTTGTTCACGTGACCCTAGCGTGGATAGGCGTGGTATTTAGAAACATTCGAAGCTGCATCAGCCAGGTCCAGCAATAGCTCGGGTGTAAGACGCGGCTGACAGTGTTAGAAATCCGAAGAAAAAAAATGATTTCAATAAACTTTTCCAATCAGTCTGACTCCTCAATACGTACAGAACATGGGCGCTACACGCCTCTAGTCAGCTAGTGTCCATTTTATGTGTTCTTTGACCTCCTGACGAGGTTGGTTGGTTGGTTGATTCGGGGCAGGGTACCAAACAGCGAGGTCATCGGTCCCATCGGATTAGGGAAGGATGGAGAAAGAAGGCGGCCGTCCCCTTTCAAAGGAACCGTCCTGGCATGTGCCTGAAGCGATTTAGGAAAACCATGGGAAACCTAAATCGGGATGGCCGGACGCGGGTTTGAACCGTTGTCCTCCCGAATGCGAGTTCAGTGTGCTAACTACTGACTGAGAGGTACAGCTTTATGTGCCACTATGGAGCAATGGCCTTTGCGAGGTAGTCGAATCCACATGACCTTCGCATGCAGTTACCTTTCTCACACCCCTTTGGGAACTGATTGATATTTACCTGCGTTCACTGAAAGCAACAAGATGTCGTTGATAAGAGGTGAAACTCGTCTCCAGGCCCTGAAGATAAGGATATTTTTGCGATCACTGTTCTTAAGCTGTGTTTCACATCTGCCGTGTTATGCCATTCCTTGTAGACAAGTTGATGAGCCCACGTTGATTATCAAAAAATCTGACAACTTCAATCACGGGTGCTCCTTCGACATTTCTGGTGTGGATCTCAGAAGCACCTATGATATCTACTATCATAATTATAATCAGACATTTATGGTACCTACATATGAAAAATAGTTTCCCTCCCTCAGAAATTTCGAACTGCATCCGTAGCAGCAACAGTTCAGCATCACTGATGTTTCTAGGAAATAAATATTTTAAAGAATTTCATCTTGATTTTAGAATATGAAATTTTATTTTACGACTGAAATTTCAGCATTAAGCCATTTTCAAGGATGTTGTTGTTGTTGTGGTCTTCAGTCCTGAGACTGGTTTGATGCAGCTCTCCATGCTACTCTATCCTGTGCAAGCTTCATCGTCTCCCAGTACCTACTGCAACCTACATCCTTCTGAATCCGCTTAGTGTATTCATCTCTTGGTCTCCGATTTTTACCCTCCACGCTGCCCTCCAACACTAAATTGGTGATCCCTTGATGCCTCAGAACATGTCCTACCAACCGATCCCTTCTTCTGGTCAAGTTGTGTCACACACTTCTCTTCTCCCCAATCCTATTCAATACTTCCTCATTAGTTATGTGATCTACCCATCTAATCTTCAGCATTCTTCTGTAGCACCACATTTCGAAAGCTTCTATTATCTTCTTGTCCAAACTATTTATCGTCCATGTTTCACTTCCATTCATGGCTACACTCCATACAAATACTTTCAGAAAAGACTTCCTGACACTTAAATCTGTACTCGATGTTAACAAATTTCTCTTCTTCAGGAAGGCTTTCCTTGCCATTGCCAGTCTACATTTTATATCCTCTCTACCTCGACCATCATCAGTTACTTTGCTCCCCAAATAGCAAAACTCCTTTACCTTTTAAGTGTCTCATTTCCTAATCTAATTCCCTCAACATCACCCGACTTAATTCGACTACATTCCATTATCCTCGTTTTGCTTTTGTTGATGTTCATCTTATATATTCCTCTCAAGCCACTGTTCATTCCATTCAACTGCTCTTCCAAGTCCTTTGCTGTCTCTGACAGAAATACAATGTCATCGGCGAACCTCAAAGTTTTTATTTCTTCTCCATGGATTTTAATACCTACTCCGAATTTTTCTTTTGTTTACTTTACTGCTTGCTCAATATACAGATTGAATAAGATCGGGGAGAGGCTACAACCCTGTCTTACTCCCTTCCCAACCACTGCTTCCCTTTCATGTCCCTCGACTCTTATAACTGCCATCTGGTTTCGGTACATATTGTAAATAGCCTTTCGCTCCCTGTATTTTACCCCTGCCACCTTTAGAATTTGAAAGAGAGTATTCCAGTCAACATTGTCAAAACCTTTCTCTAAGTCTACAAATGCTAGAAACGTAGGTTTGCCTTTCCTTAATCTTTCTTCTAAGATAAGTCGTAAGGTCAGTATAGCCTCACGTGTTCCAGTATTTCTACGGAATCCGAACTGATCTTCGCCGAGGTCGGCTTTTATTGGTTTTTCCATTCGTCTGTAAAGAATTCGTGTTAGTATTTTGCAGCTGTGGCTTATTAAACTGATTGTTCGGTAATTTTCACTTCTGTCAACACCTGCTTTCTATGGGATTGGAATTATTATATTCTTCTTGAAGACTGAGGGTATTTCGCCTGTTTCATACATCTTGCTCACCAAATGGTAGAGTTTTGTCAGGACTGGCTCTCCCAAGGCCGTCAGTAGTTCCTTTCAAGGATAAGATATTATATTATGCGCCATTTAAACCCAAGGGTCAAAATTTTGTGCTTGAAAATGGCTTAATGCCGAAATAGCAATCGTGAAATAAAATTCTAACAGCTGAAAGCCAGATGAAATGCTTTAAAAATTTATGGAAGCTGAGGACCCATATTACAAGAAAATTATTAACAAAACATGTTTGTGAACGAAGAGAAAATAAGTGTTATATTAAAGCTTAGATCTTGGCGTATCATACCAGCATCTCGACTCTGGAATTAGTTTGATGACAAAAATACGCATAAAGGTTTGTTTGAAATAACTGCAACCAGGCGTCTTTTGTTTTGTTTTTCGATTTCTTTTGTCCCATTAACGGTTTGGAACCGCCTAGCAATTCGTCATCAGATGGTACATACGTATTAAAACAGGTTAGAACAGCGTGAGGCGAGACTTTTCACATTATAAGATCGGTTTTGTTGCGTTACTTAACATTTAATAGTACCCTTTGGTTGGTTGTTGGTGCACACAGTAGTTTGTACAACACAATGAACGTTTTCCAGTGACATTAGTTTTACTGCTCTTTCATACACATAGCCACAGGTAACACGTTCCACATGGTTTAGGAAATGTAAATAAACCAAGGAGTATAACTAAAGCTACATCAAAGAATCTGTGTTAGGGCAGAGAGTCTCTTTGTTCAGTACTTGTAACACACACTGGCGGCGCTATGGGTGTATCTATTTCACTACTGCAAAAATAACGTGTAGTCATGTGGTAAAATTGACATGTGCTATTTATAAAATCTATTAAAGAATGAGTTTCGAAGAAATTACATCTAAAATTTTAGCAGTGAAATTTCGTTTGCCGTTTCATTTATCTTTTGTTAAACTAACATTGATCAACTCTAGCGAAATGAACAATAAACATTACAGCATGAGTTTTTATTATTTTACTTTCTATTTCTCAATTTTAATTTCTACTTTTAATAATATGTATTTATCTGTGTGCATGTGTGAGTTGTTGTGTGTGTGTGTGTGTGTGTGTGTGCGTGTGGGTGGGTGGGGGAGGGGTGGGTGTATGGGTCGGTGGGAGGGTGTGTGTGTGTGCACTAGGGGAAAGAGTGCTGATATCCATAAGGGATTAAAGATTTAAAAATATGCACGTTCTTATAATTACAAAGATGGATTTAATATATCTTCAGTTCAGATTCACTGATGACAGGAATGAGAACAAATTACAGGACCTGTTGAATGGTCTGAACAGTTTAATGAGGACAGAATATGGATTTAGAGTAAATCAAACAAAGAGAAAGTAATGATGGTTAGCGATAAACTTACCGTCAAAACTGGGGACCACAACGTAGATGAAGAGAGAGGCTTCTTCTGCCTTTGGAGCAAAATAACACTTGACTTACGAAGAAAAGAGGATATAAGAAACAAAATTGCACAGCCAGAGAGGACATACCTCGTTAAAACAGGCCTACTAGCTTCGAACATGGCCGTAATTTGAGGAAGAAATTTCTTAAAACATACATTCGGGGCACAGCAATATATGGAAGTGAATATGGACTGTGGGGCAATCGAAAAGAGGAGGCTCGAAGCGTTTGAGATGTGGTGCACACAATGATGTTGGAAGGTAAGGTAGATTGATAAAGTAAGGAATGAGAGATTCTCCACAGAATCAGTGTGGAAAACAGTACATGGAAAACACTGACAAGAAGAAGGCTCAGAATTATATAACGATTGTTAAGACATTAATAAATCAATTTCAGGGTAATAGAGGGAGCTGTAGAGGGTAAAAATTTACGACAAGATAGAGACTGGAATGTATCCAACAAACAAATAAAGACATGGTACTCTGAAATGAAGAAGAAGTCATGGGGGACCGTATAACTACACTTATGACGCCCCGCCCCTCGTCCCCTCCCCTTAAAAAATCAATGAGTACCTGAAATGACGACATTGATCAGTTAACTGGCTTTATATTAGACCGCAGCTTTTGAGTTTTTTTCGTCAGATCTTTAGGAGAATGCTTGGCCAAACAAATCTAAAAAACTCTGCTACAACTTAATGACCCTGAGGTATAGATTACAAATTGAAATTATTCAGTGGTTTATATGCCACAATCAAATGAAGCTTAGGTTTCGAAACTAGTCGTAGATTTCGATAATATGGTACAGACGAATATCAGCGATCTGGTGATCAGGCCGGCCGGAGTAGCCGTGCGGTTCTAGGCGCTACAGTCTGGAGCCGAACGACCGCTCCCGTCGCAGGTTCGAATCCTGCCTCGGGCATGGGTGTGTGTGATGTCCTTAGGTTAGTTAGGTTTAATTAGTTCTAAGTTCTAGGCGACTGATGACCTCAGAAGTTAAGTGGCATAGTGCTCAGAGCCATTTGAACCATTTTTGTTGATGCAGCTGTGTTAAAACAACAGCCTCTGTTACAATATTACGGAGCAGCTATAATTAAGGTGGAGCTACTTGCGGAGATCTAGGCAACGGCCTTGCTGCAGTGCTTACACCGGTTCCCGTCGGGTCACCGAAGTCAAGCGGGGCTAGCACTTGGATGGGTGACCATCTGGGATGCTATGCACTGTTGCCATTTTTTCGGGGCGCGCTCAGTCTCATGATCCCAATTGAGGAGCTACTTGACTGAATAGTTCTGGCTATGGTCAAAGAAAACCATCATAACGACCGGGAGAGCTGTATGTTGATCACACAGCCCTCCTATCCGCATCCTCATCTAAGGATGACACGGCGATCGGATGACACCGATGGGCCACTTATGGCCTGAAGACAGAGTGCTGAGTGCTATTTCTGCGGTCCTGTGTGGGCTGTAATTATCGTATCTGAGCGAAATGTGCTAGATATGCTTATGCATTAATGTGGTACCGATTTATGTTGGAAAAAAAATTGTTCCAATTTAGCCACCAGGAACAAATCTGGCGCTGTATAGCAGCCCGTTGACGTCTCTAGTCCTCATACTGAACAACCTGTGTAAGCACCGCAGTTAATGATAAAATCAGCATTATGGTTCAAATGGCTCTAAGCACTATGGGATTTAACATCTAAGGTCATCAGTACCCTAGACTTAGAACTACTTAAACCTAACTAACCTAGGGACATCACACTCATCAATGCCCAATGCAGGATTCGAACCGGTGACCGCAGCAGCCACGTGGTTCCAGACTGAAGCGTCTAGAGCCGCTCGGCCACTGGCCAGCTCAGCATTATGCCCTTCTCAGTTATTTGTTCCTTTCTGCCAATGTCCCGCTTCTAATGTATTAGATACGGAAACATCTCTGTAGTTTTTCTTGCTTTGACAGCGTCAGATTTGCACCTGGTGGTCAAAACTGGAACTGGTTTTTTTCAGTGTAAATGGGTTCCGCATTAACGCATTAGTGTTTCTACCAAGTTTTTCTGCCATGCGATAACCACAGCCTACACTGTACCTGTGTGAGTAGCTGCACTTTAACTATAACCAGCCTGTATTTTATAAATGACAAGTTTCGACTTCACGTAGAAGTCATCTTCAGAAAATGAGCACCATCTGGCTGCTGCTGGGAGCTTCTCGAATTCTCACGTGCAACACTATCGCAAACTGCTCAGCGGTTTACGACCTTGTTGTCACGTGAGTATCCGAGGAACCGCCAGTAGCAGCCAAACGGTGCTCATTTTCTGAATATGTACGCGAAGCTGAAACCGGTCATTAATAAAATATTATTGTGACCTAGACTGTTGTTTCAAACCATGTATAAAACTTGTGTTCAGTCAGCAATAAATTTTTTTATATAGCTGTCTGTCCGTATAACCCTTAGTGGAAAACGGGTGTTTGAGTTTGGCAGTAAAACAAATACGAAGCATCCTATCAGCACAAAAGATATTTCTGCGTAAAATTTTAGGATACACAAGTTCTGAGCTAGTCCGAAATGAAGATATAAAACGCAGATTAAGTGTAATGGGAATACCAGAAGAAATTTATTACGTCAGACTGGTCGAGAAATGATTTTCAAAGAATGGCCGATTACAGGTACCCGACAATAATGGATAATTATAATTCTTAGGGAAACATAAGAGAGAAGACAGAAACGTACGAGGAGCGTTCAATAGGTAATGCAGCACATTTTTTTCTCGTCAGTTTGTGTTGAAATAACGCGGCATTTATTGTGGGACGTCGTGGAATATTCCTGCTTCATGAGGTTCCGACAGGTGATGAAGCTATACGTAGCATTTAAAAGGGCGACTGAAGCGGAGGTGCGTTCCAAGCACAGAACTGTCACTGAATTTCTTTTGACGGTAGGCCAGAACATCGCAGATATTGATAGGGTCTTGAAGAATGTCTGCGGAGACCTGGCAGTGAACAAAAGCAAGTTGAGTCGTTGGGTAAGGTGTCTGTCACCATCGCAAGAAGGTCGTGCAGACCTGTCCCATCTCCCGCGTGCTGGTCGGCCGCACACAGCTGCTACTTTGGAAAGTGCGGACACTCTCATTCGAGGTGATGGACGGATCACAATCAAACACCTCACTGCTCAAATGGATGCCCGTGTTCACAGTGTTGATACGTTCTTCCACCAGTCGGAGTACTCAAAGGTGTGTACCTGTGGAGTTGCTCGTTACCTAACAGGAGGTCATAAAAACAACAAAGGACAATCTGTCCGAACTGCTTGAGCATTACGATGCTGAACGTGACAATTTTTGTCGGATATCGTCACAGGCTGTGAAAAATGGCTCAGCACTTCGAACCAGAAATCAAACGGCAATCCATGGAGTGGCGCCACACTTCCTCTCCGAACAAAAAATTCAAAGCCGCACCCTCAGACGGTAATGGCGACGGTCTTCGTGTCTCTGAAGCAGTTACTTTGTACGATGTCCTCTCTCATGGTGCAACGATTAGCTATGAAGTGTATTGTGCTTTTCTCCGGAAACTGAAGAAACGTCTTCAGCGTGTTCGAAGCCACAAAAATTGAAACCATGTTCTCCTACTCCATGGCAACGCAAGGCCTCACTAAAGCCTGCGCACCTAGGAGGAGATCACAGAACTTCGTTAGACTGCTCTTCCTCATCCACCCTACAGCCCAAATGTCGCGGATCTCACGCCATCCGACTTCCTTCTGAATTCATTGTGGGAGTAAATTGTGATCAATGTGTTACAAATATTTACTATCAAAAACAGTCTTTATCACAATTTATATGTTACGGTGAGCGGTTTCGACCACTACTGTGGTCATCTTCAGACCAATGAGAAAGAACCTGCTTCTGGTGATAAATCACTAGTAGTGATTTACCACCAGAAGCAGGTTCTTTCTCATTGGTCTGAAGATGACCACAGTAGTGGTCGAAACCGGTCACCGTAACATATAAATTGTGATAAAGACTGTTTTTGATAGTAAAAACGACGTCCTTCTGTTTGTCCCAATTGCGGGAAGCAATACTTGGATGACAGGGAGGTTGCTGATGCAACAAGACGTTGGCTCCCTCGTCGACCAGTAGGGTGGTACTATGCGGGCATACAGGCCCTCGATGTAAAGTGACATTAGGCCATCGCACTGAATGGAGATTACGTTAAAAAATAGGGTTTTGTAGCCAAAAGGGCAAAGGGAATTATTAGGTACATTGGAACCCGGGATAAAATCAACTTGCTTTCAGAAAAACATGTCTTTTAATATTTATTGAACAGCCATCGTAGCAGAGACAGAAAAGGTTGAAAGATCAATACTGGGTTCTTTGAAGATGGAATGGCCTCAGAACGAATGTTAACTAATATTTTCAAAAGACTAAACTGTCATTTGACTGTGTATTATTATATTTATATTTTGTACTATCCAGATTTCGGCTTCTATGCAATTATCAAGTACAATGGACATCTTAAAGATACGTGTTAGCCCGATTTACCTGCTTTGGACTGCCGTAAAAAATATGGCTTAATAGTGGTCTCACAATCTTTAGCATTGCACTTGATAATGGCGTGAAAGCCGAACTCTGGATAGTACAAAAGATAAATACACTCCCGGAAATTGAAATAAGAACACCGTGAATTCATTGTCCCAGGAAGGGGAAACTTTATTGACACATTCCTGGGGTCAGATACATCACATGATCACACTGACAGAACCACAGGCACATACACACAGGCAACAGAGCATGCACAATGTCGGCACTAGTACAGTGTATATCCACCTTTCGCAGCAATGCAGGCTGCTATTCTCCCATGGAGACGATGGTAGAGATGCTGGATGTAGTCCTGTGGAACGGCTTGCCATGCCATTTCCACCTGGCGCCTCAGTTGGACCAGCGTTCGTGCTGGACGTGCAGACCGCGTGAGACGACGCTTCATCCAGTCCCAAACATGCTCAATGGGGGACAGATCCGGAGATCTTGCTGGCCAGGGTAGTTGACTTACACCTTCTAGAGCACGTTGGGTGGCACGGGATACATGCGGACGTGCATTGTCCTGTTGGAACAGCAAGTTCCCTTGCTGGTCTAGGAATGGTAGAACGATGGGTTCGATGACGGTTTGGATGTACCGTGCACTATGCAGTGTCCCCTCGACGATCACCAGTGGTGTACGGCCAGTGTAGGAGATCGCTCCCCACACCATGATGCCGGGTGTTGGCCCTGTGTGCCTCGGTCGTATGCAGTCCTGATTGTGGCGCTCACCTGCACGGCGCCAAACACGCGTACGACCATCATTGGCACCAAGGCAGAAGCGACTCTCATCGCTGAAGACGACACGTCTCCATTCGTCCCTCCATTCACGCCTGTCGTGACACCACTGGAGGTGGGCTGCACGGTGTTGGGGCGTGAGCGGAAGACGGCCTAACGGTGTGCGGGACCGTAGCCCAGCTTCATGGAGACGGTTGCGAATGGTCCTCGCCGATACCCCAGGAGCAACAGTGTCCCTAATTTGCTGGGAAGTGGCGGTGCGGTCCCCTACGGCACTGCGTAGGATCCTACGGTCTTGGCGTGCATCCGTGCGTCGCTGCGGTCCGGTCCCAGGTCGACGGGCACGTGCACCTTCCGCCGACCACTGGCGACAACATCGATGTACTGTGGAGACCTCACGCCCCACGTGTTGAGCAATTCGGCGGTACGTCCACCCGGCCTCCCGCATGCCCACTATACGCCCTCGCTCAAAGTCCGTCAACTGCACATACGGTTCACGTCCACGCTGTGTTAAAGACTGCGATGGAGCTCCGTATGCCACGGCAAACTGGCTGACACTGACGGCGGCGGTGCACAAATGCTGCGCAGCTAGCGCCATTCGACGGCCAACACCGCGGTTCCTGGTGTGTCCGCTGTGCCGTGCGTGTGATCATTGCTTGTACAGCCCTCTCGCAGTGTCCGGAGCAAGTATGGTGGGTCTGACACACCGGTGTCAATGTGTTCTTTTTTCCATTTCCAGGAGTGTATAATAATACACAGTGAAGTGGCGGTTTACTCTTTTAAAAAGTATTGCATGAGTATGGCTGAACGCCACTGACAACTTTTTTTATTAATATTGATTCTACTTCAGCGAACTATTCAAGCATTACACCTCTGATACTCATTACGTCTTCCTTCAACGTTGGATGGTCAGCCAGT
Source organism: Schistocerca serialis cubense (assembly GCF_023864345.2). Taxonomy (NCBI): domain Eukaryota; kingdom Metazoa; phylum Arthropoda; class Insecta; order Orthoptera; family Acrididae; genus Schistocerca; species Schistocerca serialis. Next base: position 164,893,757 of record NC_064643.1, on the reverse strand, counting down.
CTTTTACTCGGTTTAAGTCTGTGATGTTATTTTTGCTTTAGTAGCAGCCTTCTAATTTTAAGATAAGCTAGTGAACGACCATTGAGCCCTATCCTGGGGCCTGTATTTAAGTGTATCGTACGGTTCCAGTAATTTTTCATCCGCTGATACTCAGTATTCTCAGCTCCATAGATAAAATACGACCTTTCAGGTAATCTGAAGCCAGTTAATTACCACAGTAGCCACTAGGCAACATTTTTCTACCTTTATTAATCTCTCTCACTCTCTTTCGTAACATCTGTAGTAACATAGGGTAACCTATAACAGCCTTTTGGTCACTGACTCCCTGCTCTAAATTAATTGAAAATTTCGTTTCTGTCTCTCGCAAGGGGATCCAACGTAGTGCACTCACGAACCGATTGTCTAACTAAACTATCGTACTAATTTTGAGAAAAGACATTTCAGAAAACCGCACACGAATCGCTGTCCCTGGCCTCAACTTTAATCGCGTGGCTCTCTCAGTCTATAACTGTGAACTGAAATACCCCTACCAACATTTCGTGATCAGGAAATTTAAACACTATATTCCTCAAGTTTTACTCGAAGTGTTCTACCATTGCAGCTCCTGAGGAAGGTGGTCTATAAAATCGTACTATTATCATGTTTGACACATAAATTCTCTGAGATTATTCCGCATTCAAAATTTAGAATAACGTCACTAAATATTAGTGAGCTTTTTACGGCAGTAAATATATCATCATTGATATCTGGTATATCTTTGGAATATATTTGTACTTCAAACTGATGTTTCTGTGTAATGGAACAAGCCATTCGAACTCGCATCCATTGTACGTTATTTATAATATCAGTCTTCAGTTCAAAGTTTCTTAGAGAAATTTGCCCTCCTTTTTGTTTTTTACTCTTTTAGGACGAAGCTGATCGATATTGGAGTAATACACATCACTCTTTGGAGATAAGTCTGCAATCTACTGAAGTCGGTACTCCGATATGCTGGCGCATGAATCCAGGAAATAACAAATATCTCTTGCCAGAAACTGTCTTCTTCTGTCTGTACAAATATTGCAACAGGTTTAGGTACTGAGATCGGACATTATTCAGTTTTACGCAGCAAATGATATGGTCTTGGTGTCTTCCAAGAATGCAAAATGTTACATAAAGCAGACTTTGCGCAGTTAACACTGTAGCAACGTGCGGTGGTCAGTGTCCAAGGTAGCTAACCAGTCCACAACAGCTCATCGGTATGGGGAGTCTCTTCCTTGAACGCAGTGAGATTACATAACTACACTGACGCAGGATGTGAGAAATTGCTGAGTACATCCTGCAGCTGGATATTACGAAGTCGTGGCAAGATGACAAAATCTAATTATCACGTCATGTTGTTGCACGTTCAGTAATTAGTAATTCATTGATGGCACTCGGCGTCCTTAGGATTATGGAAGGACGACAGAGATTTAACGTCTCTTCGACGACGAAGTCCTTAGAGGAGGAGCACAGTCGCTGATTTGGAAAGAATGTGGAAGGTAATCGGCCATGGCCTTTCAAAGGAACCATCCCGGCTTTCGCCAAAACCTGTTTATCGAAATGGTAGAAAAGCTAATAGCGGTTGCCCGGACGGCCTTTAAACCGGCGTTAGTTGAATATTTTTTCAAGTAAAATAATTTTCAACTAAAATCTTTTATCGTGCTGAATAAAATGTATTACGATATCTTACAGATGTTGATGCATACATTCATCATCATCAACACACCTTTCAAACTATTTATACTGGTCAAGAAATTAATAATAAACGCTACGTTTACGTATTATTTAAGCTTCTTACAGATGTAAGAAATAATCAACTGAATTCAGAAAACTGACACGGGATGTACTAAGCTTTTTCTAAAATAATAACTTTATGTGTATTACGAGGGAGTGAAGACGTGATTTTTACCTTGATAGTCTGAAAGATTTGTTCAAATAATTTGAATTGGTAGTTATTCATATAAAATTAGGCTTCAGCTGTAAAACAGGTCACATTTCTTCTCTTCCACTTAAAAAATATACATAAAAAATTAAAGTATTACGAAATAATTCCTTGTGTCTGTTGCACTTTCATATGTAATCTCAAAACAGTTCGCATTTTACGTTTAGTTTCTTTGCAACTTTACATTATTTGTACCAAATGCCTTGCTCCATCAGGTGATTGTGTCACTGGCTTGAGTACGTAATCTTGATCGTTAACTTCCGTTCTTAACCGGATTCCTGAATCAATGTAGATTACTGCGAGTTCCATGTTTTGCCACTGTGCCACCACTCTCGTTGGATTCTTCGAGCAATTTATAGAAATACTATAATAAATACTATGTATTTATTATAGTCTTCTATTAGCCCTTCTTCCCTTGCGTCTCCCCCTCACCTTATCTCTGTCCATGTTCTCCAACATCTCTGTCTGCGTCCATCTCCTACACCCCCCCCCCCTCACTCTTCTCCGCCCCTCTTCCTATCTTCTCCTGCCCTCCCGCCTCTGTCCATTTCCCCCTCCTCTCCGTCTGTGAAAGTCCTCCTTCCCCTGTCTCTCCCTATCTCTTCCTCCCCCTGTCTCTGTCGATCTCCTTCTCTTTTATTTCTCTGTTCATCTCTTCTTCTCCTCCGTGTCTGTGCCTTTGCTCTTCCTCTCTCTGTTCATCTCCTCCTGCCCCCTTTTCACTCTACGTTCTCACTGTCACCAAGTAGGAGGCTGGTGGTTCTTACCTCTACAGTATTTCATTCCAAATTGTAACTAATGCCAGTACTGAACTTGTTTGAACTCATCCAGTGGTTTAGGACGAGCTTTTTACCCACAGCTTTGCCTTCCTGCGAACACGTCAGATATATTTCACCTATATATAATATATTTCACACATATTTGTAAACGTATCTGACCTGTACCTCTAGCGAATTTCGCGCTACCGTCCCAATTTCACGCATCTTAATTACGTGCTGATCAGTGTTATAATTTTGCAGATACATCTAGGGGTATACGCGGCTGTTATCTGCGAAATGTGTTGTGAGTAGAATGAGTAGTGAAGAAATAATAAATTAAAACGTCATGCATGCTGCGGCAGTTTTTCACGCATCTCACTATTTGACGCCATATCTTCTAAGCTATATGTTGCACAATAATAGATTTTTGTAGGTACATGTGGATACTGTATACGAAATGTCTTGCGAATACAATTAGTAGGAAACGACTAATAAGTTAACACGTCATGCATGATGCGGCAGGTTTTCACGTTTCTCAGTATTTGAGGTCATAACTCCTGAACTGTTTATCGTAGAATGATACATTTTTGTAGGTACACAAAGCGGAAGATTTGGATACCGTCTGCGAGAAGTATTACGAGTTGAGATACTAGCAAAGAAGTAACAAATTTAAACATCCTCCGTCATGCGGCATTTTTACACGAATCTCAGTCTCTCCTGAAGTACGAGTCGTATAATGATACACACTACTAATCATTAAAATTGCTACACCAAGAAGAAATGCAGATGATAAACAGGTATACGAGTACATTGGACAAATATACTATAGTAGAACTGACATGTGATTACATTTTCACGCAATTTGGGTGCATAGATCCTGAGACATCAGTACCCAGACCAACCACCTCTGGCCGTAATAACGGCCTTGATACGCTTGGGCATTGAGTCAAACAGAGCTTTGATGGCGTGTGCAGGTACAGCTGCCCATGCAGCTTCAACACGATACCACAGTTCATCAAGAGTAGTGACTGGCTCATCGTGATGAGCCAGTTGATCGGCCACCATTGACCAGACGTTTTCAGTTGGTGAGAGATCTGGAGAATGTGCTGGTCAGGGCAGCAGTCGAACATTTTCTGTATCCAGAAACGCCCATACATGTCGTGCATTATCCTGCTGAAATGTAGGGATTCGCAGGGATCGAATGAAGCGTAGAGCCACGGGTCGTAACACATCTGAAATGTAACGTCCACTGTTCAAAGTGCCGTCAATGCGAGCAAGAGGTGACCGAGACGCGTAACCAACGGCACCCCATACCATAACGCCGGGTGATACGACAGTGTGGCGATGACGAATACACGCTTCCAATGTGCGTTCACCGCGATGTCGCCAAACACGGATGCCACCATCATGAAACAGAACCTAGATTCATCCGAAAAAATGACGTTTTGCCATTCGTGCACCCAGGTTCGTCGTTGAGTACACCATCGCAGGCTCTCCTGTATGTGATGCAGCGTCAAGGGTAACCGCAGCTATGGTCTCCGAGCTGATAGTCCATGCTCCTGCAAACGTCGTCGAACTGTTCGTGCAGATGGTTGTTGTCTTGCAAACGTCCCCATCTTGTGACTCAGGGATCGAGACGTGGCTGCACGATCCGTTACAGCCACGCGGATAAGATACCTGTCATCTCGACTGCTAGTGGTACGAGGCCGTTGGGATCCAGCACGGCGCTCCGTATTACCCTCCTGAAACCACCGATTCCAGATTCTACTAACAGTCATTGGATCTCGGCCAACGCGAGCAGCAATGTCGCGATACGGTAAACCGCAATCGCGATAGGCTACAATCCGATCTTTATCAAAGTCGGAAACGTGATGGTACGCATTTCTCATCCTTACACGAGGCATCACAACAACGTTTCACCAGGCAAAGCCGTTCAACTGCTGTTTGTGTATGAGAAATCGGTTTGAAACTTTCCTCATGTCAGCATGCTGTAGGTGTCGCCACCGGCGCCAACCTTGTGTGAATGCTCTTAAAGGTTAATCAATTGCGTATCACAGCATCTTCTTCCTGTCGGTTAAATTTCGCATCTGTAGCACGTCATCTTCGTGGTGTAGCAATTTTAATGGCTAGTAGTGTAATTTTAATGGTACATTCAGTGGTATATGTGAATATTGTCTGAAAAATGTGTCGCGAATGTAGTTAGAAGTAAATAACTAGTAAATTAAAACGTCATGCTTCATGAGGCAATTTTACTCCACGAACAGCGAACATGTAGTAAAAATGAAGTTTCGTTTCGACATTTTATGGGGTCGTAAGCGAGAAAAAGTTTTGTAAAGGTTTGAAATCATGTGTAAGGTTTGTGGCAAGTTTCTAAGTGTTCTCATTCTCAAACACTGTATGGTTACACTATGCGTGTTCGCGCGTCGTGGCCTACGATGCTTTTTCACCCCCACCCCCTCCCCCGCCCCTCTGGTAGATAGGTGGTCCTCACATCTATAGCGATAGTTTTCAGACGTTAAGTGCTATGTGTACCAAGTTTAACTAAACTCGGTCCGGTTATTTAGATCGAGATGTGGAACATACATATATACGTGCATCCATTCTTATAACATGTATGGATGCAGTATGGAAGTGCCTGCGTCTCAGTTCACAAGTCGTGTTGCTCTTAATAAGTGCTTTCTAGCTGCTCCAGTTGTGACGTCACTGCAACTGGGATATATCAGACTGCTGTGCTACAAAATTCTAGTTGACAGTTACGGAGGAACATTCTGCAATATTTACAATTTTTATAAAGTATCATCATCATTTAAGACTGATTATGCCTTTCAGCGTTCAGTCTGGAGCATAGTCACCCTAATAAATTTCCTCCATGATTCCCTATTCAGTGCTAACATTGGTGCCTCTTCTGATGTTAAGCCTATTACTTCAGAATCATTCTTAAGGGGGTAGGACGTCAAATGGGACGACTTGGAGCAGGAGAGACACCACAGGAATTTTTAATTTACACTGTCTATAATTTTAAAAATAAATTCATAAAACCTTGTCAGAATGACCAGAAAGAATAGTGGTGGAAGTTCAAAAATATAAGAAAATAATTTATTTTTTTACATTTGTAATTCACCTTTTTTTCACTTACCATTGGCTGCATTTGTTGCTATAGGTACACTTTTCTTCATAAGTAAGGGAGATTCTTCGATGAATTTTGCACAGCATAGAAAACATACTTACAGGTGTATGAAACTCTAGAATATTCCAAATCTATTAAAAACTGTGGTAAAAATTGAGATAATTAACTATAAAATTTGAGTTTTTTCTAAACATGAAGTTTAAAATGTAACAGCAAATTCATTTTTTCATAAATTAAATAATTTCTAGAGTTTCATACACCTATAAGTATGGTTTGTATGCTGTGCAAAATTCATCGAAGTATCTCTCTTACTTATGAAGAAACGTGTACCTATAGCAACAAACGCAGCCAACAAAAGTGAAAAAATGATGAACTTTCTCATGTAAAAAAAAAATTGTAACTTTTTAGCTTCCACTGCTATGATTGTGAATCCTGAATCTTTCCTGGTCATGCTGACAAAGTTTTATGAATTTATTTGTAAAAGTATAGACAGTGGAAATTAAAATGTCCTGTGGTGTCTCTCCTGCTCCAAGACGGCCCGTTTGACGTCCTACCCCCCTTAACCGAATCCAGGTACCTTCTCCTTGGTCTACCCCGACTCCTCCTACCCTCTACTGCTGAACCCATGAGTCTCTTGGGTAACCTTGCTTCTCCCATGCGTGTAACATGAGCCCACCATCTAAGCCTGTTCGCCCTGACTGCTACATCTTTTTTTTTGGTCATCAGTCTACTGACTGGTTTGATGCTGCCCGCCACGAATTCCTTTACTGTGCTAACCTCTTCATCTCAGAGTAGCACTTGCAACCTACGTCCTCAATTATTTGCTTGACGTATTCGAATCTCTGTCTTCCTCTACAGTTTTTGCCCTCTACAGCTCCCTCTAGTACCATGGAAGTCAATCCCTCATGTCTTAGCAGATGTCCTATCATCCTGTCCCTTCTCCTTATCAGTGTTTTCCACATATTCCTTTCCTCTCCGATTCTGCGTAGAACCTCCTCATTCCTTACCTTATCAGTCCACCTAATTTTCAATATTCGTGTGTAGCACCACATCTCAAATGCTTTGATTCTCTTCTGATCCGGTTTTCCCACAGTCCATGTTTCACTGCCATACACTGCTGTACTCCAGACGTACATCCTCAGAAATTTCTTCCTGAACTTAAGGCCGGTATTTGATATTAGTAGACTTCTATTGGCCAGAAATGCCTTTTCTGCCATAGCGAGTCTGCTTTTGATGTCCACCTTGCTCCGTCCGTCACTGGTTATTTTACTGCCTAGGTAGCAGAATTCCTTAACTTCATTGACTTCGTGACCATCAATCCTGATGTTAAGTTTCAAGCTGTTCTCGTTTCTACTACTTCTCATTACCTTCGCCTTTCTCCGATTTACACTCAAACCATACTGTGTACTCATTAGACTGTTCATTCCGTTCAGCAGATCATTTAATTCTTCTTCACTTTCACTCAGGATAGCAATGTCATCAGCGAATCGTATCATTGATATCCTTTCACCTTGTATTTTAATTCCACTCCTGAACCTTTCTTTTATTTCCATCATTGCTTCCTCGATGTACAGATTGAAGAGTAGGGGCGAAAGGCTACAGCCTTGTCTTACACCCTTCTTAATACGAGCACTTCGTTCTTGATCGTCCACTCTTATTATTCCCTCTTGGTTGTTGTACATATTGTATATGACCTTTCTCTCCCTATAGCTTACCCCTACTTTTTTCAGAATCGCGAACAGCTTGCACCATTTTATATTGTCGAACGCTTTTTCCAGGTCGACAAATCCTATGAAAGTGTCTTGATTTTTCTTTAGCCTTGCTTCCATTACTAGCCGTAACGTCTTAGATTCCTTGCACTTCCTATTTATTTCATTCCTCAGCGACTGGTATTTCTGTATTCCTGATTTTCCCGGAACATGTTTGTACTTCCTCCTTTCATCAATCAACTAAAGTATTTCTTCCGTTATCCGTGGTTTCTTCGCAGCTACCTTCTTTGTACCTATGTTTTCCTTCCCAACTTCTGTGATGGCCCTTTTTAGAGATGTCCATTCCTCTTCAACTGTACTGCCTACTGCGCTATTCCTTATTGCTGTATCTATAGCGTTAGAGAACTTCAAACGTATCTCGTCATTCCTTAGTACTTCCGTATCCCACTTCTTTGCGTATTGATTCTTCCTGACTAATGTCTTGAACTTCAGCCTACTCTTCATCACTACTATATTGTGATCTGAGTCTACATCTGCTCCTGGGTACGCCTTACAATCCAGTATCTGATTTCGGAATCTCTGTCTGACCATGATGTAATCTAATTGAAATCTTCCCGTACCTCCCGGCCTTTTCCAAGTATACCTCCTCCTCTTGTGATTCTTGAACAGGGTATTCGCTATTACTAGCTGAAACTTGTTACAGAACTCAATTAGTCTTTCTCCTCTTTCATTCCTCGTCCCAAGCCCATATTCTCCTGTAACCTTTTCTTCTACTCCTTCCCCTACAACTGCATTCCAGTCGCCCATGACTATTACATTTTCGTCCCCCTTTACATACTGCATTACCCTTTCAATATCCTCATACACTTGCTCTATCTGTTCATCTTCAGCTTGCGACGTCGGCATGTATACCTGAACTATCGTTGTCGGTGTTGGTCTGCTGTCGATTCTGATTAGAACAACCCGGTCACTGAACTGTTCACAGTAACACACCCTCTGCCCTACCTTCCTATTCATAACGAATCCTACACCTGTTATACCATTTTCTGCTGCTGTTAATATTACCCGATACTCGTCTGACCAGAAATCCTTGTCTTCCTTCCACTTCACTTCACTGACCCCTACTATATCTCGATTGAGCCTTTGCATTTCCCTTTTCAGATTTTCTAGTTTCCCTACAACGTTCAAGCTTCAGACATTCCACGCCCCGACTCGTAGAACGTTATCCTTTCGTTGATTATTCAATATTTTTCTCATGGTAACCTCCCCCTTGGCAGTCCCTTCCCGGAGATCCGAATGGGGGAATATTCCGGAATCTTTTGCCAATGGAGAGATCATCATGACACTTCTTCAGTTACAGGCCACATGTCCTGTGGATACACGTTACGTGTCTTTAATGCAGTGGTTTCCATTGCCTTCTGCATCCTCATGTCGTTGATCATTGCTGATTCTTCCGCCTTTAGGGGCAATTTCCCACCCCTAGGACAAGAGAGTGCCCTGAACCTCTATCCGCTACTCCGCCCTCTTTGACAAGGCCGTTGGCAGAATGAGGCTGACCGAAGACGTTTTTGATTACGAATCAAAGACGCTACCCCTAGACCACGGGCCTACTCTGCTACATCTATAGAGTTCATTCCCAGTTTTTCTTTGATTTTCTCATTGTGGACACCATATAAAGTAAATATTTAATAAACTGAGGACTTGTGTACGTTCACAGTTGTTGATAGAGTTCATTCGGAACGGCCTCCATGTCTGTTTTTGGAGGACGGATGTTTGTCGTAGATTCATTCTGGCGTGTGAAACGTTTTATTGAAGGGCACCCTGAAATAAAACGTGCAGTCCGTGCTGCTCCAGTGACTTCCCCGATGAGAGCGTTTAGTGGTACCTCTCGAGCAGGTTATGAACGTAACGTAGGGCGTACTCCCCGGCTTTGTAAGAGTTCGTTGTCAGTGTCAAGGCCCCGTTGGTGTCCGATCTTTAGAAGATGCAACCTATACCTCGATCCTAGTTAGAGACGACCTCACCAGTAATTAGAGCCCTAATGAACCGAAGCACTGTCCGAATGCAGCCAAACATGCCGTCCAAACACAACGTAACCAACACACTAGGCGGGCCCAACAAGAAATGCGGGCCCTGTGAACCGTGAATTTACTTTCAAAACTTTTCTTAAGAAGTTGTTTACTAGCGATTCATCAAGAACATTAACACATTTAATCACACTATGTGAGCGTGGAAGTAGTTGCCAGGGAGTAACTGATGAAATCAAAATCAAATTGCTTTTAACGAATTTTAATTTTGTACCTAAAAGCCTTTTTTTAAGAAACAGATTTAAAATTATAAGCAGAAAGCATCCTCTAAATATCAAGTTACCATTCATTCCGAGGCAGAAAGAAACAAATTTTTGAGTGTACGAGCTTTCGTGCTGAGAACCTTGCCGCTCCCTTTTGACGCGGCCGTAGTCACGACCGCTCACAACAACCTCTGAAAGACTCAACGGACGCAGGAAGGCACGCCGATCTCCCCGTCTTTCCTGGTCCGCACCAACCGACCGCCCGACTGCCCGCTGCTCCGTCCGCGACTGCTGCTCCCTCCGTCGCGACTGCCCTGCTGGTGCGTCTCCCATTCACTTCCAGACACACGACGGCGTAAATGCTGGCATGGACCCAACCATCCACAGGAAACACGCCCACTGGCAAAACGACATCCCTGCACCAGGAAAGGACCGAGCCAAGCTCCACAAGATGGTAACTAAAGGGGCCCAGAAGCGCTCGCAGAACCAGTTGCACCACGGCGTCGCAGCTCGCACCGGCCAGACTGATGTCGTAGGTTGACTCCTGTTGCTCTCGTGTCGACCGCGAAGCCACTACCCCTCGCTATACGCCGCGGCCCACTGCACTCACGTGGCGACCTCACATGCGCCGACGCGGTGTAGCTTGCTCGCCAGGTTTCGAGAGGGTGCGTTTCTGGATGAGGTATCGAATATATTGCTTACCCCTACTTATACCTCCCGAGGAGATCACGAATGTAAAATTAGAGAGATTAGAGCGCGCACGGAGGCTTTCAGACAGTCGTTCTTCCCGCGAACCATACGCGACTGGAACAGGAAAGGGAGGTAATGACAGTGGCACGTAAAGTGCCCTCCGCCACACACCGTTGGGTGGCTTGCGGAGTATCAATGTAGATGTAGATGTAGACGGACAAGTCATCTTGTGGCTCAGTGCGCGACCGACCAACCGATCGATCCAACCCCCAATGACCATTGCCCGAGCAAACTCGGACGACAGACAGACACTAGCTGCCTCACAACTGCGGACGAGAGACAGACCCAGACTGCGACTGATTCCAGGCTCACCCAGATTAACCGACTGCCGAGCTCATAGCGCCCCTTAAATGCACGTGAACAGCAACCTTTCCCCTTTCCCACCAGAGGGAGACACCAAAGCTGCGATTGCCACAGCGGCGCCACCGCCAGAAACGAAGGGCGACTGCCTCACACTACGCGCTACGGCGGGCTCTTCAAAACAGCAATTTTTACCACGGCTCACCCTGCAACGAACTTGTGACGTCACGCTAGTCGGCTTGTTCACCACGCTTCGCGAACACTCAGCTCCGTGCAGGGCCGACAGGAAATCAATATTTAATTCAAAAGGTACCCGTTAAATGCCTTAATTTCGTCATGTTCCATCGAGAACTTGCAAGCAGTTAAACGCGCAGCCAAGAATTATTAAACTCGTCCCTCGCTGGAGACGGCCGCTGGTACTCTTAAGACATGCAGTGTCACCTGCTGTGATGTACGCCCCACGGCGTGTCTTACTCGTGGGCCACGTACAGCAGGTAACCACCCGACGCCGCACATTCTTCTTCCGTCCATCAAGTGATCAGCCACTTGCTCTCTCATCAGATCCCTGGATTCCCTATTGATCCAATTTACTCATAATTCCTGTTTGGTTATTTTCGTGCTCATCATGTGGCAGGTTATTTTTATCGTGCTTCTGAAAGCCGTCCATTAAATTAGCTCCTGTTCTGGCATGATGTGTGCACTTGTTGTTTGGCTTCTTTATACTAATTTTGTACAGATAGCATGAACCAAATGACTCTGGCATTTTGCTGAATGCACCTTATTGTTGAAACTCGCATATAATGTGATACGTGTAACCTTTTGAAGAAGGACACAAAGTGCCCGAAACTGGTAAATAAATTAAATTTCTTTTACGCAACTGGTTACTTGTTATTTCATTATATTTATAATGTCATTCACATTATTTACACTGAATAGCCAAGAAACTAGTACACCTGCCTAATATCGTGGAGGGCCCGCACGAGCACGCAAGACGTGCCACTGACCGACTAACGTCTGAAATAGTGCTGGATGGGACTGACACCATGAACCCTGCGGGGCTGTCTATAAATCCGTAAAAGGACGAGAGAGTGGCGATCTCTTCTGAACACCATGTTACAAAATATCCCAGACATGCTCAATAATGTTTATGTCTGGGGAGTATGGTGGCCAGCGGAAGTGTTTAAACTCAGAGGAGAGTTCCTGGAGTCACTCTGTAGCAAATCTGGACGTGTGGATTGTCGCATCGTCTTGCTGGAATTGCCCATGTCCGTCGGAATACGCAATGGAGATGAACTGATGCAGGTGATCAGACAGGATGCTTACGTAGTTGTCACCTGTGAGAGTCGTATGTAGACGTCTCATGGATCCCATGTCACTCCAGCTGCACATGCCCCACACCGTTACAGAGCCTCCACAATCTTGAACAGTCCCCTGCTGACATGGAGGGTCCATGGATTCATGAGGTTGTCTCCAAACCCGTACACGTTCTTTTGCTCTGTACAGTTTGAAACGAGACTCGTCCGACCAGGCAACATGTTTCCTGTAATCAGCAGTTCAGTGCCAGTGTTGACGGGCCCAGGCAAGGTGTAAAGTTTTGTGTCGTGCAATCATCAAGGGTACACGAGTGGGCCCTCGGCTCCGAGAGCCCATATCGATGATGTTTCGTTGAATGGTTCGCACGCTGACACTTGTTGATGGCCCAGGACTGAAACATGCAGTGAAACGTCCCCTTAGAAAAATTATACATGACTGTGCTTAAACTGACACACAATATTTTTGGCGCAACGCAATCTGACTTTCAATAATCCCTACAACAGAATGGCCCTGACTAACATTAACCTATACCTTTCACAAATCACTTACCTCACAAAAATCTTCGTTACTCGAACTACTGCAATACAGCGAGTGCCACTACTGCCAGCTAAATAAAAGATTCAAACTACGGAAGGCACTAACTACTGATAGGCATAGTTACCAAATGAAAGATTTTGATAGAGAACAAACAATGTATTTACCTCAATAGTGTTCAAAAGTCATAATGTATATAGCAGTTCATGATATCCAGTGTTACAAATTTCAAAACTCCGCCATCTCTCTCCCCACATCCACCACTGCTGGCGGCTCACCTCCAACTGCCCAGCGCTACACGCTGTTAACATCCAACTGCCCAACACTACAATGGCAGACAACAATGCAAACTACTCACAGACTGCACACAGCACAGCCAGTGATTTTCATACAGAGCGCTACGTGGCGTTACCAATAAGAAAACCTAAACAGCCTACTTACATAGCCCCCATGCTCCCCACAAAAAATTTCACAAATTGTTTTGGGCAGTGGCCAATAATGATTTGATAAAATTTTTCTTAATTACAATAACAAAGAAATCAAATGCACACACTTATTGATACAATGTTGGTCAAAAGCTAAAATTTTCTCACAGTCCATAAAGACAGTCCTGATCGTTCATCACAGTAAAATGGCAGTGTTTTTCTCAAAGTCTGAGCAGTAGAAGAAAATGCACACGGAAGTAGTGGATTTCCATGCAGTCTTGAAGAAGTAGTGTTGTCCTTCCAACGGAAAGACAGTTCTGACTCTTGACATGCAGACAGGTAATGGGCCACAACAGAGCAAACCCACCGCAGAGTCAGTCGAAATTTTGAAGAATATTGGTAGGTAGGTCATCACAGAGTAGACCCACTGTAGTCCTGGTAGAGATTACGGTATTGGTGGGCCACCAGAGGTGCAGACCCACTGTAGTCCTGGTAGAGATTGTGGTATTGGTGGGCCACCAGAGGTGCAGACCCACTGTAGTCCTTGTAGAAATAATGGTACTGGTGAGTCAGCAAAGGTGTAGACCCACTGTAGTCCTTGTAAAAATAATGGTATTGGTGGGTCATCAAAGAAGCAGACCCACTGTAGTCCTTGTAGAAATAATGGTATTGGTGGGCCACCAGAGATGCAGACCCACTGCAGCCCTTGTAGAAATAATGGTATTGGTGGGTCATCAAAGGTGCAGACTCACTGCAGTCCTTGTAGAGACGGCCAGCAGCCATCTGTTGCGACTGTGCAGATGCACAATCACCATCGAAGAGTCTTGTGGACAATATAGCAAGTCCATGAACCACCACTTGTGCATTCACAAAATTTTTGAAAATGTCCTTAGAACCAGCAATGCTGTTATCCACTCCCTTGCTGAATTATTAACACACGTGCAAACACTAACAGTCCCTACTTCTCACATATTGTCCATATACTATGACCAACAGAAACGTGTGCAGTGAAATGTAACTTGCAAGTTACTTAATTTGATGAACTGGTGTCAATTACAATTTAATAAGATAAGAATACAATAACAAAGGTACAAAATACATCATTAAAGAACATAACAATACAGATACCATTTGTAGTAAAACAGGCTTTACAAAAGAATAGAAATAGACATATACATCAGTGTTACAGGAATTATGACATAAGTAAATATATAAAAGATCAGAATAACTTTTGAAACATCAACTTCACACATGAGCATTAAAACAAAACAGAATAAATAATGACTAACATCTTTACAAAGTAAATAACATATTATTAGAAAAATTCCACAACATAGCTCATATCAGCTAAACACATAAAGACAGGAAAAACACAAATATAAATAGCATAATAACACAAAAATACAGGACAGGGTTTGTTTTCAGTGTGACATTTCGTACTGCAGTCCAACCAAAAACTTCATTCCGTATATCTTTTTTCTTATTTCAACATTTGTTTCCACCAAAAAAATCCTATCCAAGCATGCTCTCTGTATTTATATGTTCACATATTTCTTACCTCATTATTTATTTTTCATTATCTTACCTCATCATTTATTTCCAAGAAAATCCTACCTAAACCTGTTGTCACTAAACCCTACTTTTTGTTCATATCCTCTTTCAAAAATAGTTTTTCTCCGCTGTACACTACTTTTTTGGCCAAACCATTTTCTTATAGCTTCTCAATGCATTTCTTCCAATTCGTCATAACTCATTCTCTTATATAATCTACCCCCTCTTAAGCTAACTTAAATCTACTGAGCTCTGATACTAAACTAAGAGACGAGGCAATGCAGCAGCACAAAACAATTAACACAAACATCAATGACAAAAAATTCAAATTGGCAAAGCAATTGCAATATTACAACTAATATAAGGCACTGTGCAGCAAACAAGAAAAATAAATCCGTAGTAAAACTGGCTTAACAGCGTAATACAAAGTCAAATTCAGTAACATTATGCCTGGCAAACAGCAGCAGCAAATGTAATAACTTATATCTAAACATGACAAAGCTCAATCAGAAAAAATTTTACACTAAAGATGGCCATGTCTAATACCTATGTCACATCATAATACTAGAGTGATGCATCACTGTAACTTGCTCTAGCAGACAAGTTACCAAGTCACTGACAAAATTTATGTATGCAATTCCTGTGAAGTGGAAATGTCTTTTTGTGCTCCCTCATTTTTTGGAGTACATCCATCATAAAGTTATTTTTACTGGATCTGTAGGCATAAAATATTTATATTAGTACATCTATAAAATTTTATTTTAACCAATGCTGCAGTGCAGCTAGGAACTAGATATTAAACAAAATGAGTAGTATCTCAACTACAAAGACAATAGATATAAAATGTTTCTCATCATTTCATTAGGCATCTTAGGTAAATATCATAAATTACGAGCTCCACAGTGTAATCATATGTTTTCAAGTTTGAGCGTGTCGTATTTGCGATGCTTTCGACAAAGAAATGTCAATAGCGAGGATAATGGCCTCCTTTTTTTTTTTTTTTTTTTTTTGGCACCTAATGGCTTTCTTTTGTCAGACGACTACCTCTAAGCTGGGCGCCCAAAACGCATTACGTCAAGGTCACTTATTTTTGGCGCAACGCAATCTGACTTTCAATAATCCTTACAAAAGAATGGCCCTGACTAAAATTAACCTATACCTTTCACAAATCACTTACCTCACAAAAATCTTCGTCACTCGAACTACTGCAATACAGCGAGCACCACTACTGCCAGCTAAATAAAAGATTCAAACTACGGAAGGCACTAACTACTGATAGGCATAGTTAGCAAATGAAAGATTTTGCCCGCATCTCGTGGTCGTGCGGTAGCGTTCTCGCTTCCCACGCCCGGGTTCCCGGGTTCGATTCCCGGCGGGGTCAGGGATTTTCTCTGCCTCGTGATGGCTGGGTGTTGTGTGCTGTCCTTAGGTTAGTTAGGTTTAAGTAGTTCTAAGTTCTAAGGGACTGATGACCATAGATGTTAAGTCCCATAGTGCTCAGAGCCATTTGAACCATTTTGAAAGATTTTGATAGAGAACAAACAATGTATTTACCTCAATAGTGTTCAAAAGTCATAATGTATATAGCATTTCATGATATCCAGTGTTACAAATTTCAAAACTCCGCCATCTCTCTCCCCACATCCACCACTGCTGGCGGCTCACCTCCAACTGCCCAGCGCTACGCGCTGTTAACATCCAACTGCCCAACACTACAATGGCAGACAACAATGCAAACTAGCCACAGACTGCACACAGCACAGCCAGTGATTTTCATAAAGAGCGCTACGTGGCGTTACCAACAAGAAAACCTAAACAGCCTACTTACAGCAGCAATTTGCGGAAGGTTTGCACTTCTGTCACGTTGAACGATTCTCTTCAGTTGTCGTTGGTCCCGTTCTTGCAGGATCTTTTTCCGGTCGCAGCGATGTCGGAGATTTGATGCTTTACTGGATTCCTGATATTCACGGTTCGCTCGTGGAATGTTCCTATGAGAAAATCCCCACTTCATCGCTACCTCCGAGATGCTGTCATCTATCGCTCGTGCGCCGGTTAAACACCATATTTAAACTCACTTAAATCTCCATAACCTGACATTGTAGCAGCAATAACCAATCTAACAACTGTGTCAGTCACTTGTTGTCTTATATAGGTGTTACCGACCGCAACGCCGTATTCTGCCTGCTTACATATCTCTGTATTTGAATACGCATGCTCATACCAGTTTCTTCAGTCTAGATTTAGGCGAGTATTTGTCGTTGGCGAACAAAGACCAATACACACGGGTTTCGTCTGTTACAAATGTCACAATATTTGGCTGCACAGCTATGGTACATCTGTACGGAACACTGTTCTTTGGTGGAGTACCTGTCTAACCAATCTGGTGTCAGTGCTGCAGAACTGTGAGCAGTGTGGCCGAGAGCGAGCAGACGGTGGCACAAAACACACATATGTTCCCGAAAGCGTTGGGGCTAGATCGATTACGATGACTCTGCCTGCACTGTTTCGATGACATTGTCTGATGTTTCATTCCGATGGCTATTTCCAATGCTGTAACATACAGTAGGTCATGGTGAGATCGTGGCTGACATGTGCGCATTGGTGTAATATTTTATTCGCAGAGTATTCAGTTTTATAGATGTAACGTCTTTGTGACCAAGATTAAATCCGTTGTCAAAGCGAAGCGCTTTGTTCCATGTACAGGGATCAATAGCGGTATTTCATTTATTCATTCGTGAATGTAGTCCATGGCACAAGTTGCTAACCCTTTCATTCATTATTACTACGGGAATTTAAGATTATATGAGTTTCCTTTTCGTGCTATTTTAAATGTGCAATGGAATCGTCCTCTGCGTGGCCCGTTAGAGGACAAATGTAGCCTTACTACGACAGTCTATCACTTACCTACTGAATAATAAGAAGTTATTCTAAATTTCTCTTCAATTATTTTCTTCCACAGTCATTTCCGAAAATTAAGAAGTTTTTCTGAGATGTTCCCACGTGCTTGTGGTTTCTTACTTGAATCGGTAGTTGATGCGAGCACATTTTGCTAGACATGTTCTACCTTCAGCGGAATAGTTTTTCAGAGAAGACGCCATCCGCAGAAGTATTTTCCAATACTTTGCTAGCATTTTACAGCAAGTATAAGGTAAGTTTATGTTGCTGAGAATTTCGACAAACTTTAGGAAATTTTTGGTAAATTCCTGTGTGAGCAAACTGCTGAGTTCTTCGGTCCCTAGGCTTACACACTACTTAATCTAACGTAAACTAACTCACGCTATTCGTCCATGAGACTCAGAGGGCCATAGACACAGGTTCCCAAGTAGATGCCGTGTTTGTTGACTTCCGCAAGGCGTTTGATACACTTCCCTACAGTCGTTTAATGAACAAAGTAAGAGCATGTGGACTATCAGACAAATTGTGTGATTGGATTGAAGAGTTTCTAGATAACAGAACGCAGCAAGTCATTCTCAATAGAGAGAAGTCTTCCGAAGTAAGAGTGATTTTAAGTGTGCCGCAGAGGAGTGTCGTGAGACCGCTCCAATTCAAAAAATATATAAATGACCTTGTAGATAACATTGGAAGTACTCTGAGGCTTTTTGCGGATGATGCTATAGTATATCGAGAGGTTGTAACAATGGAAAATCGTACTGAAATGCAGGAGGATCTGCAACGAATTGACGCATGGTGCAGGGAATGGCAATTGAATCTCAATGTAGACAAGTGCAATGCGGTGCGAATGCATAGAAAGAAAGATCCATTATCCTTTAGCTTCAATATAGCGGGTCAGCAACTGGAAGCAGTTAATTCCATAAATTATCTGGGAGTAGGCGTTTGGAGTGATTTAAAATGGAATGACCACATAAAATTAATCGTCGGTAAAGCAGATGCCAGACTGAGATTCATTGGAAGAATCCTAAGGAAATGCAATCCGAAAACAAAGGAAGTAGGTTACAGTACGCTTGTTCGCCCACTGCTTGAATACTGCTCAACAGTGTGGGATCCGTACCAGATAGGGTTGATAGAAGAGATAGACAAGATCCAACGGAGAGCGGCGCGCTTCGTTACATGATCATTTAATATTCGCGAAAACGTTACGGAGATGATAGATAAACTCCAGTGGAAGACTCTGCAAGAGAGACGCTCAGTTGCTCGGTACGGGCTTTTGTTGAAGCTTCGAGAACATACCATCAGCGAAGAGTGAAGCATTATATTGCTCCCTCCTACGTATATCTCGCGAAGAGACCATGAGGATAAAATCAGAGAGATTGGAGCCCACACAGAGGCATAACGACAATATTTCTTTCCATGAACAATACGAGACTGGAATAGAAGGGAGAACCGATAGAGGTACTCAAGGTACCCTCCGCCACACACCGTCAGGTGGCTTGGGGAGTATGGATGTAGATGTAGATGTAGAAGGACAACACATACACCCATGCCCGAGGGGAAGTCGCACGAACCGTTACGGCGCCTTTGACCGCGCGGCTTCCCCGCTCGGCGAATTTCGAGAGTTCCTGCTCACCCTGATTATATTCGGAGTATTTATTGTACTTCATTTTCATTTCGAATCGGTGTTAGACTACACAAAGAAACACGCCCATCTTCGATGTACGTATCTTCTCTATAAGGAATGGTACTTCTAGATCATATCAGGAGATTAAAGTGTGTTGATTGTAATGTTGCATTCACTTAAATACATGTGCAAGCTCTCTTTAAATTACGTCTTGTTGCGTTGTGAAAGTCTTTCCTACTTATACGTATATTAATCAGATAGGAGTCGTATTGCGTTAAATTTCTTTCATGGGTCAAAATTTTGTAAGGGGAAATACTTTCAGGGCATTTCGCCAGTAGGCATACGAGCTATACACTGAGCTTAATTCAAAAAACAAAAAAATAGAAGGCTTTAGGTTTTAATGATGTTCTTTGTAACATTGTCGGAAATTTATAAGATATGAGATGCTTCCTGCGTTACGGTGCTTGAGATGTTCAAATGTTGTACATGATAATCAAAGAATGCTGTATATCTATCTAGAGCGATTCTCCCAATCTCTGTATTCTGTCGACTTATCTATTAAAGATCTACAGTATTAATTGATTTCTTTGCAGCAGATAGACTTTCGTAAGGCACTGATCGCCATGTCAAATAGTCAAAGACGCAAAATTACAGTAAACATTAAAACTGATAGGAATTGTTAGGCTAAAGAATAGCCAACACTCAAGAATCGCGTTGCACTCTCTCGTACGGTATGTAATACTTCTTTGTATTCAGGAAGTGGTAGTAGAACGTGATAGAGCCCTGATAAGGCTGCATTTGAATCGGCCCATAGTGGAAAAGACTCAGTACATCTGAGTGAATTTCGAGTACAAGTAAAAAAAAGCATAATTTACCTTAAGTTTTCAAACACTTTCCAGTACTATAGCCACCAGTATTCTTAATATTCTTTCGTAATATTACTTTATGTCTAAAGGTTGGCCAAGTAATGTGGTGGGCTGGCATGTCCAATCTCTGCTGGGACAGATACCACCGCACTGTGATTGCGAGAGAAGTTGTACATCTGTGACACACTCGCTACGTCATGACCTTGCTGCTTCTCCGTAACGCCCTTGCAAGCAGATGAAAACAAGTAGCACGAAGCAGTTCTCCCGATGAGGAAACAACCAGCTATTAAGCAAGGAGCGAAACGATTCACATATGAGACAATTAACTCTTCATACTATTTAATAGTGATTGCAATGACCTCTAGCGTCTTGATCTACGGAAGTCTGTGGTACGTAAAAAGCTAAAGGAAAGAGATAAAACACTGAGACACGTCTAATATTTCGAACTTCTCAAGACACATTTGCTAGCTTGCATAAAATCTTCATATGACGGATAATATCGCAATAGGCACCTACGGGGTTTTCCGTAAGAGCGTGCAAAAAGGTAACAGGACATAGAGAATGCTCCACTGAACAATTTGAGGTAGGGAACATGGTCTCGGAGGAGCCAGCTTAAGGTGATATGGAAGTAAACTTGTCTACCGCTTTGTCTAGCATTACTGTTTTCCAACTTATTTACAACTAACGTGTTTACGAGTTTACACGCACTATGCTGTTCATTTACAAGTAAATTTTTTTATTACCTGCAAGGAAACATGGAGGACATACCTGCTTACTAGGAAATCATGATGCAGATTTTGTTTACTTTGCTTGTCCATGAGGTGGCTCTGTTGTATCGTATTTACATTGTCCCATGACGGAGCGTGCTATGAATCAACGACTGACCCATTCATTACTTAGTGCTATTCAGAGACGTACAGTACAATACGATGGAGCAGTACCGGTGCAGTATTTCCTGTTCGCTGGATTGGTAGAGGAGGTCTTATTCCATGGCCTGCGAGGTCTCCTGAGCTGATCTCCTTGATTATTTCCTATGGGGATATCTAAAGACACTTGTGTATGACACTCCAATGGATACGATGGTGGAATTGGCTGCCAGAATTATAGCTGCCTGTGATGTGATTCGAAACACACGAGGGATATTTGTCGGGATGCATCAGAATCTTGTTCTCCTATTTGATACTTGCAGTGAGATTAATGACTGTCAGTTTCAGCTCATTTTGTGAGATGCATTGCAATCGTTACTTTCATTGCGTCAATGATGGTTTTTGCAGTTAACTAATGTAAATAAAAAATACACAGTAATGCGATTTTATTCCTACACTACTGGCCATTAAAATTGCTACACCACGAAGGTGACGTGCTACAGAGGTAAAATTTAACCGACAGGAAGAAGATGCTGTGATATGCAAATTATTAGCTTCTCAGAGCATTCACACAAGGTTGGCGCTGGTGGCGACATCTACAACTTGTTGACATGAGGAAAGTTTCCAACCGATTTCTCATACACAAACAGCAGTTGACCGGCGTTGCCTGGTGAAACGTTGTTGTGAAGCCTCGTGTAAGGAGGAGAAATGCGTACTATCACGTTTCCGACTTTGATAAAGGTCGGATTGTAGCCTATCGCAATTTCGGTTTATCGTATCGAGACACTGCTGCTCGCGTTGGTCGACATCCAATGACTGTTAGCAGAATATGGAATCGGTGGGTTCAGGATGGTAATACGGAACGCTGTGCTGGATCACAACGGCCTCGTATCATTAGCAGTCGAGATGACAGGCATCTTATCTGCATGGCTCTAACGGATCTTGCAGCCACGTCTCGATCCCTGAGTCTACAGGTGGGGACGTTTGCAAGACAACAACCATCTGCACGAACAGTTCGACTACGTTTGCAGCAGCATGGACTATCAGCTCAGAGACCATAGCTGCGGTTACCCTTGACGCTGCATCACAGACAGGAGCGCCTGCGATGATGTACTCAACGACGAACCTGGATGTACGAATGGCAAAACGTCATTTTACCGCCGAATCCAGGTTCTGTTTACAGCATCATGATGGTCGGATCCGTGTTTGTCGACATCGCGGTGAACGCACATTGGAAGCGTGTATTCGTCATCGCCTTACTGTCGTATCACCCGGCGTGGTGGTATGGGGTGCCATTGGTTAGACGTCTCGGTCACCTCTTGTTCACATTAACGGCACTTTGAACAGTGGACGTTACATTTCAGATGTTTTACGACACGTGGCTCTACTGTTCATTCGAACCCTGCAAACCATGTTCGACTGCTGCCCTGGGCAGCACATTCTCCAGATCTCTCACCAATTGAAAACGTCTGGTCAATGGTGGCCAAGCAACTGGCTCGTCACAATACGCCAGTCACTATTCTTGATGGTATCGTGTTGAAGCAGCATGGGCAGCTGTACCTGTACGCGACATTCAACCTCTGTTTATCTCAATGTCCAGGCGTATCAAAGCAGTTATTACGGCCCGAGGTGGTTGTTCTGGGTGCTGATTTCTCAGGATCTATGCACCCAAATTGTGTGAAAATGTAATCAAATGTCAGTTCTAGTATAATATATTTGTCCAATGACTACCCGTTTATCATCTGCATTTCTTCTTGGTGTAGCAATTTTAGTTCAAATGGTTCAAATGGCTCTGAGCACTATGGGACTTAACATCTGTGGTCATTAGTCCCCTAGAACTTAGAAGTACTTAAACCTAACTAACCTAAGGACATCACACACATCCATGCCCGAGGCAGGATTCGAACCTGCGACCGGAGCGGTCACGCGGTTCCAGACTGAAGTGCCTAGACCGCACGGCCACACCGGCCGGCAGCAATTTTAGTGGCCAGTAGTGTATTACCACCTTAAGCTGGCTTCTCCCATCCAGGTTCCCTACCTCAAATTGTTCAGTGAAGCCATCTTTGTGTCCTGTTATATTTATGTATGCTCATACGGAAACACCCTGAATACGTTCATCATTATACACTGCCTGACAGAGTAAGTGAAGCACCCAGAGGGGGATGGAGAAACGAAATGAAACTTCTCGCGTTGAGAGGGTAACCGGTGTGATTCCAGTGATTACAAAACCGAATCAAATTTACAAAGAACTTGGCGCTATGAGCCCACTTATCACTATGACGTTGCACCCCCACTGGCCTGGACGCACGCATTGATTCGGTTTGGAAGGCTGTCATGAAGCCTCTGTACACTCTCCTGAGGCAGGTTGTAGTAATAGGTCCTTGATATCTTGAAAACTGGCACTGGGAGAGACTTGACGTCCGAGATCGTTCCACATACGTTCTGTTGGAGACAGATCTTGGGATCTTACTGCTCACTGGAGGACCTCAACGTCATGCAGACAGTTCGTAGAGAAATGTGCCATGTGTGAACGAGCACTGTGCTCTTTAAAAATGGAAGCATGACATTGTCAAGCGAGAGGTGGCACGGGAGGACAGAGGACGTCCATGCCGCGCGGGGTAGCCGCGCGGTCTAGGGCGCCTTGTCACGGTCCGTGCGGCTACCCCTGTCGGAGGTTCGAGTCCTCCCTCGGGCATGGGTGTGTGTGGTGTTCATAGCGCAAATTAGTTTAGGTTAGATTAAGTAGTGTGTAAGCCTAGGGACGGTGGACCTCAGCAGTTTGGTCCCATAAGACCTTATCACAAATTTCCAATTTACAGGACGTTCGTCACGTACCACCGCATCGTCAGAGTTTCCTCAGTCGGTACCAGGCACGACATGACGCCAGGAGTAACTAAACTGTGCCTCTCCAAAACATTAGAAAAATGGAGCCTCTCACCAGATCGCTGTCATGCCCGACGACGATGGTCATCCGGGATAGTGGAGGACCGCAATTCATCGCTGAACACAGTATGACGCCAGTCAATCAGCAGTCCGTGTTTCCCTTACTGTGTGTGTGTGTGTGTGTGACTTATGGGACTTAACTGCTAAGGTCATCAGTCCCTAGGCTTACACACTACTTAATCTAAACTATCCTAAGGACAAACACACACACCCATGCCCGAGGGAGTACTCGAACCTCCGCCGGGACCAGCCGCACAGTCCAATTTCCCTTACTTCATGATATGATTTATACAAGGAGAAAGTGCCTCATCGAAACAACATTTAGATAGGTTCTAGAATACAGCTCGCTCAGTGCACTTGCTAAGCAGTATTAGCTAAGTTGATAAAGAAGGAGAAAAGAACGACGGGTTACTTTATTGAAAGCGACAGCATTAAGGACACATTCAACCAAGTTCGGTGGCAGACGCTAAAAGGGTAGCCTTGTGCTGCAAGGACTATTAAAATTCCGAAAATAGGTGTTCGCAGAACAGTCAGGTAGCATAAAATGTTGTGGATTGGCAAGAGAGCCAACCCACTATGAGAGGAGGCCGAAAGGCACGTGTTTTAGCTCACGCAGGCTGGCGTGAGGTCTGGAACAGGACAAGGAAGTTAGACTTTAGCAAAAAAGGACGTAGCTGTTGGAATACTTAACTTTAATCCGTAAATGGTGAACATCGCTCTTGACGGTACATGTTTTACAGCATCAATAGTAACTGGTAATGGCGCTATGCTAGGTCGTAGCAAAGGACGTAGCTGAAGACTATGCTAACTATCGTCTCGGCAAATGAGAGCGTAATTTGTCAGTGAACCATCGCTAGCAAAGTCGGCTGTACAACTGGGGCGAGTGCTAGGAAGTCTCTCTAGACCTGCCGTGTGGCGGCGCTCGGTCTGCAATCACTGATAGTGGCGATACGCGGGTCCGACGTATACTAACGGACCGCGGCCGATTTAAAGGCGGTGACACCACATAAAACTCCTACTGTATGTTATTGTTCTTGTGGCCTACAGTCCAAAGACTGTTTTGATGCAGCTGTCTATGCTACTCTATCTTGTGCTCGGCTGCTCATCTCCGAATAACTACTTGTTCTGCACATAGTTCCGCGTAGTCAGCGCGTACACAACTTTCCCAATAGAGCGCGCCCCGCTAAGCACAACAGCGCAGGCGCAGCGCTCGTCCGTCTCCGCACTACGAGATGGTGCTGCCTTAGAGACGGACCAAATTCTGCTTCCGCCGATCCGCGTATTAATACACTCCTGGAAATTGAAATAAGAACACCGTGAATTCATTGTCCCAGGAAGGGGAAACTTTATTGACACATTCCTGGGGTCAGATACATCACATGATCACACTGACAGAACCACAGGCACATACACACAGGCAACAGAGCATGCACAATGTCGGCACTAGTACAGTGTATATCCACCTTTCGCAGCAATGCAGGCTGCTATTCTCCCATGGAGACGATCGTACAGATGCTGGATGTAGTCCTGTGGAACGGCTTGCCATGCCATTTCCACCTGGCGCCTCAGTTGGACCAGCGTTCGTGCTGGACGTGCAGACCGCGTGAGACGACGCTTCATCCAGTCCCAAACATGCTCAATGGGGGACAGATCCGGAGATCTTGCTGGCCAGGGTAGTTGACTTACACCTTCTAGAGCACGTTGGGTGGCACGGGATACATGCGGACGTGCATTGTCCTGTTGGAACAGCAAGTTCCCTTGCCGGTCTAGGAATGGTAGAACAATGGGTTCGATGACGGTTTGGATGTACCGTGCACTATTCAGTGTCCCCTCGACGATCATCAGTGGTGTACGGCCAGTGTAGGAGATCGCTCCCCACACCATGATGCCGGGTGTTGGCCCTGTGTGCCTCGGTCGTATGCAGTCCTGATTGTGGCGCTCATCTGCACGGCGCCAAACACGCATACGACCATCATTGGCACCAAGGCAGAAGCGACTCTCATCGCTGAAGACGACACGTCTCCATTCGTCCCTCCATTCACGCCTGTCGCGACACCACTGGAGGCGGGCTGCACGATGTTGGGGCGTGAGCGGAAGACGGCCTAACAGTGTGCGGGACCGTAGCCCAGCTTCATGGAGACGGTTGCGAATGGTCCTCGCCAATACCCCAGGAGCAACGGTGTCCCTAATTTGCTGGGAAGTGGCGGTGCGGTCCCCTACGGCACTGCGTAGGATCCTATGGTCTTGGCGTGCATCCGTGCGTCGCTGCGGTCCGGTCCCAGGTCGACGGGCACGTGCACCTTCCGCCGACCACTGGCGACAACATCGATGTACTGTGGAGACCTCACGCCCCACGTGTTGAGCAATTCGGCGGTACGTCCACCCGGCCTCCCGCATGCCCACTATACGCCCTCGCTCAAAGTCCGTCAACTGCACATACGGTTCACGTC
Organism: Schistocerca serialis cubense; assembly: GCF_023864345.2. Classification (NCBI taxonomy): domain Eukaryota; kingdom Metazoa; phylum Arthropoda; class Insecta; order Orthoptera; family Acrididae; genus Schistocerca; species Schistocerca serialis. The sequence continues at coordinate 164,867,395 of NC_064643.1, read as the reverse complement.
CACGCTGTCGCGGCATGCTACCAGTGTCAAAGACTGCGATGGAGCTCCGTATGCCACGGCAAGCTGGCTGACACTGACGGCGGCGGTGCACAAATGCTGCGCAGCTAGCGCCATTCGACGGCCAACACCGCGGTTCCTGGTGTGTCCGCTGTGCCGTGCGTGTGATCATTGCTTGTACAGCCCTCTCGCAGTGTCCGGAGCAAGTATGGTGGGTCTGACACACCGGTGTCAATGTGTTCTTTTTTCCATTTCCAGGAGTGTATGTAATGCAGCCAATGAGATTGCTGCTAACGTAGAACCTTTTCACCTCGCGTATCACACTCGCGCAGTGATATCTGAATGCTCGAGGTATTATAACGAGTGTACAGACCTCCGATTAGTCAGTCTGCATTTGTCTGCACCAGTCTGCATCAGTCTGCATTAGTCTGTAGTCAAGTTTCAGTCTGCGCCTAATAAGATTATCATAGTCCTGTACATAGCCATGAAGAGAAACGTATAGACACTTTGACAGGTATCAGAGATATATGAGAATAAGATTAACCTACCAAGACCAAAGGAACTTCAGATTGTCAATTGTAAACAGCATCCAGAACCAAGTTAAGTATTTTTTAGGCTTTTTATTATTTTAATAAATGTGTGTGAAAATTAATCAAGTTCTGTTTAAAGTTGCTCACCGTCAATCTGCTACTCTAAGCGTGCATCTCTATCGTCTGACCTAACGGCAGAAGATAAACACGCCACGATAAGACCATGAGACATATTGCTGACACTCGCCTACTTCGCTAGAGCGACAAGTCAAATAATCTGATGGTGTGCGTACTGAAGGTCTTACAGTACGCACACCACACTACTGAAACCTACATCCTGCTGAATCTGCTTAGTGAATTCATCTCTTGGTCTCCCTCTACGATTTTTACCACCCACTCGTCCCTTCTGTAGTGAACTGGTGATCCCTTAATGTCTCAGAAAGTGTCCTGTCAACCGATCTCTTCTTTGTTCAAGTTTTGTCACAAATTCCTTGCTTCCCACTTCTACTCAGTTGCTCTTCATTACTTGTGACTCGATCCATGTAATCTTGAGCACTCTTGTGTAGCACCACATTTCGAAAGCTGTTTATCGTCTATGTTTCACTTCCATATATGGCGACATTCCAGACAAATACCTTCAGAAAATACTTAAAACCATATTTGTGGCTAACGAAGTTCTCTTCAGAGATGCTTTTTTTTGACATTGCCAGTCTATATTTTATATCCCCTCTACTTCTGCCATCGTCCGTTACTTTACTACCCAAATAGCAAAACTCGTCTACTACTTTAAGAGTCTTATTTCCTACTCTAATTCCCTCAGCATGACCTGATTTAATTCGAATACATTCCATTACCATTGTTTACTTTCGTTGATGTTATTCTTATATCCTCCTTTCAAGATACTATCCATTCCGTTCAACTGCTCTTCGAAGTCCTTTGCTGTCTCTGACAAAATTACAATGTCATCCACAAACCTCGAAGTTTTTATTTCGTCTCCTTGAACTTTAATTCCTACTCCCAATTTTTCTTTTGTTTCCTTTACTGCTTGTTCATTGTACATACTGAATATCATCGGGAATAGGCTATAACTCTGTCTCCTCACACCCTTCTCAACCTCTGCTTCCCTTTCATGTCCCTCGACTCTGTCTGCTGTCTGGTTTCTGCAGAAGTTGTAAATAGCGTTTCGCTCCCAGTATAGTACCCCTAGTACCTTTATAATTTCAAAGAGACTATTTCAGGTAACATTATCAAAAGCTTTCTCTAAGTCCGCAAATGTTATAAATGTGGGTTTATCACATACACCTCATGAAATAGCCACGTCAAGAAAAACAGGATTAGCTCATGCGGAGACTCAGTGGGCGTTGTTCATCCGAAGAAACATTCACGCATTGAAGAGGAAACGGAGAGAAATTATATCGGCACCGGAAGTACACTCCACTACTCCCCGTAAGCGTGGATAACAATACCCTCTTGTACACTGATGACTTTTTTCTAGCGTCCGTGCTTGTGTAGGTGACTCCTGTGTATAAGAAATGTAAAAAAAAAAAAACGGATCCGCAGAAGTATAGACCAATATCATTTACATCGGTTAGTTGCAGAATTCTTGAATGTATTCTACGTTCCAGTATAATAAGTTCGCTTCCGACGGAATACCTTCTGTCCACAAACCAGCACGGATTTAGAAAGCGTCGCTCGTGTCAAATTCGGCTTACCTTTTCCTCAGGTAGATTCCATATTCCTAGGTTTTCGGAAAGTGTTTGACACACTGCGTCACTGCATATTGCTAACGAAGATTCGAACATACGAAACAGGTTCTCAGATATGACTCAAAGACCTCTGAAGGAAGAATCCAGAACTTTTCCCTTTATGGAGGCTGTTCATCAGAGGCAAAGGTATCGTCCGGACTGTCTCAAGGAATTGTGACATGACTAGAGATGGGCAAAACCGATTTTTGGAGAACCCAGAACTACAAATTCACTGGAGTTAACTAGCTCTTTTTCATGACTCACCATTCAGTCACAAAAACAAAAAAAGTAAGTCACCTTGCCTTTTCAATTCAGGTCATTATATCTGTATTTAATCTGATTTAGTCCTGTTTTGAAAGATCTTATGGAAAGAAGTAATAATTTTATGTTACGTAAATAGTAGTTTTGGATTTAAATCATCGTCATTATAACAACATCCTGAATGTTTTTCCATAATATTTATCAAGTGGGAAATTTTAAAAGTTAGAATAATGCAATATAAGAAATACAACATAATTGTAATTAATTTAGTCATCTACAGCTTTTATTTACAATCTGCATCACAATATATGTACCTGAAAAGAAAAAAATAAATAAATATTATTATTTATAAATAAAATTTCCTTTCTTGGTACATATTTATCTTGCTTCTGAAAAGATATATTCACAGGGCACTGACATAGCTCAGATACATAATTTTGGGTACAGCAATTTTATGGTTTCCCACCAGCTTAGGGGAACGATGGTTCTAGGCAAATATGTCTCAGGTAAATATTTGTCTAGTTCGAAATCACTGCACATGACTTTATTGGAGCTGAGAACACACACGAGACAGCAGTTAACATTTCATCCACAACTGCTAAGGGATGTAATTAGACTGCATCTTCAAAGAAAACAGGACTTACGACTTTTAGTGGCCAGAAACTAATTCTCAGCAAAATAGTTATAAATGATCGGAAAATAGAAAGAGAAACTCTTTTAATCTCTTGTAAAGCATTATTTCATTCGTGAGAGAAATGGTCATACAAAAAAGTAGAAAGATATCATTACATTAACAGAAAAATGTATAGAATCTTCAGAAGTAAAGTAAGAAAGGAAACGCTACATAAGTTCTACAAAACGATGTCAGAACTAGTTATGGCATTTGGAAGTTAATTGCGGACTGTAACAAAAAGAAATGAATACAGAGTATAAGCATTTGAGATGTGACTCCTAACAAGAGTAGCTTGGGTACACTCTATCTGATAGAATGATGAATGCTCACATCAGAGAAAAGCAGGGGAAGAACAATTTAAATTACCAGATTAAGGAGTACAGGAAAAACTAAAAAGATTTTACCACAAGAATGTAACATGACATAATAATCGAATTATTGATAAATTAGTATCCATTGGGTGTGAGGTCTTTAGGATGACAGAAAATGGGGTGGAAAGATCAGTAACTTCAACCAAGAGGCTGTAAACGGCAAATACATAATACATGCAGCTAGAAGAGAAAGACATCTCATATTAAAAATATTATGACTTTTTAAGTAAATGTGATGCACTAAGTTTTGATATTACATCTAAACACCTGGTCCAACGTAAGAAGTTTCCTGGATGCTTTAAATTGATTAGGTTAAATAAATAAAAAATAAAAAACAGTTTATACATGCATCATCATATGTGTAAAAATAATTTTATGAATACGTACTGTTATTCTGATAAAGAACAATATCCAGTAAAGGCAGCTTGGACAGAGAGGTACTGAGTCAAAGAATCGAGTTGTAAGCTAAACCAGTGGGTGAGCCAAGAGTGCAGAGAGCAGAGTGACTCCAGTGTTACTTTGTAAACCACTCTGTGCCACCAGTTAGCCTTCATGATAGGCCAACAATCAGGATCACCCAGCATGCGAGATCGTCTGGCATTCGGGATCGGCTGGCGTGCAAGATTGGCTGGCGGTCAGGATCACCCAGAGTGCGAGATTGGCTGGAGAACAGGATCGCCCAGCATTCGAGATTGGCTGGCATTCGGGATAGCCTGATAAGCGAAATTGGCTAGCGATCAGGACCACCCATCATGCGAGATTCGCTGGCGATCGGAATTGGTTGCTGAGCTATCAGCGTCGCGCGAGATTTTCAGTATTCACTTACCCTCTTCTCACAAATTACTAGTCCTAGAGAAGAAAATGAATATGACGTTTTTTGTAGGAAATTTAATAGTTCAATTTTGAACTGGGATGCATTTTCGCTAGAGGCCGCGCTTTTCGAGTTATTCAAGGAAAACATACAAAAGTGACATTCAAACCCACCCTCCATATCCATCTCCCACTATTCAGGAATTGTAGTATGCTGTTCACGGCCCTCCCACCTACTGCTTCACAAAAATGTGCAATCACGCGAATTATTTTCCGTTTTACAACTTTTTTGGATTTCACTGACTGGGCGATTATGGCATGGGCTTAGTCAACTACTCGCTAATATCATTAATTTAAAATTTCCCATGAGAGTCATCGAAAGAAGAAAAGACTTTTGTCAACGTTATGCAGAAACTAATTACATTTACAATCTAAACTTAATCCTTACAAGCACAGAGGTTTTATAGTAAGAAGGCCACAAATATAAAACTGTTTAATTTTTAATTTTATGCTGCCAGAATTCACAGATGAGTGAGATGAAATCTACACTAACGTCGATTTTACAATTTATAAGTCCACGATTAAGCTGGTGCCACTCTAGCCCAGTCAGTGAAGGGCAAAAAACGTCGAATATGGGAAATAATTCCACTAGTTACACAGTTTTATACAGTGGCAGAAGAGAGTGTCATCAACAACTTACTAGAAATACTGACCGCTGATGTATGATTGTTGGGGTGGCAGTGCATTTTAAAGTAATTTTTGTACGTTTTTTTCTCGAATAATTTGTAAAACGCAGCATCTAGCGAAGTGTGTCCCAGTGCAAAACGAAAGCTTATTAAATTTCCTATATTCGTTTTTTTTCTAGGATTATTAGCTTGTGCAAACAGAGAAAGAGTATATTGAAAATCGTATGTGACACGCACATACCGTAGCTTAGGTAATTTTTGTAAGTCAAAAAGAATGTGTGTGAAATCTTATGGGACTTAACTGCTAAGGTCATCAGTTCCTAAGCTTACACACTACTTAAACTAAATTATCCTAAGGACAAACACACACACTCATGCCCGAGGGAGGATTCGAACCTCCGCCGGGACCAGCTGCACAATCCATGTTTTGTAAGTCAGTTTGACATCTTTTCCTGACTTGATGGACCATTGGTGTGCTACATCAGAGTGTTGCATCTCAATTGTGGTACACTGTAAATAGTTATTGTTTACCTCACTATAAGGTGCAAAGTGTTTTCTGCATTAATGCAGTGTTCTGAAGAAATTATCTTTCTTCATTTTCTGTTCTTTTCAGGGCTGAGAAAAAAATGCATGAATTAGTAAGAGCTAACACTCCTTTTTTCTGAATCGCCATTCACTCACTCTTTAGAAGGATCTGGCTTTTTGAAGCAGTTCAGGAGCAGATCGCCCAATTGTAGACAGGACAGCTCGTGTTCTCTACATGTACAAAAGCGATTTGGTGGAGAGGATAAGCAGGAAGGTGCGACTATTTGCTGATGATGTTGTCGTGTATGGAAAAATGTCGTCTTTGAGTGACTGTGTTAGGATGTAAGAGGGACAGAATTTCAGTTTCATGAAGTGAGTGGAATTTTACTCTATAGGTGGAAAAATTCAAGTCAATGTGTACGAACAGGAAAAATAATCCTGTACTGTTCAAAAAATGGTTCAAATGGCTCCGAGCACTATGGGACTTAACTTCTGAGGTCATCAAAAAATGGTTCAAATGGCTCTGAGCACTATGGGACTTAACATCTGTGGTCATCAGTCCCCTAGAACTTAGAACTACTTAAACCTAACTAACCGAAGGACATCACACACATCCATGCCCGAGGCAGGAGTCGAACCTGCGACCGTAGCAGCCGCGCGGTTCCGGACTGAGCGCCTAGAACCGCTAGACCACCGCAGCCGGCTGAGGTCATCAGTCCCCTAGAACTTAGAACTGCGTAAACCTAACTAACATAAGGACATCACACACATCCATGTCCGAGACAGGATTCGAACCTGCTGCGACCGTAGCGGTCGTGCGGTTCCAGACTGAAGGGCCTAGAACCGCTCGGCCATTAGGCCGGCGCCCTGTACTGTTTGAATACAGTATTAGTGGCGTGCGAGTTGACACAGCCACATACATTAAATATCTGACACTGCAAAGCGACATTAAATGAAATGAGCACGTAAGCTCGGTAATAGGGAAGGCGAATGGTTCACTTCAGTTTGTTGGGAGAATTCTATGAAAGTATAAGTCATCTATAAAGGAGACCGCCAATAGAAAACTAATGCGATCCATTTTTTAGTATTCCTCGAGTGTTTGGAATTCCCAGCACGTAGATTTTAAGGAAGGCATCGAAGTAGTTCAGAGGCGTGGTGCTAAATTTCAAACTGTTAAGTTCGATCAAGAAGCGAGTATTACGGAGATGATCCATTAACTCAAATGGGAATCTCGCGTGGGAAGACGACGTTCTTTTCGCGAAACACTATTAAGAAAATTTAGAGAACCAGCGGTCGTGACTGACTGTAGAATGATTCTTCTGGTGGCCAAGTGTGTTTCGCGTAAGGACCCCAAAGACAATATAAAAGAAATTAGAGCTTGTACGGAGGCACATAGACAGTCGTCTTTCTACAGTTCCATCTGCAAGTGAACAGAAAAGGGAATGAAACTTCCTGGCAGATTAAAACTGTGTGACGGACCGAGACTCGAACTCGGGACCTTTGCCTTCCGCGGGCAAGTGCTCTACCAACGGAGCTACCGAAGCACGACTCACACCCCGTCCTCACAGCTTTAATTCCGCCAGTACCTCGTCTCCTACCTTTCAAACTTCACAGAAGTTTTCATTCTAGAAAAGGGAATTATTAGTAGTCATACATAGTACCCTCCGCCATGCAATTTATGAGGGCTTTTGGGGTATACCGGGTTCCAGGGGTATAAGTACAGATACACTGATAAACCAAAACATTATGATCAGTCCCACTGCGAGGTTGGCTGCCACCTCGTGGCGTTGCGGGCACGTGATGCTATAACAAAGGTATGTAAGCGGGGGAAATACAGCCGGGGGATCACCTGGCGAAGATATGGGCTGCTAACGGGAAAATCCATTGAGATAAGCGACTTTGACAAAGGACAGACTATCGTTGCACAGAGCCCGTGGACGAGTATCTCGAAAATGGCGAAGCTGGTCGAATGTTCGCGTGCTACTGTCGTGAGCATCTACGGAAAGAGGTAGGACAGTGAAACTACCAGTAGGCGCTAAATGGCTGGACGTCTACGACTCTTCACAAAACGTTGGGTTCGAAGACTTAACTGCTCTGTGCAGTTGGATAGATGGTGATCTGTGGCTTCTTTGACGAAAGAGCACAATGCTGGTGCGCGCAAAAGTGTTTTGCGTACGTTGTTGAACATGGAGCTCAGCAGCAGACCACCCCAACGTGTTCACCTGTTGACCCAACGGTATCGTCAGTTTCTATTGCAGTGGGCACGGAACCACGGGTTTGGACCGTCGATCAATGGAAACGCATCGGATCTTCAGGTGAATCGCATGTTTACTACACTAGGTCGATGGTCGCCTCAACAAACGCCGTCATCGAGATGAGCGGGTCTCAACATGTGCAGCGCGGAACGGATGCAGGCTGGTGGGAGAAGTATTATGCTGTGAGAGACATTCTGCGGCACTTGCGTGGAAGCTGTGGTAGTAATCGAAGACACACTGACAGCTGCGGACCACATGCATCCTTTCATGCTCGATTTCTTCCCCAACGGCGATGTCACCTTTCAGCAGTATAACTATCCGTTTCTCAGAGCCAGAACCGTCCTGAGTGGCTTGAGGAGGATTATAGTGAACTTACCTTGATGTCTTGACGACCAAATCGCCTGACGTAAATCCTGTGCAACCCATCTAGGTCGCTATCGGTCGCCATCACCACGTACGCAAAACAGCGCCCGTTATTTACGCGAATTGCATGACCGGTGAGTAAAGCTGTCACATACCTCCACAGACATACCAGCAAACTGTCAGCTCCATGATATGCAGGATCTATGATGTGTTTCTTTCCAAAGACTGACAAACAAGCTATTACGCAGACGGTCACAATGTTTTGGTTCATCAGTGTGTTTCTACGACTGACGCTAGTGTACTGAACTATATTACGTCAGTATTTACTTGATTTGCAGACTAATGATTATAGCTGCAATAAGAAGTATGTTTTTACGTCAGTGTCTCCAAGTACCAGTGGCACAAGCCAGCATTAATGTAAAATGTTCAAATGTGTGTGAAATCTTATGGGACTTAACTGCTATGGTCATCAGTCCCTAAGCTTACACACTACTTAACCTAAATTATCCTAAGGACAAACACACACACCCATGCCCGAGGGAGGACTCGAACCTCCGCTGGGACCAGCCGCACAGTCTATGACTGCAGCGCCGTAGACCGCACGGCTAATCCCACGCGGCGGGCATTAATGTACGTTTCCCTCTGGCCACCTTAACGTACTGAAGTGGATACCTGTTAAGGTACCTATGATACAAAGCTATACCTATACCTGTTACACACTCTCGATGTAGATGAACCATCCGTGTATTTAACACGAAAGGGGGAAGGGGAATTATAGTGGCACCCTAAGTATCTACCACCAAACGGCGTAAATGTAGTTGCAGGTATAACAATAGCCTCTTGTGTACTCATCTGCTTCTCTTATGTCCGTCGACAATACGTTCAAGTAAAAACGAAGAAACTAAGGTAGTTTGTGACCGACAGCCCAGTGCTGTAGCTGATGGTCTAGCATGAAGGTCCGCGTCAGCCAGTGATGATAAAGAGCTTTTCCACCAATCAGTTGCGTCACGCTTGTTGAACGACAGCCAGTCCGCAGTGTTTTCGTCACGGGTCGCGGAGGTGCGCAACGGGTGAAGGGTCGACCAGAAATGTTACACACACTCCACACTCCGGCCTGGCGCCGCCGCTTCCTAAACATAGCAACAGGACCCTTCAAGACCCTCCTCTCCGTCCATGCTGCGCGCTTCTTACGAACCCGGGAAACTCCTCATCACAGACACCCCCCCCCTCCCCCCTCCCCACAGCTTTCGTGGTAAGGTGGCCCAGGGGATAGCTTGTCAAAAATTCGATACATATCAAGCATGGAAACATGAGGAAGGTGTGCTGAACTTTGAAAAAAAAGAAAAAACAAGCAGTGAACGGTGCAAGCTCAACAAGTTTAATATTGATCGGAGATGAGCAGCCGTGGCATCGTGATTTACAGCTCACGGTGTTGCACAATAAGGCCTACGAGCCGGGATCGAAACTGCCGCGTGCCGTTTATATTTATTCCTGTTTTTTTTCACAACATTATGAACTGTTCGTTCGGTCAGTGAAATGTTTGTTCTATTTCTGTTATCTTGGCAGTTGTCATACTATACGTCGGTTACAGAATATGAGTCATGTGGTTAGAATACATTACCGTCGCAAATAAAAATGATGAATAGACAGAGCAGGCGAGATACCATAGACGTCTCACAGAAATAAAATCAACAAATAAAAGGATGTGAACTATGTTACTAGAAAGGAATTCAAGTTTCAAAACTTCCAAAACGGAACGCAACTTCAAAAACGATAGAAACATACTTTTTGACAGAGCACAGATAAAGTGTGTGTGATTGTGAAACTGTTGCGTTCATTTGTTACAGATTATGTGACAAATTATTATCTTCTCATCATTTTCTTTGGAGTGATCACATTCACATTCACACCAGGCGTGCAAATTAGGTGCGTCGGTAAGAGATTCCTATCATATGACACACATACCGTCTGTCACTAATGCCGTGTATGACACAGAAGACATGATTTCTGGTAGAGGATTCGGTTGACTTGTCGCCTTGTCGTCAAACGTTTGTCGTTCCCAATCCAAAGCCACTCCTTACGGCTACAAATAGAGTAGTTGAACAGAATCAGCTGTCATTGTAGGTCCCTTCCTGACACCTCGTGGTTGGGGGGAAAAAAAGGTTCAAATGGCTCTAAGCACTATGGCAGAACGTCTGAGGTCATCAGTCCCCTAGACTTAGAACTACTTAAACCTAACTAACCTAAGGACATCACACACATCCATGCCCGAGGCAGGATTCGAACCTGCGACCGTAGCAACAGCGCGGTTCCGGACTGAAGCGCCTAGCACCACTTGGTCACAGCGGCCGGCTCGTGGTTGCAAACGGACCTTACATCACGACACAGACACAAATTTGAATACAGCGAACAGCGGAAAAAAAGTTTTTGGCCTGATGAGGTTTAAACACAGCTCGCCCTTTAGGCAATCCAACACCGCGAGCACTTAACCACGACGTCATTGCTCTGTAAGACTCCTCCATATTGGACTTCCTGTCCTTGGACCGTTCACTGCTTCTATTATGCTTTTTTTCACAGTTCCGTACACTTTCTTCCTTTTTTCATGCTTGATCTGTGTTCAGTTTTTGATGAGCTGTCAGCTGGGTCCTCTTACCACTTTACTTGAGGGGCGTGCGATGGGGAGTTTCCCTTGTAAGAAATATATTTCAAGTACTTCCATAAAGTTGACTGAATTACGCTCTCTGGGATTCTGAAACTTCAGGGACCCAAAAGATATCTTCGCTTCGTATAGAGACCAGACTGCAGTTACATGATCAGAACGACCTAAGATGGAGTTGCTGATTGAGAAGGGAATGAGACAGTGCTGTACTCCATCCCACATATTACACAGTACGTACAAGTACATCGAACAAGCAGCGAGAAACCAAGGAGAAATAACTTTCCTTTTCGTGTCCGAAAAATTTCTGTCCAGTTCCTTTTAAAGTTTTCTAACCTAATACCGGGACTCTTTGTTGGGGTCCTCGTGTCACTGGGGCGCTTGACATATTTGGATTCTGATATCTAATTGACCAATTGGCTTACCGAAACCTTGACCCACCAGGTACGAGTTATCGGCCTGTGGAGTTGCCTCACAAAGAGGGGTCCCGGAAAAATCACGTATACAATTGCCAAGTAATATTACCAAATTAAGCCCTGTAGTAATTACAATATAACTGCACACTCAGGGACGAAGGACGATTTTAATGCTTTCACAAGAGAAAGTGGCTTTCCGCTCCCTATTAAAAATGTCCCAGGCCGTTTCAGCGTTCAGACAGGCAGGAATATGTCCCATCAGTCCATCTAAACTCTCCCCTATATTCAAAGTACAGCAGTGCGCCATTACTATTGCTAACTTGAGTCAGCTCACAAGTTACAATTCAGTCCATTAGAACTCAGTTCGAGCTTTGCGCATGTATCTTCATAAGAGGGCCGGCCGCTATGGCCGAGAGGTTCTAGGCCCTTCAGTCCGGAACCGTGCTGCTGCTACGGTCGCAGGTTCGAATCCTGCCTCGGGCATGGATGTGTTTGATGTCCTTAGGTTAGTTAGGTTTAAGTACTTCTAAGTCTAGGGGACTGATGACCTCAGATGTTAAGTCTAATAGTGCTTAGATCCATTTTGAACCATTTCATAATAGGAAGTACAACAAAGGACCGTCTTACTTCACGATATCTTAAATAAGTTCGGTCTACGGCCGACGAAGTCGTGTTGTGTTTGGCGGCCGCCCGCTACCAGTGGCGTATTCCACGGGTCGACTCGCAAGCGGCACCGAGTTATTTGCATTGCTGTTTTGGCGACATTTTTTTTTACCAGGATAGACAGAAATTCCCCTCCATTACGCACCGTGGTTATCTTATCAGCTTCTTGTACATTAAACAAGATTCCCAGAGAACTATATCGATGGATCGGCTAGTAAAGTAAATTAATACGATGACTATAAGCGGATCATTACAACGTTTCGTGCTTCATTTTTGTCAAACCAGAGGTCGTCACCTCTTGCGGCAGTTGGGACATAGCAGAAGCTGTTCCATGTCGTGGCCCTCACAACAAACGCATTTGTTGTCTGTTTCGTCTTTGAGATCCTATCTAATCACATTTGTTTTGACTAGCGCTACACCTGTTCCGATGTTATTCAGTGTTCTCCAAACCTTCCAGCTTGGTGTATAGCCGTGGGCATCTCTTGCGTGGTGGGGTCGCCCTTTTGCGGCTCATTTACCTTGCAGGATATAAGTCTGCCAGGTGCGGATGAAGCACCGCGTAGGGGCTAGGCCTCATAGAAAGTCTGCTGAGTTTTTATCTGTTTATCTCACGTGCGATTCTGTTGGATTTAGAATCTGAGATTCCGACCACTTTATATAGCTTCTGTTGGTCCTCATGTATCACCTGAGCTGTTACTGACTTTTTTGGCATGTGCGGGCCTGGACCAAATGGGGCACGCATATTCTACCGTGCAAAAGTAAAGTGCTTGGGCAGTTGTTCTTAATTTTATTATTCGCTAGTTTACTCAAGATATTGTTCCTGGTCACAAACTTTTCGCAGTCCTCTACTAATGATACCTGTATGACAGTGATCTGTCCAGCGTGGCACCAACGGCTGTTGGTTTGTCTGTGGGTTCCAGATTGATGCCATTCCAGGGGACGTTCAGCTTCCTGTTTGCCTGTTTTGGGGGAAGTTGGAAAGCGTTAACTTGTGTCTCCAAGGTGTTTGGTTTGAGGGTATACTCTGGGTAATATTCAGACATGATGTTTCAAGGTTTTTCAGTTTCCTTTCTATTTCCCCTAGCCTCTTTCCTTGTACAGTAATAGTCAGATCATTGGCATACTAGAAATTGATAGTATCACCTGTTGTTGGTTGACCATTTGTGTATACATTAAATAAAATATGGGCCAGGAAATGCCGTGTGCGAGATCATTCTTCTTGTAGACGCCATCGACTTTTTCTACTCTCCAGCGTTACATAAAAGTGTCTGTTTTGAAAAAGAGAGCTGATGATACTTAAACCTGTTGTAGAGTTTCTTCACGAGCATTCTATGCTTTATGGTGTCATATGCAGAGTATAAGTCTACCAGAACTGCACAAGTTTTTCGTTCATTTTAAGATCCTTCCTCCCCCTGCTCTGTAAGGGACATATTTAATTGGTGTATGATTTTCCTTGTTTGATTCGAGCCTGCTGGGGAAATAGGTCTTAGTCTGTGATATTTATACGTTATTTAAAATTGGATCAGGGAATTAAGTTGCTGGTAGAAGAATTAAAAACTTTGGGTTTGCCAGTAACATCGTAATTCTTTGGGAACGACAAGGGATTGTGGGGACAGTTGAACGAAACAGATACTGACTTAGATAGAGCTTATATAAAGAATACCAACAAAAGTAAAATAAGGGCAGTGGTGCATAGTCGAATTAAATCTGGTGATGCTGGAGGAATTAGACAGGGAAGCAAACAAACTAGCGTCTGCAAGAGTAAAGAAAATGTAGTATCACATATCGATACCACCCCATCAGCGTCTTCAAGTTGGCAGCGGAACTGCAGTTTCCGTCAGATTTGATAGCTCCCATGTGGGATTCGGCGGAACCAATGGAGCATGCCTGCTGAGCCACGCCTCCAGTGGCTCTGTACCACGAGCGGCCTCTGCCGTCATAATGAAGGACGGCTGGCGACAGCCGCTCGGTCACTCACACTTGGAGCCTCTTCGCTACAAGATGCTACGCAGGCACCAACTAGTCGCAGCTTTGACTCCGTCGTTCATGCAATAGTACAGAGAGCTACCACGCGGGATTAGCCGAGCGGTCTTAGGCGCTGCAGTCATGGACTGTGCGGCTGGCCCCGGCAGAGGTTCGAGTCCTCCCTCGGGCATGGGTGTGTGATTGTCCTTAGGATAATTTAGGTTAAGTAGTGTGTAAGCTTATGGACTGATGACCTTTGCAGTTAAGTCCCATAATATTTCACACGCATTCGAACATTTTTTCAATACAGAGAGCTTCATCCTTGTTAACATTAAAAGCTAGGTTCTTATTCCTTGCAGCATTATTTGTAATGATTCTTCATACGTTTGGAGAAATACAAGTTACGTAAATCTTCTGTTTACTGTGTTATCTTGCTCACTGATCATTTCTGTTCCTGTCCAGTTTTCCTACAATGGCGGTTGCCGCACCACTCTGTAGCCAGCTGTCCTTACCACTGTGTACGAAGCCATACAAAACAGAAGATATAAAATTCAGATTAGCAATAGCAAAAAAGCTTTACTGAAAAAGAGAAAAATGTTAATACGGTACATAAATTTCAATTTTAGGAGAGTAGCCTTGCATGGGAGTGAAACATGGACGATAAACAGTACAGATAAGAGGATAACAGCCAGCGATCAGGTGGTGAACGGAGTTGAGAAGGACAGAGCTATGTGGCGCTACTGATGAAAAGAAGTACAGTGACGAAAAGATATATGATTACGTAGGCTTTCCCGGCGCAATAAGTCATGAAAGTCTCTTCGGGTTAGCTGCCGGATCGTAAAATCAACTTGACTCGATATTTCGGCGATCCAACTGGTCGCCATCTTCAGGAAAATGCTGCTTCTGCTGATGAGTCCCGCTGAGAACTAACGCCAGGTTGCAAATCGACGTCCTACATAGGCCACCGTTCAGTACACGGCGCATGCTCCGCCCATGACGGTTTCTGCCTTCCAAAACAGGGAGGTGGCGCCGCCCTTAGTGAAACACTGCTGGCAACGACATATCGCAATCAAGGCCGCGCCGAAGAACGTTCCGTTTTGATGCGAGATAATACAGGATTCCACGTTTTGCTAAGAGGAAACCCATTGTCTCTGTTGATTAAATTATCAGCCAACCTGTTACCAGACAATCCTCGAAATTTGAACGGCTTCTTTCTTGTTCTACAGCATCGAAAGCGGATAAATGTCGGCGTACTGTGATTAATCTCTCTAACAAGGCGTTGGATGGGCCCACAGTGTCGGTACTGGAGAAAGGTTTAAATTTTTCGCCAGCTCCCAAGAGACTTCCTGTCACAGAGTTCATATGCTCTGTAGAACAAGCAGACGCGGCCTACCTGAGAATCAAGCAGAGGAAATAAGGCAAGAAGTGTCGCACACATTACGTCAGGCACGACCACCGCGGGATAACCTCTCTTCCGCAGAGAGAGCAGCCATTCGTTCCCTTAAGAACGATGATGAAGTAGTAGTTTTACCAGCTGACAAGGGGAATGCCACGGTTGTAATGTCGCGGGATGATTATGTCCTAAAAATGGATTTACTTACCGCGCGACCGCTACGGTCGCAGGTTCGAATCCTGCCTCGGGCATGGATGTGTGTGATGTCCTTAGGTTAGTTAGGTTTAAGTAGTTCTAAGTTCTAGGGGACTGATGACGTCAGAAGTTAAGTCCCACAGTGCTCAGAGCCATTTTGGATTTACTTCTCAACGACCCGGCGTACAGAAGACTATCTAATGACCCCACAGAAAGGATCAAACGTAAGACACTTTCACTGTTGAAAAAGAGTTCGTTGTCAGATGATTTACGCAAGAAACTTCATCCTGGTGCTGCCGTTCCGCCTAGGTTGTATGGTCTGCCTAATTTGCATAAGGAAGGGGTTCCTCTACGCCCTATCGTTAGTAATTTGGGTGCACCCACTTACAACCTGACAAAGTATTTATCAGCTGCTCTCAGTCCATTTGTTGGCAAGTGTGAACATCATATATCCAGTTCGGTGGATTTTATTCGACAATTGGGATCCTTGAAGTTGAGTCCTTCAGATCTGTTAGTGAGTTTCGATGTGGTATCCCTATTTACACGAGTTCCTCTGGAAGAATACCTTAGTTTGATCAATGAAAAACTGGATGAAGAGCTGGTGAAGCTTTGTCGTCATGTACTGACCTCCACGTATTTTTTATTTAACGGTAACATTTTGAATAGAGTGACGGAGTGGCCATGGGTAGTCCTTTGTCGCCCATACTCGCCAATTTATTTATGGAAGACTTCGAGGACATGGCACTGAGGACCTACAGCTTTGCAACCAACATGCTTCTGGAGATACGTGGACGATACCTTCTTCGTCTGGCCGCATGGACGTGATGCTCTTAACAGATTTTTGGACCACTTCAACTGTCTTCATCCCCGTATCAAATTTACTATGGAGGTTGAAAATGATGGGATGCTCCCTTTTTTAGACGTAATGGTTTATAAAAAACCAGATGGAACTTTGGGACACAGTGTTCACCGAAAGCCGACACACACAGATTGGTATCTGCATCCTAAGAGTTGTCATCCACCACACCAACGTAGTGGCGTTCTTAGGACTTTGGTACGGAGAGCATATGCCATTTCCGACGCAGACAGCTTAACCCAAGAACTTGAGCATTTGATGACTGTTTTTAAGGAAAACGGATACACCGAGAAGCAGATTTGTCGGGCTATGGAGTTTGGACCATCTCCGGAGGTGTACGAAGAGGAACATAGATCTGTGGCCTTTCTTCCTTATGCTGGAGACTTATCGTTTAAGATTGGACGAATTTTAAAGAATTTTAACATTAAGAGTGTGTTCCACCCACCTTCTAAGAATAGGGCTCTGCTCGGCTCTGTGAAGGATGTTTTGGGGCTTAGGAAACCCGGGGTGTATAAAATTCCGTGTCAATGTGGGAAAGCTTACGTTGGCCGTTCTATTCGCACAGTGCATGACAGGTGTGTGGAACATCGCCGTTATACGAGGCTACAACAGCCGGAAAAATCGACGGTAGCAGAACACTGCCTAGATGAGGGACACAAAATGAAATTTGAGGAAACTGTTGTGGTTGCCAACATTTCCGGTTTTGGAACAGTGTGTATAAAGAGGCGATTGAAATTAGGTTGGCTGATAATTTAATCAACAGAGACAATGGGTTTCCTCTTAGCAAAACGTGGAATCCTGGACTATCTCGCATCAAAACGGAACGTTCTTCGGTGCGGCCTTGATTGCGATATATCGTTGCCAGCAGTGTTTCACCAAGGGCGGCGCCACCTCCCCGTTTTGGAAGGCAGAAACCGTGATGGGCGGCGCATGTGCCGTGTACTGAACGGTGGCCTATATAGGACGTCGATTTGCAACCTGGCGTCAGTTATCAGCGGGACTCATCAGCAGAAGCAGCATTTTCCTGAAGATGGCGACCAGTTGGATCGCCGAAATATTGAGTCAAGCTGATTTCAGGATCCGGCAGCAAATCCGAAGAGACTTTCATGACAAAAAGAGATAGGTTGTTAGGACTCTCCATGAGACATCAGGGAGTAATTAATTTGGTAACAGAACCAAGTATGTGGACAAGAGACTGAGTAGAGAGACCAACAGTCGCATCATAGAAACATTAGATATACTGTAGCTGGGAAGGACTGTGTTCATTATAAATAAAGGAGCAACAGAACATTGATCAATCATTGAGGAAAAATTTCTGTAACTGATCGAGTGGAGCACAGAGCAGCATGAAAGTGAAGCTCCAAGGCTCCAAGGCGAGGTACTGGCAGAAGTAAAGCTGTGAGGACGGGTCGTGAGTCGTGCTTGGGTAGCTGAGATGGTAGAGCACATGCCCGCGAAAGGCAAAGGTCCCGAGCTCGAGTCTCGGTCCGGCACACAGTTTTAATCTGCCAGGAAGTTTCATATCAGCGCACACTCCGCTGCAGAGTGAAAATTTCATTCTGGAGTGGAAAAATTGTTGAAGATCAAAGTGTATGGACACATTTAATATGTCTGCTGCCAAAATAAGTGAAAATTTTGTTGTCAAACAGAACAGACATATTAGGCACAGCAGGCGACAGGAGGAAGTAAGAAGGTTGTGTTGTAACGACATAGCTATTGAGAGTCTATTTAAATGATACTTTTTCAAAGTTTTATAATAGTTGTTAGAACCATTAATAAATACAAATGCGTCATATAGCTCATGAGGTGATCTTTGTTGTCAGAGCATGTGCAAGAGGGGCAAAATAACTCCATAGTGGAGAGTCAAACCTGGACAGTGAGAGAAAAGCGAGTCTGTTGGCTGCTTTTGTTTGTCGCGACGCTGCTAAAATGTTGAAAACAGGCGTCAACTACACTGAAGCGCTAAAGAAACTGACATAGGCATGCGTATTCAAATAGAGAGACATGGAAACAGCCGGCCGTTGTGGCCGAGCGGTTCTAGGCGCTTCATTCCGGAACCGCGCTGCTGCTACGGTTGCAGGTTCGAATCCTGCCTCGGGCGTGGATGTGTGTGATGTCCTTAGTTAGTTAGGTTTAAGTAGTTCTAAGTTCTAGGGGACTGGTGACCTCAGATGTTAAGGCCCATAGTGCTCAGAGCCATTTTTTTGATGTGTAAACAGGTAGGATACGGAGCTGCGTTCGGTAGCGCCTATATTAGACAACAAGTGTGTGGTACAGTTTGTAGATCAGTTACTGCTGCTGAAACGACAGGTTATCAAGATTTAAGCTAGTTTGAAAGTAGTCTTTGAGCCGGCGCACGAGCGATTGGACACAGTATCTCCAAGGCAGTGATGAAGTGGGAATTTTCCCGTACGACCAATTCACGAGTGTACCGTGAATATCATGAATGCGTGAAAACATTAAATCTTCGACATCGCTGCGGCTGGTAAAAGATACTGCAGGATCGGAACCAACGACGACTGATGAGAATCGTTCAACGTGACAGGAGTGCAACCCTTCCGCAAATTGCTGCAGATTTCAGTGCTGGGCCATCAACAAGTGTCAGCCTGCGAACCATTCAACGAAACATCATCGACATGGTCCTTCGGAGCCGAAGGCCCACTCTTGTACCCTTGATGACTGCACGTCACAAAGCTTTACGCCTCGCCTGGGGCCGTCAGCACCGACATTGGACTGTTACTGACTGGAAACATGTTGCCTGGTCGTACAAGTCTGGTTTGAAATTGTATCGAGCAGATGGACGTGTATGGGTACAGAGACAACCTAGTGAATCCAGGGACCCTGTACGTAAGCAGAGGACTGTTCAAGCTGGTGGAGGCTCTGTAATGCTGTGGCGCGTGTGCTGTTGGAGTGATATGACATCCCTGATACGCCTACATACGACTCTGACAGGTGACACGTGCGTAAGTATTCTGTCTGATCACCTGCATCCATTCATGTCCATTGCGCGTATGTACTGTGTTGGGCAAGTGCCGGATGTCAGTTTGTGGGCTGGAGTTCCACACCCATTGCATTTAGCCGGTCAGTAAACGGTTATTGCTGATTGTGGATGACCCTCGAGTTGTCGTTCCATATTTGCTCGGCTGGAGACTGATCTGGTGAACGAGCAGGCCAAGGCAACATGTCGACACTTTGTAGATCATTTTCGGTTAGAACAGCGTTACGTGAGCTGGCGTTGTCCTGTTGGAAAACACTCCCTGGAATGCTGTTCATGAATGGCAGCACAACAGGTCGACTCACAAGATCGACGTACAGTTTTGCAGTCAGGATCACGACAGTGCTCCTGCCGTCATACGTAATCGCACCCTGACGATCATTGAGGTGTTGGTCCAATGAGTCTAGCACGAAGATAGGTTGGTTGCAGGTCCTCAACTGATCTCCTTCTGACCAAAATAAGACCTTCACAGGCAACGAGGCAGAACCAGCTTTTATCAGAAAACAAAAAAAAGACCTCCCCCACTTCCCTCTAATGAGCTCTCGCTTGACACCACGGAAGTCACAAATGGAGCTGGTTTGAGGTCTGTGGAACGCACGATACAGGACGACTGACTCGGAGCTATCCTTGAAGTAATCGATTTGTAACAGTTCCTTGTGTTAGTGTAGTTCCAACTGCTGCTCAAGTTGGTGCTGCAGTAGGATGCGTCAGAGCCATACACCGATCAAGATGGTCTTCCCTGTCGGTAGTGCCACGTGTCTGTCCGAAGCACGGTCTTCTTGTGACAGTACATTCTAGTGACCACCGCTGCCAGCAATCATGTACAGTGGTTAAAGTCCTGCCAAGTCTTTCTGCAGTGTCGCAGAAGGAACATCAAACTACTCGCAGTCCTATTACACAACCTCGTTCAAAGTCAGTGAGGTGCTGATAATGACGTCTTTGTCGTCGTAAAGGCATCCTTGACTATCGTCAGCTCACCACATCCAATCTCAAAGCTAACTAACGCTCACCAGCATTACAGGCTGTATTTAAAGCAGACCTCATTTGCATCCCCATAGTGGTGCTTCTAGCGCCACTCTTATCCGACTGACGTTAAATTTGAATAGAGAACATCTTTCATATTTAGAAACACACCCACCAGCTTTCGTTTATGTCGCACAACTCCTTCTATGTGTTGCGATTTTTTTCATCGTATGTGTAAAACGCAGACTTCTTTGTAGGTTTCCTCCGTTCTGCTGTGGTGTTTCTTTAGATTCCTTCGAATAACTGTCTCAAACTTTTCCTTGACATGATTTCTAGTTTAATCTCTTCCGAATGTGTTCAGAAACGTACATTACAACGTGTATGATACGAGATGTACGTATGTGTGTCTTTGAATTTCTTCAGAAAAGTTTCTTACTTATCATGTCAAGAGGATGCAACAAACACCGTCTTGGTTGTCGTGTTCTGTTGTTTATTCCGTCTTTATACTGTTGTCTGTAATTAACATGGTCCCAAGGTAAGTTAGCTGTCTTACATTTTCAGTTTTTTTCTGTACCAATTTTTAACGTGCCTGTTTATTTGCTTTGTCGTCGGATCACAAAGTACGTATTTGACTTTATCGGTATTTATGTCGATTCCTGTTCCGAGCGATCTCTTGTACAATACTGTGATGACTGAATTAAATTCTTGATCATTTTCTTCTGACATTATTATATCAGCTGCCAATGCCAGCATTTTACCTGCATTCTAGTTTTCTTTTTATGTTCCTGATGATCAGTTCTGTGCCAAGATTGGAAGAAAAGTAATAAAGCATTTCCTTGTTTGACTCCAGAACGAACAAAGAACGTTTATGAGACATTGTTTGGATTTTTAATACACAGTTTTACAAGGTTTTTGGGATTCCAGGTTGTTTTATTGTCATTCACAGACTTTTCTGGCCTTCTTAATGCCTATGTAATGCAAGTGCGCATCCTCAGCATATTTAAATTTCTTTTCAATTAGAATCCATAAAATGTAAATGTCTAGCTTTTTCTTCTAAAAGCAGCTTGTGCATCATCAACCGTTTCTTCCAGATATGGTTGCAGTCTCGACAGAAATATGTTAGTAAATATTTTGTATTCATAATTGAGTAATGAGATGCCTTTACAGTTGGTGCAGACAGAAGGATCTCGTGTTTTTTTATGTACTGCGTGAACGGAAACATCTAGTATTTGATCTTCTTTCCAACTTCAGACATTACCTTTGGGAAGAATGCCACGTGTTGCTAGATTCTTTGTTTTCCAAATTTCATCTTGTATTAAGTCACTACCGGTTGCATTGTACCTCACTAGTTGCTGGATATTTCCTTTCACTTCTTATTTTCTCATCTACAAGAATAAGAAGGATCACGTCACTTCAGAGGCTTACGTCCGCAGAGGACTCTGACACCAGACCAATAACGAGTTAATTAAAGACAATTAGGCGGACGCCGCCCCGGGAAGCTGAGGGACTCTTCGCAGGTCATTTGCCTCGTGCACGATGACCTACGGCGTTTTGGAAGCTCTACAAGAAGAATCAGGCCCTGTTATTGCCATTTTTACAGTCTATTTGCTTACACCTTGATGAATGTGTAGAGATGCACGAGACAGATGAAAACTAATGGCAGCATGCGCCCATCTTTACGCAGAGGACATTGGCGTAGCACACTTATTCAAAGTTAACAGTTCTGGAATTTACTGATGAGTGAGAATTCTTCACGCTTTCCCAGCAGACAAAGTCCGAAGGCATCTGAATTCTCTCCTCACTCAGTGAGTTACAACTTATACTGTGTAAAGAGCATCCGCATGAAAAATGTACTTGTGCACTGTAGAAAACGAAGGAAAGGTAACAAGGATTTGACAGCGGGTCAACGGCGAGACTGTGGAAGGATGGACTGTGTCCCACCCCGAGGAACCAACACAGCATTTGCCTTATAAACGATTTGGGGAAACCACGGAAAACTTAATATGGGAGGCCAGATAAGTATTTGAACCGTCGTCCTCCAGTATGCCATTCGAGTGTTTCTCCACTGCGCCGCCTCAGACGATGTGCTTCGTAAGTATAATACTATACATTGAACCCCGCACTGCCGCTACCAAGCCCGGGATCTCACCGTGCAATTGATGAGGAAGGACGAGGGGAAGACGTTTGGATTCTTAGGGTCTACTACTTCTTGCAAAGAATGAGCGGAACGTTCTGAAACCTGCCTTAAACCAAAAACCCATAAAACCAAACACCGAAACATCAGTTGCCTACCCAATTTTAATGCAAATTACCTTGTAATAACTGGGAAACTTGAAACTTGAATAAAGTTTCTAAAGGAAAAACAATATAATAATAACACCACTGCAAGAAACAAGATTTACTGATGAACATTCTTTCGATTCAAAAGGATTCAGGATATTTAAGGCAAAACCA
Organism: Schistocerca serialis cubense; assembly: GCF_023864345.2. Lineage (NCBI taxonomy): Eukaryota > Metazoa > Arthropoda > Insecta > Orthoptera > Acrididae > Schistocerca > Schistocerca serialis. The sequence continues at coordinate 164,844,623 of NC_064643.1, read as the reverse complement.
GGAGAAAGTATTACGAGAAATGTACCCCAATTTGGTACAGGTTTCATTGTCAACAAAAACGTATTAATCTCTATAATAGAATTTAAATCAATTAATGGAAGTCTTTCCGTACTAACATTTAAATCATCTAACAAAGTTTAAAGTATTTTAAGTACATATACACAAAATCGGAGCTCAAAAAGAGCAATCAGAAAATCTTTGGCAAAATGTGTCAAACACCCTAGATTACATTCCATTGAGAAACACAGTATTACTACTTGCAGACATTCATGCGTAAACTGACACAGGACGTCAGCAGAGATCAATAGTACGAAAATTCCCTGCACATAAAAGAATCAACGCAAACGAAGAAGTACTCTTAAGCCTATGTCGGCTGCATGACATAGTACTAAAATGTATGTTCTTCAAAATACATCCTAGCAGCAAACTAGATGGTATCAACAAATCCGATTTGTGGTGAAAAACAACTCGATCAGATTGCTTAAGGGGACACTTTGCAATGGAAGTATTCACTGTAAAAGTTACCAAGAGCGTCGGTTTACGTTCAGACCACTACCTATCCACATAAAATTCAAGGTCATAACAATATTTAGAAAAAAGAACCAATCCAATCGAGATATTGTCACATAAACAAGTTACCTAGAAAAAATATTTACAAAATGCAGTTGGAAAATGATACGAAAATGTAGAGAAAAACTTCAAAAAGACATTATTGAGACTGCAAAAAATACTATCCCTCTTAAAAACAAGTGGAAACATGCTTGGTGGAATGATGATAGTGACGAGTTAATTATAAGGAGTCAACTAGTTTGGAATATCTGGAACGGAAATAAAACTGAGCCAGTTAAATGGATCACTGTGATTGAGAAGTATCTTAAAGTAGCTAGCTAGTGCAATTCAGGCAGACGTTACAAAGAGAAGAACAGATATTTGCTTGGAAAGTTGATCAGAGGGAAATTAGAGAACAGACTGGAACACCGTGGTCTGATGAAGGAAAGAGACTCCATTCTGAAAGGAGGAAAGAAATATGGACACAAAGGAAGGTCTACCACCGAAAGTGTCATTGATGGATTGTAGCTCACATGGTCCTGTTGGGCCTATACGTGAATAATAATAATATCAGGAAAAATTTTATAAAAGGAAACATGTATCGAAAGGTCATAAAAAGACCAGAATACACGATATAAAAGATCAACTTAGTCAAATGAGACATATTTCAAGGAGAACAACGCAAGCAGCTTTTTATCTAACATTCAGAAATAGCTTGAAGACGTACACACCTCCAAGTTTACAGTTTATAGATTCAAAAATGTAGAATAGAGCGTATAATAACAAGGAGAACTACAGAATATTAGCGGACAGCTTCAAAGAACTGTACGACTTCAATCCACCCAAAAGAAGAATTTCGTATTGATAATGTAATCCCAATACAACCAGACCCACAGCCACCAGCAATAGAGGAAATCAGAGAAATCATAAAACAATTTAAAAATGACAAAGCATCAGGAGAAGGCAATACAGTTGTTCAATTGTGAAGACACTCTACTGGTAAGATGGTTCTATGCCTAATAGAAATCATTAATTACATTTGGACAACAAACAGCTTACAGTCAGAATGGACATCGGTATTAATACATTCAGTACACAAAAAAGAAAAGAAAACTGATCCTAACAATTATAGAGGGACCTCCCTCTTGCCGGTGACACATAAAACATTGCCCATGGCACTTTTAAAGAGAGCTGATATTCGACGCAGGAACAGGAGAGGATCAAGCAGGATTTAGGGACTGAAGATCTTGTGTGGAGCAAGTACTATGTCTAAAGAACATATTACAATGAGGAAAGTCAGAAACTTGAAATGCATGATAACTTTTGTAGATTTTTAAAAGTTGTATGACTCAGTTGATAAAAATACACTAATTAACACTTAAGGGAATTCTTACTCGACAATAAAACAACAGAAATAATTAAAGGAACTTTATCAAACACAACATAAAAAGGAAATATCATGGGGAACAGTCAAAACGTTTCGAAATTAATTCAAAAGTAAGACAGGGAGATGGTTTACCACCCCTACTTTTTAACTGCCTAATAGAGAAGTTAGTGCTCAATTAGGAATAAACGGAAATAAATTCAGTATCGATTGTCTAGCTTTTGTAAATTACATAGCATTCATTACTGACTCACTGGATAGTGCCAAAGAAACAAATCCCAGAACTACAGAAACAAGCAGACCAAATAAGACTGAAAATTCGAACAAAGACATTTCATGACAAATATAAATGATGGCCCTCCAAATCATAATAACACAATGTCTGAAATAAATTGTTTTAAATACGTAGGAGAATGGATAACAATAAAAACAAAGTAAAAGATAGCCCTAGAAAACAGAGTACATAAAATGGAAAGGGCATTCCAAATGATAAAAAATATACAACAAAAAGACGCAAAACTTAGATACTATCAGCAGTGGTAGGGCCTAAAACACTGTATGCAGCAGAAACACTTAAGCTAACAAGATGTGGGGCTCTCAAAAAACTGGTAAAAATTGAAAGAAGAATTCTAAGAACCCTGAAGTAGTAGTAACATTGAATATAAATTGAGATCAAACTTAGAGCTCTATTTGAAAATGGTAAAACTGACTCATGTAATAAGGAAAAGAAAACTATAGTTTTTTGGCCACATATACCGAAAGGACATTAACAGACTAACCAAGCAGATATTCAACTTACTAAACAGCTATAAATCCAAACCCAAGTGGTTCACCGAATTGACAAAGATATGATAAACACTGGAATTAGAACGGACATAATAGCCAACAGAATACTTTTTAGAGAAGCAACACCAAAGGTAGGATTTCACTATAGAAAGAGGTGTGCAAAAGGAAGAAAGTGCGCCCAGGAAGAAAAGAAATTACCCTCTCGAAGGATGAAGGAAATCTGGGAGCAACGCAAATTAAACACAAAGAAACAAAACCAAAGTTGATTTGTCGTACCTTCCAAAATGGTTATTCGAATAAATAAATTAATATTATACTATGAGTAAATGATACCTATTTCATACATAATTAGCTGTGTAATCAACTGCAGTCTCAAATTTCTTCAATATTCTCATCGATACTGGCAGTTGATGGACGTACAGGACGAGGTTTGTCATCAACCAACATGCCGCCATTTTTAAATCGAGAAAACCACTGGTACTCTTGAGTTTTTCTCATAACGTTGTCCTGTTAAGCTATTTTTAACACTAAAACAGATCCAAGGGCATTTTTGCCGAGTGGAAAACAAAATTTCACAGCTGTGCGTTGTTTACTTAAACTTGCCGCCATAAAAAAACGAAAGAAGAACAAAACAGCGCTAGCTTAAACAGTCACTGCAGATGAACAAAGCAAGCCGTGTTGACATCACAGGCGGCACTGAACTGGTTATGAGTTGCGCTATACGTGCCTAGCGGCAGTTTCTTTTTAGTTTCGTATATACTTTTACCTTGCGAAACTATGATCGCTTGCAACTCGAAAGTGATTTTGGTTCAAATGGCTCTGAGTGCTATGGTCCCCTAGAACTTTGAACTACTTAAACCTAATTAACCTAAGGACATCATTCACATCCATGCCCGAGGCAGGATTCGAACCTGCGACCGTAGCAGTCGCACAGTTCCGGACAGAAGAGCCTGGAACCGCTCGGTCACAGCGGCCGGCACCCTTCTTTCGTTGGAGTGTTTCATGCAGCCTTCTGTTCAACGGCGTTCCTAGAACCACTCGGCCAATGGTCTAAGCAATTTGGCCACATGTGTGCAACAGAATGACGCCGTCCGTCAACATTCCTGGGCGTTTGGAACTGATGGTACTTGGTGCATTAATTCTGGCGCAGTGTTGCACTAAACCAATAAGCAGTGGTCCCTTGTAGTCAAAGAGGAACATCATCATGACTTTCCCGGAGCGGTCGTGCCCACTGTTTCGACTACGCTGCAGCAGTTCTGATGTGCCTTACAAATCCTCCATCCAGTCTTGATCTCTCTCAGCGCGACTTCCACGTTTTTGAAGCACTAAGAAAGATATTCGTGGCCGTAGATTTGCTTCGGACGAACACCTGCACGACTGGGTACAACCATGTTTCCTGGTTAAATGACCAACAAAAGTGAACTGAAAGCTCCAGGGAGGAATTAATAAATGCTAGACGATCAACCGCTAAAGAAATTAGAAGGGTCAAAAGGCAATTTCATAAGGACTCGCTAAAATCTATCGAGGATGCTTTCAATCGCCACAAGACAAGAGATTACTATCAGACTTTCAAACAGTACCAGTCGAAATACACTCCACCTACTCTTATGGTGAAGGATACAAACGGAAAGGTAGCATACAATAATTTTGACAATTCAATGATATTGGCTAAATATTTCAAACAGTTACAAAATAGCGCGGAACCTGAACATCATTTGGAATTTGACCCCTATCCAAGAAACAAAATGCATTTAGAAAAAGTTACACCACCACAGCCAGATGAAGTACAAGCACCGATTTACTCACTTCGGAATTATAAATCAGCTGGTGAGAACCAACTAATGGCAGAACTTCGTAAATATGAAAATATGCAAATTATTCTGAACTTATACAAACATCTTACTGACATACTGAGAAGTTACCGGAGGAACGGAATGTTGCAATAATCCATCCACTACACAAAAAAGGAAATAGATTGGATCCAAATAATTATAGGGGTGTATCCCTGCTGGATATTACTTATAAATTTTTTTCCAAGGTTCTGTATTTCTGAATTCATGAATAGCTTGATGGTGAACTAGGCGAATATCAAGCAGACTTTCGTCCAGGACGAAGCTGTCCTGATCAGATTATTTGTCGCAAATGGATAATGAAAGATCAAAGGGTCAGGGGCAAGAAGCTAGTGATCACGTCTGTCGATTTTAAAAAAAGCCTACGATAGCATCCATCGTGAACCTCTTATGTCAATTCTTAAAGAATTTGTTTTACATCAGAAACTTGTCAACCTCGTTGCAGTCACCCTTCGAAATACTAAAGCTAGAGAAATGAACAGAAATAAATTTTTTGAACCTTTTGAGATTCATACTGGCCTTCGACAAGGCGATGGATTGTCTCCATTATTGTTCAATTGTGTACAGCAGAAAATCATGCGTGAATGGAACAAGATATGCCCACCATCTGTTAAAATTGGAAGAAAGATTCAACCTAACTGCCTTGCATTTGCAGATAATTTGGCGCTGTTAGCAAATGATACTGACGAAGCAAAGGTTCAGGTAGATCAACTAGAACGATTAGCGGCAAAGGTCGGATTGCACATTTCGTTTGGGAAAACACAAATGATGCCCAGCTTCCCAGTTGACACATCCCATATCATACTCCATAATGATCAAAAAATTAAGGTAGTAAAGAAGTTTAAATATCTTGGTGAGATTATTACCTGGACTGTTAATGAAAGAGCATCAATAGATAGTAGAACACTAAAACTTCAGAAAGCGCAGAGAACCACGTGGCCAACCTACAAAAAACGATCTCTCTCAATAAATGCTAAATTTCGACATTACTCCTCCGTCGTTAAACCGGACGCAACATATGCAAGTGAAACACTATTCAAACTAAATACTCAAGCAACAAGTGACACATTGCAGAAAGTTGGTAGAAGAATACTCCGAACAATTATCAGTAAGAAACAGCAAGTTAATGGGCAGTGGAGACTTTTGCCCAATTCAGTAGTGTATAAAGAAAGTGAATCCATTATTGATACAATGCGGAAAAGAATTATTGCATTTTTCGGCCACATATCTCGCCTACCAAATACTAGAATCCTGAAGCAACTTTTTGACTACTTCTGGAACAGTAAAACCAAAAACATCTGGTTTAAATAAGTACAAAGTGATCTGGATTAAGTGAACATCACCACACACAAAATTCAACAAAGAGAAGAGAAACTGGCTCTGAAGAACAAATACACACGGCTGACATTCAAACCATCAGAACGGAAGGTGTATGTCGTATCTGCAGAAGAGCGAGCAGCCAGATCACAGCGAATGAAGAAATTTTGGGAAACGAAGAAATTGCCGACTGCCAAGACCTAAACTTAATTATTGTAGACTCTGTTGTATTATGTTTGATTTTAGTGCTCCAATGCGGGCGTAAACTACGTAAATAAATAAATAGGCTGAAATTTCACCAAACTTAAGTGTCCAGACAGTGATGGATGACACAGGAACTGAGATACAGACTAGCAAGGAAAAAGCAGAAAAGGTGAAATCCGTTTTCAAATGTTCGTTAACGAAGTCAAATCGAGGAGTATTGCCCCAGTTTAATTCTCGTACCACTGCAAAGATGAACGATGCAGATTTTAGAGAGACTGTTCTTGAAAAACAGCGACACCACTAAAAATTAACAAAGACTGAGAGCGCAATGGAATCCCTATTACACTGTACATAGAACTTGCGGCAGAATTGGCCCCTGTTTCAACCATAATTTACAGCGTCAAATGAAATAAACACAGATGGCAAACTTCAGTTCATTGGTAAAATGCTGGGAAAATACAATCAGTCTAGAAAGAGGGTTGCAAATCAGTCATGCGACTCATCATAGAATAGTGCTCAAATTTGTGGAACCGATACAAAATAGGCCTAACAGGGGAAACTGAACGTATACGAAGAAAAACAGCAAGAATGGTCACAGGTTTGAGTGAGCCATCTGAGTGTGTGACAGAAATGCTGAAAAATCTGAACTGCCAGAAGAACTAGGGTTACGTGAGCATACACTACGCGTACAACCCGCTACTGCTACTTAAACCGATGGTGCACGGACCGTACACTCGCTCGTTGAGTATTGAGCATGACGAATTTCTGACGTCATAGCGCTGAAAGCGTACGTTGGGGAGCCTTTCTGAACGTGCAGCTCAGTAACTAGCTTGTCAAATTATCTCACGTAGACCAGTGGGATGGGGAACGTCCGATGACGCCTTCTCTCCTGAGTAAGCCTACAGAGTTTCTAAGCACCAGCCAACTGAAGATCTCTTGAAAACTCGTCTTTAATTGTACGATTTGTTGTAACGAAATTATGGGAGACGGAATGTCGGTAGTTGCAGAATTGTTGTAACTTGCGTATTATGAAAGTATACCGTTTCAAAGCAACGAAATATTGAATATTAACTACAAACACATTCTTCTATGCGAAATTTCTTGTTATTAAGTCTCAGTTAATAACATGTCTGACTGATGCGTAGTGAAGATGGTAAGATGCAAATTATGGTTATAAACCATTATTTGTCGGTGTATCGTAATGAGCAGAATCGTAGATTCGTAAGATAACTCATGATGTACTGCTGGTTCGTGTCCAGTTGCACCCAAACGTTTTTATTTATTTTTTATTTATTGTTAATCTTCGCGTATTCTAATAGATTCTGATATTTTATTATGAGTTTAATAGAAGAATATTCTATGATATTCGATATTATGTAAATATAACTACGCTCTTTGTGAGGAGTGAAATTCTTCGACTGGCTTTATCTACAACGGAGCTCGCAGTACTTGCAGGGCAGGCCGCTGTGGCCGAGCGGTTCGAGGCGCTTCAGTCTGGAACCGCGAGGCCGCTACGGTTGCAGGTTCGAATCCTGCGTCGGGAATGGATGTGTGTAATCTCCTTAGGTTACTTAGGTTTAAGTAGTTCTATGTTCTAGGGAACTGATGACCTCAGATGTTAAGTCCCATAGTGCTCAGAGCCATTTGAACCATTTGCCATCAGGTCTTAATATTATTGACCCTTTGTGGACTGTTTTGGAGAGGAGGGTGCGTTGCTGTCCACCTCCATCATCATTACCTAAACTTGCCACTGTTTCGCAGAAAGAATTGGATAAGATTTCTTTGAAAACCGTACAGGACCTGTATTTATCCATTCCGAGACGACTTGGAGCTATTTTGAATACTAACGCATTTGGTGCACCGTCTTAGGATTGGTACTGTCTTCTGTTTTCGATGTTTCCTTATTTTTAGTCCAACCCTGTATAAGGAACCATTCTTGCTGCGTTCTACGGCCGTACCCCCTCCGATGAATTCACTGTGGTCTACAGACTATAGTTACACATGTAGATACGTGTATAGAGGTTCACGTCTTTTGTTATCAGAAGAATAATTGTAAGCTTAAGAGACAGATAGATGAGTTACTACGATCTGATGCACAGTTCTTCACTGGTGGAAGTTCTCCAGACTCCCTCGTCTCCCTCGTTATATCAAGATGGTGCCCTTCTGGAGCCAGTTTCTGTGGCGGACGATTTTCTCACAGGTGACGTTTTCCGCCGCATGACCTTTCCTGCGAGGCCTTTCGATCAATATTCTAGAGACGTGTTTAGCATGCGAACATTCAACCACCACCAAGGTGTCTACCTCGCTACCGTTCAGTTTGTTCTAGGACGGCTACTGCGCCTTCCATTGACATTGTTTGTGAATAAAAAACGCTGACGAAATCTTTTATTATATTTTTCAGTGTTGGGTCACACGAATTTTTGTGGTTTGAGACTGAAATATACGAGGGGCATTTGACAAGTACTGCCACACATTTTTTTCTGAAAGCAGGTTTGTTTTATCATGATTTCCATACACCTTATTATTCCCCACGATTTTGGCTACAAAACACTATTGTTCAACACAAATTCCGTTCGACGGACTTCCTTTCGCCACCTTACTGGGAGGTCTTGTATCCCCGCATGGCACCATTCTACTGGTCGGAGTCGAAGGCAACGTCTTGCTGCGTCAGTAACCTCCACATCGTCCACGCACTGCTTCTCGTCGAGTGCATTCTTCACTGGGACAAACAGATGGAAGTTGGAAGACGTGAGGTCCGGGCTGTAAGGTGCATGAGGAATAACAGTCAAATTAAGTAGAAGATAGTAACTAGAATGAGATTTTCACTCTGCAGCGGAGTGTGCGCTGATATGAAACTTCCTGGCAGATTAAAACTGTGTGCCCGACCGAGACTCGAACTCGGGACCTTTGCCTTTCGCGGGCAAGTGCTCTACCAACTGAGCTACCGAAGCACGACTCACGCCCGCTACTCACATCTTTACTTCTGCCAGTACCTCGTCTCCTACCTTCCAAACTTTACAGAAGCCCTCCTGCAGGAGAGCTTCTGTAAAGTTTGGAAGGTAGGAGACGAGGTACTGGCAGAAGTAAAGATGTGAGTAGCGGGCGTGAGTCGTGCTTCGGTAGCTCAGTTGGTAGAGCACTTGCCCGCGAAAGGCAAAGGTCCCGAGTTCGAGTCTCGGTCGGGCACACAGTTTTAATCTGCCAGGAAGTTTCAAGATAGTAACTGTTCTCGAAAGAACAGGTACCATTGATGACTGTGCAGCTTCTCTAGAATAAGCGATAATTAATTGAAATCCTCAACTGCAGACAGGTGTTGTTCATGTACCTCGATGGGGACAGCTGAAAATGCGTGCCCCGACCGGGACTCGGACCCGGGATCTCCTGCTTACATGACAGACGCTCTATTCATCTGAGCCACCGAGGACACAGATGAATAGCACGACTGCATGCTTCAGCCGGCCTGAGTGGCCGAGCGGTTCTAGGCGCTTCAGTCTGCAACCGCGCGACCGCTACGGTCGCAGTTTCGAATCCTGCCTCGGGCATGGATGTGTGTGATGTCCTTAGACGTTAAGTCCCATAGTGCTCAGGGCCATTTGAACCATTTTGAATCTTGCACGCTTCCCGTGAGACCCACATTCCCAAATGTCCACAATCTACATATGTAATGTTCCTAACGGATATCTGCCCATCCACTCATTACTCGCGCACACTAAGGTGACGATTCCCGTAAGAGTTCGGGCAACCTGCGCGCATTCGCACAGACGAAGGTCAATGGCTGGGTAGCCTTTAAGTATAGAGAAGATAGTAACTGTTCTCGAAAGAACAGGTACCATTGATGATCGTGCAGCTTCTCTAGAATTAATGATATTTAACTGAAATTGAGCATCTGCCATGTAAGCAGGAGATCCCTGGTTCGAGTCCCGGTAGGGGCACGCGTTTTCAGCTGTCCCCATCGTGGTATACCAACAACACCTGTCTGCAGCTGAGGGTTTCAATTAATTATCATTTAGTCCAATTAAGTTTTGTGAGGTCCTCTCGGGTGCAGAGACTTGTGTAAGTCCTTGTGATATCATGGCGAACGAGAAGTTCGTTTGCATTTTTGTGGCGACGAACACGTTGAATTCGTTTATCCTTGAGGATAAAGCAGTACACTTCAGAGTTGATCGTTGCACCAGCATGGAGGACATCAAACAGAATAACCCCTTCAGAGACCCAGAAGACCGGCTGAGGGCGCAGCTTTCAACCTTTTCTTCTGAGAAGAGATGGTGTGGTGCCACTCGATGGATTGCCATTTTGTTTGCGGTTTGAAGTGATGAACGCATGTTTCATCGTTATGATGATGTTCGATGAGATATTGTCACGATTAGCTTCGCAGCGTGCAATCAAGTCCCCACATTAATGTCTTCTGTTAGGCGGCGAGGAAACCAGCGGAAACACACCTATGAGTGCCCCAAATGGTGGTCGAGTGTGTCACCACTACCAACAGAGACGTCCAGTTCTGCAGCGAGCTGTATGACTGTGATCCGTCGATCACCTCGAATGAGAGTGTCCACACGTTCCAACACTGCGGGAGTCGCAGCTGTGTGCGGCCCGTCGGTTCGCGGAAGATCGCACAGCTTTGTGCGACATTGTTGCGATGATGACAGACGTCTCGCCCAACGACTCACCTTGCTTTTGTTCACTACCAGGTCTCCGTAGAAATTCTGTAAGCGTCGCATTTGCGTTGCCCTAGTTTTTCGCCAAAAGCAACTCAATGACAGCTCTCTGCGCGGAACGCACCTCCGTTACAGACGGCATTTTGGAGACTACGTATAGCACCACAGACTGTCGTAACTTCTTGAAACTGTCGGAGCTGATGCATGAATTTTTCACGATGTCTCACAGCAAATTCCACATCTTGACAGCCGAAATTGGCTGAGAAAAAAAATGTGTCGCAAAACTTATTGGTCGCCCTTCGTGCAATAAGAAAATCCGTTTTCAAGAATTTAACTGTGTTTGTGAAGGTACTATCTCTTCCCAAAAGAACAGATACCACTGAAGACCATGCAGCTTTTCTAGAATGAAATGACAATTAAATCGACACCCTAGCTGCAAACAGGCGTTGATATATTGGGGACATCTTGAAAATGTGTGCTCTGACCGGGACTCGAACCCGGGATCTCCTGCTTACATGGCAGACGCTCTATCCATCTTTTGTTTCGATATAGTTCGTTCATTTGATCTGGGCGGACGTCACAAGACATCCGTTCAAGTTGATCGTTGATTCCTTAACTCAGTTTTTTTTTATTACAGGGAGCACGCAGCCCTCTGACCGAACACGCTGAGCTACCGTGCTGGCACCCATCTGAGCCACCCACGGTACAGAGGACAATGCGCCTGCAGGGACTTATCCCTTGCACTCTCCTCGTGAGACCCACATTCCCAACATGTCCACACCACTACATTCGTAGTGCGCCTGACAGATGTTTGCCCATCACACTCAGATTAATCTGCCAAGTCACGTACGAGTTAGGGCATAGTGTGTGCGTTCGCACAAAAAGGTCAATGGCCGCGTAGCCATATTTAACTATATATGAAGATAGTATCTGTTCCCGAAAGAACAGCTACCATTGATGACCATGCAGCTTCTCTAGAATGAAATGATAATTAAATTGACACTCTAGCTGCAAACAGGTGTTGATGTAAATCATTGGGGACATGTTGAAAACTGGTAGATTAATCTGCCACGAGTAATGAGTGTGATGGGCAAACATCTATTAGGCGTGGACATGCTGGGAATGTGGGTCTCACGGGGAGCGTGCAAGTGATAAGTACCTGCAGGCTCACTATCCTCTCTGATCTCGGTGTCTCAGATGGATAGAGTGTCTGCCATGAAAGCAGGAGATCCAGGGTTCGAGTCCCGGTCGAGGCCCACATTTTCAACATGTCCCCAATGATATACGTCAACGCCTGTTTGCAGCTAGGGTGTCGGTTTAATTATCATTTCATGTAACTGTGTTCCCGTAGCTCTGTGTAAAACTCGCTCACTTGTGTAAAGACACGAAATTAGGTGGTATTCGTCTCGCATACTGCTTTTAGGTGGCTGAAAAGTATCTAAGAAGCAATAACTGATAATCACCAACTCTACAGCTTCTTCGTATGTTATAAGATTTAAAATAATATCGTAACTCATTGTTACTTCGTTTTAAAATGACTTAGTTACAAGCCAACTGGCGTTATTTTCACTGTGTGCTAGTAAAGTTACGATTTCTATAACTAGGATATAGCCCTTGTACGAGATGCAAGGAGCACGCCCGGCCGCTTTGACCGAGCGGTTCTAGGCGCTTCAGTCTGGAACCGCGCGACCGCTACGGTTGCAGGTTCGAATCCTGCCTCGGGCATGGATGTGTGTGATGTCCGTAGGTTAGTTAGGTTTAAGTAGTTCTAAGTTCTAGGGGACTGATGACCTCAGATGTTAAGTCCCATAGAGCTCAGAGCCATTTGAACCATTTGCAAGGAGTACTTATTTGCTGGTTGTCGAAATATCAGTAACCCTACAAGAATAGATAATATCATTACGTTGTCGTTGTTGCCGTTATTGTTGTTGTTGTTGTTGTTGTGGTCTTCACTCCACCATACCAGTTTGGTGCACCTTGCCACGCTAGCGTATCCTGTAAAACCTCTTTACCTTTGCACCACTACTGAAATACGCATAATTTCCAACCTGCTTAATTTAGTAAAGCCGCGGTCTCATCTCATAGTTATTGCCCCACCCACTTCCCTCCAGTATGACACTGCCTCATGATGTGTCCTATCAACCGATTCCTTCTTTTAGTCAAGTCGTGTTATAAATCTCTTTTCTTCCGCAGTTCGATTCAGTACTTCCTCATCATTTACACAATCTACCGGTCTTCCTTATTCTTCCGTAGACTGCATTCCAAAAGCTTTCACTCTCCTCTTGTCTGAACCTTTTGTCGGGCCCATGTTCCACTTCTATACAAGGCTGCATCCCAAACACGTACCTTCAGAAAATGCCTGCTAACACTTAAACTCATATTCGATGTTAAGAAATTTCTCTTTTTCCGAAATACTTTCCTTGCTGTGTCAGCCTGCCTTTCATGTTCTCTCTACTTCGGCCTTCGCAAATTTTTGTCCCCAAATATCAGAACTCATCTGCTGCTTTTGGCATCTCATTTCGTAGTCTAATTCACCCGACATCACATCATTTAATATGTTTACATGCCATTATCTTTGTTTTATTTTTTTATGTTCCTCTTATAACACTATCCAAACTGTTTAACTACTATCCCAATTCATTTTGTGTCTCTGACAAAATTACTGTGTCATCGGCAGACATCAATGTTATAAATTCTGGTCACTCAATTGTATAACATAAAACCAAATATTTGTAATTGAAATTATTTTCATTATGTAATTAACTTTATCCCAAAGAAGAGACATGTGCAGCGCACTCAGTGGATTATATTTGCAAACATAGTGCCAGTCAGCGAAAAGGCACTGTTATATAGACCTATTTTTACACAGTAATGTGAAATGTCAAATAGTAATGCTTGTTGTCTCGGTACTTGTTTGTCAACAGAGCGCTTGATCGTCATGAGCAGATACAAGAAAGGCCTTGGTACATGTTAAAGTTTAAGATGGAAAGCAGGAACAAAATTCTGCCATTATTTCAGTTAGGACAGATACACAGTGCACTAATTGCAGAATCATTTCAGTGAAGATGTCAATGATATTTAAAATTTTATGCATAGAGCCAAACAGGACGGCAGCAAAACTGCTCGTTGGCCGACTAGCTGAATCATATGCTAATGAACGACATGTTCAGCAGTTTGAGTAACACTTGCAGTGCCTTTGAGTTTAAAGTGACATAGCGACAGTGGGCATTGTACCCCGTCGAACAACAAGTGTCTGCGGAAGGCGGTTGCTGGAAGGCAGGTTCAGCTAAAGCACCAGCTCCCAATAGTCCCTAAGTAGACTGATTACTTAAAGCGACCGTCACCCTAATCCTCTTCTGGCATTTATACACGATTCCACTCCAAAAAGAAGTATAAAATCTGCGAGTGAGTGCACACGTAAAGCAACTGTTATTCGACAGAGTGTCCCCCGAGAGTGAGTTGGTCACTAAACCACGAAACCATGGCCACATGTTATCCAACTTGCTGCATAGAAAGTGCGTCTTGTCCGACTACCGGCATACCATTCACTACAGCAAGTCCCACAAACAACAACAAACCGTTGAGACAACATACTTGTTTGCTTGCTTGCTTTAGCAAATGCCTCTTCTTCGTTCGGTCAAGTCATCTCCTCGACCATCTTTCGTTTTTTTTTTTTTCACTTACTAATGTTAATTTTTTTCTATCGAACGACAGAAGAATCAATTAACATGTATTATTTTAGCTAATTAATAACTTCCTCTGATTTCAAGAAGAATGTAATAACCCCAGCTCCAAAGAAGGCAGTTGCTGACAGGTGTGAATTTTGTGAGTTTCGTTTACTAATATTAATTTGTTCTCCCAAGCAACGACAGAAGAATCGATTAACACGAATTTTTTCTAGCATATTAAGAATACTCTCTGGCTTCAAGAAGAATGTAACAATCCTAATTCCAAACAAGACAGGTTTGAATACTACAGGGCCATCAGTTTTATAAGATAATACTAACATTAATTATTAATTATTTGCACAGGAATGGAAAAAGCTCGTCGAAGCAGACCTCAAGGAAGATACGTTTGGGTTCCAGAGAAATGCAGGAACTCGCGGGGCAATATTAACTCTACAACTTCTGCTGTAATTTAGGTTGAAGAAGGGCAAACATAAGTTTGTAGCATTTATAAATTTAGCGAAAACTTTTAACAACTAATTTCTTGTCCAGTATATGGAACACGATGGAGCAGGTTCCGCAATTGTAGCAATTACTTCGTACTGTTAATCGTAACAGCACCAGTTGCACTTTTAATTTCTATCACCAAGACCAGATCCTGCCACCAAAGCTATTGTCCAGTGGTTATAAGTCTAGCGTTGTGGGTGTAGACAGATGAGTGTGTGCTTAGCGCAGCCCGTAGTGCTGTAATACACTAACCCACCCCTGAGTGTGTAAAACTTCGTCACCTCCGCATTTTCTATCTTATCCGTTATGGGCCACAACGCATCACCCTCCTCTTGATGTTTAGATATCCCCTTAAATAATGCCGGGGAATCTTCTAATGTTCGGGTCACTCCCGGTGGCTTGTCCTTTTGATCAGCAACAACACTGATGCCATCCTTCTAAAGGTCCCCTTGCAACAAACGCGACTTAAGACATCCTGACTGAACGCTGACTATCCATCCGCGGACTGGCTGTTTACATGGAGCCAGCTACCGAGCTATCTGGATTCAGTGAGCTGCTTACCGCCTCATTGTTAATTCCGCAGCATGTCTCTGAATGGAGTCAAATGGTTCAAATGGCTCTGAGCACTATGGGACTCAACATGTGAGGTCATCAGCCTCCTAGAACTCAGAACTACTTAAACCTAACTAACCTAAGGACACCACACACATCCATGCCCGAGGCAAGATTCGAACCTACGACCGGAGCGGTCCAGACTGAAGCGCCTAGAACCGCTCGGCCACACTGGCCGGCGAATAGAGTCACATTTCGCTGTTGTGCAAATGTGATTGTAATACCGCCTGGATCAACGACTGAGCTAACAACTCCAGCCCCCACCCTCCACCCACCAGTGAACCCTTAAGAAACTGTCATCTGTTCGAGTTCGAGTTTTGCTTTACCTGCGGTCATGTGTACATAAATACATAAAAAAATGTTTTGCATCTCCCCAATTCCCAGAACTCCTGAAGATAGACGTTGACTGTGGATATTGTATCACAGACACAGACCCTTTGACTGTTCATAGATGTCACTAAACCCGCTCAAAGTTGGAAACAGCCATTCATGAGCAGTGCCTGTTAGACGGAGGGGGTCAGACAACCGATCAGTTCCAGTCATTCCGCCGGGAAGAAGGTACACTGCTCGTGTTGTCTGTTGTTCAACCATGCCTGGACAGTCAATACCGCTACTCGATCACGTCCGCATTGTTGCTTCGTGCCAGGGAGGGCTCTCAACAAGGGAAGTCTCCAGGCGTCTCGTAGTGAACCAAAATGATGTTGTTCGGACATGGAGGAGATACAGAGAGACAGGAACTGTCGATGACATGTCTCGCTCAGGCCGCCCAAGGGCTACTACTGCAGTGGATGACCTCTACCTACGGATTATGCCTCGGAGGAACCCTGACAGCAACGCCACCTTGTTGAATAATGGTTTTCGTGCAGCCATAGGAGGTCGCGTTACGACTCAAACTGTGCGCAACATGCTGCATGATGCGCTACTTCACTCCCGCCGTCCATGGCGAGGTCCATCTTTGCAACCGCGACACCATGCAGCGCGGTGCAGATGGGCCCAACAACATGCACCGCTCAGAATTGGCATCACGTTCTCTTCACCGATGAGTTTCGCATATGTCTTCAACCAGACAATCGTCGGAGACATGTTTGGAGGCAACCCCATTAGGCTGAACGCTTTAGACACACTGTCCAGCGAGTGTAGCAAGGTCGAGGTTCCCTGCTGTTTTGCGGTGGCATTGCCTGGGGCCGACGTACGCCGTTGGTGGTCATGGAAGGCGCCGTAACCACTGTATGATACGTGAATGTCATCCTCCGACCGATAATGCAACCATATCGGCAGCATACTGGCGAGGTATTCGTCTTCATGGACGGCAATTCGCGCCCCCATCGTGTACATCTTGTGAATGACTTCCTTCAGCATAACGACATCGCTCGAATAGCCAGCATGTTCTCCAGACCTGAACCCTATCGAACATGTCTGGGACATATTGAAAAGGGCTATTTATAGGTGACGTGACCCGCCAACCACTATGAGGGATCTACGCCGAATCGCCGTTGAGGAGTGGGACAATCTGGACCAACAGTGCCTTGATGAACTTGTGGATAGTATGCCCTGACGATTACAGGCATGCACCAATGCAAGGGGCGTGCTGCTGGGTATTAGAGGTACCGGTGTGTACAGCAGTCTGGACCACCACCTCTGAAGATCTCGCTGTATGGTGCTACAACATGCAATGTGTGGTTCTCATGAGTAATAAAAAGGGCGGAAATGACATTTATGTTGATCTCTATTCCAATTTTCTGTACAGGTTCCGGAACTCTCGGAACCGAGGTGATGCAAAACTTTTTTGATGTGTGTATATTGCCTGTAAACCCACAGAGGGAATACCCATTCAACTTTGTCCCTTAAATCCGTCGAACGTTCTTCCATTTTCATTGGCTTTCTCTTTTTGTACCTCCATTCCTTGACCTTGTTTTCTTTTTTCTTTGCGATAACAGTCTGTAACATCAACATTAACATTAATTAAATTTTTCTCTGTGTCCAGAGACATATACTCGTATATTGAGTGAGAGAAGAGATAGTATTTATGCATCACTGCTGGGAATTACATACATTACCTGTTTTATTGAGCGTTGTTCAGCTTGCTCGGTCTTCTTCTTCTCCTCTCTAGCGTAGGCATTGAAGCTGTGTGGCTAATTTTTGCATTATATATTGAGGTAGAACAGAGCCACTGATGTATTAATCTTGTTGAACACAATCTATTGAAAGATACAGAGATCTTTCTCATGTTATTCATGTGCAGTTAGTCAATATGTGAATGCACTCACCATTCTTGTCTTCTTAAATGTTAAGTCTACAAATTCTATGTAATCTTAGTTATGTGGCAGTCCGCGTATAATAATGCTGTTGGAGAAGGGTAACATTGTCAAATATTTGTCTCCATATCTGTTGTTGAGACAGCCATATTAGCAATCCTCAGTAAAATCAGGAATTATTATTTCTATGTAACCTCGAAACTTATAAAGATTTCAAGAAATATATCTTTTAAAAATTTTTCAAACAAATTTTAACTGTTTTTTCTTCAATAAATCTGACATAACATTAAGCATATATGACATGTAACACAATCCAACCATTTTCTTTACGTGAACCCTATGCTGTGGTGCATCTGCCGCAGAGGACCGGAGGCCGAATGTCTGCCGGCCTCACAATTCAAACGGCCACTCTATCTGCGGCAGGGCCAAGAAGTCCGCGAGTAGACCATCAGAGGGCGACGCCAGCGGCCACACCTAAATCTCAGTTGTATTATTATTATTATTATCATTATTATTATTATTACGCTCGTGTGAGAAACATACTTAACACACCGTTTATATAATCTTTGACCAAATTTGGTCACTTCCAGTGCATTTTCCGTTGCCTTTCGAAGGTCATCTTCTGTGCAGGTGGCTGGACACAGTCTACACTGAAGCATATGTTCAACAGTCTATTCTTCCCCGCAGTCACATTGGGTTTTGCTTTCTTCAGCATGCGGGCTTTCAAATAAGATGAGTGATGGTGTGGCCCTCAACTATGTACCCTCCGACTCAACGTTGAATTATTAAAAGTTTTGGCTGGTTTCATTGTCTAGCGGCTGGGATACGTAGTTTCTGCATTACAGGCCAAATACTGCTGAGTCTACAGTATACGATAAGAATACACACATGAATCCAATGGTCAAAGGTTTCTATCACTCGGCAACTGCGAATTATGAATGTAACATATAAATTTATAAATGAAAGATTGCAATTAAATGAAATCTGCAGGTACTATCTTAACAACTTTAAATGATGAGTACGATGGTAGAAGTACTTTTGAGTATGCGGTATATTTCTGCAAAACACTTATAGGTGTCGATGGTCCACCAATTAAATAAAATATAAGTTGAATAAGAGGGAAACAATAGATTCCTACTGCACGTTATTAGTTATGAACAACTTCATAGCTTGCGAGATATTCACTTCTGAACGCACACTACGTCTTCAATGTAGAAGCCACGGAAATCTCACAAGTGCACAAGTCGGCACTCCGAAGTATTTCTATCTGCCGCGACCACGCGCAAACCGCTCTACATTTTCCAAGTCTCTCTCGCGACTGTGTGTGTCCTGTGCGACTGTCTCTCACGCCGCGCTGTTCCAGACTGCCCCCCGTGTCCTCTCTTGAAGCGATCCTCCTCCCCCATTTCCGTACAGTCTCACCATTAACGAGCACTGTGGTTGGCTGGAGCGCTCCCTTCATGTCTCCAAGCCAATGTACACTCACAAACATATTTAAGCACATATGAAATGATGGATTTACATTTAAATACTTGAAATTAAATAAATATTCCTACGGATGGGCCGGCCGCAGTGGTCTAGCGGGTCAGGCGCTCAGTCCGGAACCGCGCGACTACTACGGTCGCAGGTTCGAATCCTGCCTCGGGCGTGGATGTGTGTGATGTCCATAGGTTAGTTAGGTTTAAGTAGTTCTAAGTTCTAGAGGACTGATGACCACAGATGTTAAGTCCCATAGTGCTCAGAGCCATTTTCCTACGGATGGACCATAAACATGCTCTATCACACATTATTAAATACATAAACTAGTTAAATAAACATGTATCAAAGGACTAGAACAAAAGGTAGGCCAGTAGCCTAATGTCTCTTTGCTTTCTAAAACACAGTAAATATTTAACCAATTTCTTTATGAATAGTATATCTCGGATATAAACAAAGACATAGATGAATAAATATATTTACAAGAATGCTGTTACCGTTTTTTCGTGTAACTTGGAGTACTTATGGCCTGACACGACCGATAGTAATCGGCCACTTTGACCTCAAATCACTCATGTACTATTCAAGTTACAAGTCTGTAATTCATACCAATTTAGGTTTACACTAATAGCTTTCTAAAGACATGGCGATCGACAAACTCGGATGAAGCGTTTATATTTTGGAAATTCGTTGCTGGGTGATACTTGTATAATTTATCAACTCCGAACATATAATATTTCCAGGGCGCCACAACTCGCCTCTTACCTCACAAGCACATCCCCATTTTGCCGGGTTATGCCACAATCTGCCCACTCCTGACCTCAGCCTTTTCAAGGACTATCAGACTAGCCAATTCTCGTAAAGACCAAAGGATGAAGATTCTGAAAACCTTTTCCAGCCAGGATGGTGGGATGCCTCAGACCTCCATAGTTGCAGCCTCGTTTCTTCATCGGTCGTTGTTAGTTTCTCCGATGTTCCGACGAAACTTTTCCTTGATGTTAGCCATTGCGTGTAGGGTTGTAGCTCATGCATGGGGTGTGTTTTTCCCTTGCTCCAGTTTCGTTCCTTGCCTGTTTCCTGGTATTTCTCTTCGAAGGTGGTGCAATTTCTGCAGGTTGGTAGAGCCATTCGACTGGAGTTGACTTCAAGGAGCCTGTTATAATTCTGCATGTGTCGTTTATGGCAATGTCCACCTGCTTGGCATGTGTTTACTTTTACCAAACAGGACAGGTGTACTCTGCGTCGGAGTAGCATAATGCCATTGTATAAGTTCAGATGGTTTCAGCTTGGCTGTTTCACTGTGATCCGGCCAGTTTTCTTAATACATTGTTCCCGATGGAGACTTTTCATTTTAAATCCATGCAGTGTTTCTTGAATGTTAGAGATCTGTGGAGTGATATTCCTAGGTATTTTGGAGCGTAACAGTGTTCCACTTTAACCCCTGGACATTCTATCTTTAACTTGCGTGTCTTTTCGTTTTCCCTCAGATGGAAACCACGAACTTGTCAAGAAATGACGGCTGATCCTTTCATACCAGAAACATCCAAATACAAGCCCTTTTTAGGGCAACAGCTAAGCTAGCCGATCAAGATTATATTCTGCTTCCGCGACCTAGCCAAGCAGTCAGTCTGAAAGAAGTGGTACTTCGCACATTGAGGATAGCTGAAGCTGGGGCAGCAGAAGGCAGTGACGTCACCAGCCCGGAACTGATGAACTTCACCACAGCTGTTGCCGTCCAGTATGCTGTCAACCACAATTCTTAGACGAAGACATCGCGGTTCGGGCAATGGACTCTGCCAGTTCGGCGCGTTTGGACTTCGTAACTCACTGCATTTACATGAAACACATCTTCCGAAAGACGAAAACCGATTTTCGGTAACCGTTTTTCGCTCTCATGTTTACATTTGCTAGTCCAATTAAATATGGCGTCTGAAAACAGCTTTTACAGTTGTGATTTAGTCAACACAATCGTTATTTCTCTTCAGTTAGACGAGGCGTAAACAGCTTCGATCTAATATTTCAACTTATCCTTCACTGCACAAAGCCGGCCGCGGTGTCTCGCGGTTCTAGGCGCGCAGTCCGGAACCGCGCGACTGCTACGGTCGCAGGTTCGAATCCAGCCTCGGGCATGGATGTGTGTGATGTCCTTAGGTTAGTTAGGTTTAAGTAGTTCTAAGTTCTAGGGGACTGATGACCACAGCTGTTAAGTCCCATAGTGCTCAGAGCCATTTGAACCACTGCACAAAAAGCCACTACGTTCATATTAGCCGAAAATTTTTAGAAACAAGACGAAACGTGACAGGCCAAGCACGTTTCAAAATCAGTTGCGTTTACATGGGAGCGATTGCCGAAATGGAAAACCGGTCCCTAGAAGCGGATTTCTAGAATCTGTTTCAAAGTGTTTAGTTGACCACCCAGAAGCGGCATTGGGAAATCGGTTTTCGAAGTCCCGTTCTGGGAGCCCCCATGTAAAGGGGCCGATTGTTTCTGTGACTGCAGCTAGGAACATTAACTTTTTAATCACCCGTGGTCAGCACAGACCTGGTGTTCGTTCACAAGGAATGCGCTCCATAATGGCGTCAAGGTCACTGATCCTCGTCAGCCATTCAAAGAAAATCTGTGCATCAAATTATAAGAAGTCATTCGTTCAAAAATGTAAGAGTGTGATTGTCTTCCTGCCGCCCAACAAGGTAACCTAGAGCCTCTGTGTCACAGAGTTTTATGAACGTCCCAGAATCGTCTGTTGGTATGTGTGTAAACTTGATGTTTACCTGCACGAAACATACAGTCACACCATTTACAGTGTTCTCTGCATAGAGTGGCCAGTGATCTCAAAGGGGGCAACGGCCTTGCTGCCGTGGAAACACCGGTTCCCGTGAGATCACCGAAATTAAGCGTTGTTGGGCGTGGCCGGCGCTTGAATTGGTGACCATCCAATCGCCATGCGCTGTTGCCATTTTTCGGGGTGCTCTCAGCCTCGTGATGCCAATTTAGGAGCTACTCGATCCAATAGTAGCGGCTTCGGTCAAGAATACCATCATAACGACCAGCAGAGCGGTGTGCTGACCCCACGCCCCTCCTATCCGCGTCCTCCTCGGAGGATGACACGGCGCTCGGATGGTCCCGGTAGGCCACTCGTCGCCTGAAGGCGGAGTGAGTGATCTCAAAGGAGATTAAAAACATTAATTTAAGGACCAGGATAGATGTATAGATGTGTTACCGTTTCATTACACTCTTATGTGGTGGCCAGAATACCAAACTCTGGCAGGTATTTGCTAGTTCATCCGGAATCAGTAAGGGCGAAGGGGCTGTGCCCCTTTTCGTGATTTATAACTGTTCCACAAGTAACATACGGACATAAAGGAGCTGTCTCTGCATCATACAGCAGAATGTATTTATTTCATGTATTTATTTATTTAACCTGACCTGATTAGTTCCATCAGTCACTCTCTTATGCTGCACCACGGTTTCACACATACAGAAGCTTTTTTATATCATATTTACCTAAGAAATAACAATTTTAATATGGCAAATACTATGTAAAGGATTTGAGTGTCTTTAGCGACAATGTGAGTAAATAATACTACGAACTAATAAACGTACCTCTGGCAGGACTTGTACTACTGCTGCTCCTTCCACTAATGACAATAATCATAATTATTATTACAGTGACAGATAGAAAAAGGCCTTATAGGCGCACAAAATAGATGTTTTCCAATAAAGTGAGTTCTGGGAAAAGGAAAGTTAACGAGATTGCATCAACTAAGAATACTGGGGAATGAGGAAGATTTGGTTAGAAAGAAGGATGTACAAGGATAACGAGTGCGTACAAGGACAACGGTAATCACTACTCTTGCTTTAGTAGATGTGTTATTAACTTTCTTCTGAAGCTGGAGATGTTATTCAAGCCTCTAATACAATGTTGAAGGTTAGTCCAGAGTCGGGTTCTTGTTACTGAGAAGGACTTCTGAGAAGTGGCTGAACGATGGAGTGAGACAGACAGGATTTTGTTCTGGTGGGAACGAGTATTTCTGTCATGTTGTTCAGACAAGAGCTTTAAGGTTGAGGAGGCATATGAGGGATAATTAATGGTGATAAGACAATAGAAAAGGCAGATGGTATTAAAATCTCTGTACGTGTCTGCGTGTATCCAGGATAGCTGTAGCTGTGCATGTGATAGTGAGATACGATCAAAGAGTCGAACATCGCAGATATAACGAATAAAGATGTTCGTAACCAGTTCCAGCCGCCGTGAGCTTTCCTGAGAAAGGCCTTGTAGGCTGATATCGCTGTAATCAATAATTCGTACAAGTTTCTTTTTCATGTGAAGAGGGAAGAGCTCGTTACATTTTTGTAAGACATGTAGAGATGCTGATGCCTTCTTGCACATTGCAGTTACATGGTCACTCCAGTTTGGATTTTCATCTATATCACTCCTAGACTCTTTGCTGAAGGAGAAAAGTTGATATTTGTCACCTCTATCAGTAAAGGTGGTAGGGATTCCCGATAATTTCAGTTAGTGAGCCTAGAACGGTCAACCAGTACCGCTTGAGTTTTGGATGGGTTGAGCTTTCACCCTATATCTTGCCCATTCTGACAGTGCACACAGGCCGATGCTAACTTCCTCGATACCTGTCTCAAGGTTTATTGGTTTTGCACTTAGATGCAACTGTAGGTCATCAGCGTACATGTTGTATTTGCAGTAGTGCAAAACAGATGTCACATCATTGACGTACAATGGAAAGAGTATAGGTCCTAATACCGGACCCTGGCAAAGGCTTTACTGAAGTCTAAGAATCACATGATAGTCGCCTCTTGCTTTAGGTCAACTCTTATCCTCATTAAGGCAGAACTTGTGCTGCAGTGTTAACGGGAATCTGATTGGTATTCGTCTGGTAGGTTGTTTGTGGCTAGGTAGTTTGTTAGCTGGTTGTGGACTACATATTGTAAGGTCTTGGATAGCGAAAAAAATATGCAAATGGGTCGGTAATTAGAAGGTGCTGTGGCAACGTCATTTTTAGGTAGTGGCTTAACTAATGCTCTGTCCAGGCCTCAGGGAAAACACTTGTGGTTAAGGAAAGATTGAATATATCCGTTATATAGGGCTGTAGTGTGTCAATAATAAGCTTCACAATTTTGACTGTGATGCCTTCGTATCCAATAGATTATGATCTGAAACGGATGATGGATTTTTTGACAGTATTGCAAGTAACATGCTTTAGACATAATTTTTCGTGACTGCAGTTGCTTACGTCCATGAAGTAATGAATGAGATTCTGTTTCGCTTTTAGTATAATTGTGGTTGTCCGTAATATGAAGTACCGTTTCAGTGCTTCAGCTGGGATAATTGGATCAGCTGCAGCTTTCACTTTGCGTATACCAAGGCCACGCAGGTTCTTCCATAGTACGTGTGGTCTATTTCAGTTGTCACTTAATGTAAGGGCATGCCTGAGTTTACATTTCTCACAGCTTGTCTGACTCTGTTCCGCATCTGATTTTCAGATGTAGAGAGCAATTTGTATGTCCGATATGCAGCGTCCGTCAGATTCATGACATGTTTTAGTTCTTCTGTTAGCTAAGTTGCAGGTTTCCTTCTTGCTTTTCCGGTCTTTAGGGGAGTATATTTGTCACACAGTTGAGTAAGTTTGTTAGTAAATCCATGAAGTTTTTCGTTTATGTCCGAGAAGGGAATATAAGAAGTCTCAGGAACTATTTCTTGCACCTCAGTTGCAAGTTCAGATAAATTAATGCATTTGAAGTCTCGGTATGTAGTGAATTGTGGTTTATTTCTGGGACATTCTAGCTAATATGTTATGAAAATGAAGTCTTGGGCACACATGCCAAGTAGAGACATTTGAGACATACGAATTATTCTGTTTGGGAATTTTGTTGCAAATACATCTACGAGGGTGCGACTACTGTTCGTATGATGGGTAGGAGCTAGATGCAGCAGCGACACATTTTAAGAAGAAAGCATTCACTTAAATTTCACGCTGGACGAAATGTTGTGTAGATAATTTATGTTGGTGTCACCAGCTATAATTACATGGTCGTATATCGATTCAGAGTTAAAAGAGCTGTTTCGAAGCAGACAAACCAAAGTAATTGAAAAAGTTTGTAGAGGACACATACCAGGTACTTACGGTGAAGGGATTTGATCTCTATGAGCATATAATATATTCCACTTGTCTATCTTCATTATTGTTGGATGTGTGCACAGTGGGTAATAAATCATAGCGTGTGCACGTCGCTACTTCTCTTCCTTGTCTTTGACATGTGTCGTGTCTTGGAAAGATGTAGCCATGGACGTCTATGGTTTGAAATATATGACGGAACTCATCGAGATGAGGTGGTCATTTGAGGAATGTGGAGTTTGGTACGTTCAGGTATAAAACTCGCAAGGTTGCCGCGGCTGGACGTTAGAGACTCTGGATCAGCGATAGCGATGGAACAAAGCATAGCGAAGCGCGCTAAAGGTGGGGAGGATGGGTTTCTTCAAGTGAAAGTGTCAGATACCTTCAAGGGGGAGAGAGGTTTTATGGCCAAAGCCAGCGGGCTTCGCAGCAGTTGCTGAAACGTCGAATGATAAATGGAAAAGAAACTCACTAAACAGAGCTATAATAATCACTGAATATGAATGTAACACTAGGCACTACTCACACGAATCTTGAATATGTTAAACTGCTTGATAACACCCTAACTGCATGATAAAACTTCTAAATTTCCGGTAAACTTGCAAGCAGAACTAGCGGTCGTCACTCACTCACCGCCATCTTGCGTGTAGTTAATACTGTTACGTTTTTATGTATGTCATTTGTAGACATTTGTTCAACTACACTGGTGTCAAAAATAAAAGTAACAAACGGAAATTTTTCAAGGTTACTTTTATTTTGCCATAAAACAGTATAAAAGATGATAGGAAAGTAGAAACGATGTAAATAATACAGAACGTAAACAACTGCAACATGCATAACGGTAGACAAAAATGTTCTTCGTTTTTTCCAACTTGACGGATTTGCGCACACATTCCGACAACTGGTTAATGTGCTCAGTCTGGGGTGTGATGATGTCATGTCTCATGTAAAGGCAATAACGCCCATTGTTCCTGCAGAGCTGCTTGCAAACCATGGAGAGTGAATGGTGGATGCTAACGTATGCAAGCCGCGTGCGTAATGGTCACTTCAAATAAGACTTGAAACTCGGCGGCCGAACTTCGCCGGATGGCGCCTGCCAGCCTTCAATGTCACACGATCATTTTTTTCTGTGGGATTCAAATCGGGAGAGCGAGCACTCCACGACATGACTGTAAAATCTTCCATTTCCAGGAAAAGATCAACTACCAGTGCTCTACGTGGTAGAACATTATCATTTATCAGTACGACGTCTGGGCCCACAGCACCTCGCAACAACCGCAAGTGAGGTCCCAAGATCTCGTTGCGATACCTGACAGCAATTAAACCTTGCCGATTCACCCACGCAGTTTCATGGAGAGGTGTTCGAGTGCTAAACTTAATCCTTGCTCACACCATTGGAGACCATCCTCGATCTCGGCCTCTTTCCACGATGTCTGGGTCCCGAAATCGTTTTCCACGTTCTCTCCAGATGCGAATCAATCAAGAATCACTCTCCAGACTAAATTGGGACTAATCTGTGAAAACAACATTGGCCCAGTGTTCGATCGTCCAGGCAGCATGTTGATGACTACACTCCAGACGTTCCCTTCTGTGAAGACGCCTCAGAAGTAGACATACTGCATGCCTCTGACAATAAAGGTCACTTTCCAGAATGAGATTTTCACTCTGCAGCGGAGTGTGCGCTGATATGAAACTTCCTGGCAGATTAAAACTGTGCGCCCGACCGAGACTCGAACTCGGGACCTTTGCCTTTCGCGGGCAAGTGCTCTACCATCTGAGCTACCGAAGCACGACTCACGCCCGGTCCTCACAGCTTTACTTCTGCCAGTATCTCATCTCCTACCTTCCAAACTTTACAGAAGCTCTCCTGCGAACCTTGCAGAACTAGCACTCCTGAAAGAAAGGACATTGTGGAGACATGGCTTAGCCACAGCCTGGGGGATGTTTCCAGAATGAGATTTTTACTCTGCAGCGGAGTGTGCGCTGAAATGAAACTTCCTGGCAGATTAAAACTGTGCGCCCGACCGAGACTCGAACTCGAGTTCGAGTCTCAGTCGGGCGCACAGGTCACTCTTCTGAAGCCCTCTGCACACAGTTTGGCTCGATACAACACATCCAGTTGATGCTGCGAGGTTAAATGCCGGTTTCCGTGCAGTACTAAACCGCTAATGTCGTGCACTTACAGCCAAATAACGGTCCTCTCTTCTGAGGTGACATGTGGTCCGCCCTGCCCTTGTCTTCCGGATACAGTTTCGGTCTCCACAAACTGTCGCCACATCCGAGAAGCAACAAAACGATTCACATTAACCCATCGGCCCAAATCAGTTTGTGACTGCCCTGTTTCCTTTCTTTGTATGGCCCTCTACCGCACAGAGTCTGGTAGACATCATCTCTGTGGCATAGGCCTACCACACCGTCTGTGACACAGCGATTGCAGATGTGGGACTACCCAGCAAACACTACCTTGTTTCACAGGTGCCCTGACCTCAGCGATCGCACGGTTGTCCGTTGAACGGAATGCCCTCTTTCCTACAGAACACGATAGTACTGGTTGACAGTTTGTATGATAATAACGCCACGCACCGTCAGGTGGCTTGTGGAGTATGGATGTAGATCTAGATGTAGAAATAGACACAGGGCAGGAAATAGCGGTTTGTTGCTTTGATTTTGGACACCAGTGCATATTGCATAATATAGATATAGATAGAGATATATGGTGTGATGGGGATAAGTGCATGTTTTTTATATATGATACCTTAATTTTTCCCTTGTGTCGAACAGTCTTCCAAAATACACATCGCAAACTTTACGACCTGATGCTTTCTGCATGGTCGTAACTGCACCACTAAGTGGACTGTGCCTGTTGGTACAGACTAACCATTTTGCATGCATGCATCCACACTTCAACATCTGACCTGCTGCCCAGGGGAAAATACCACTAATAGCTTGCTCTTGCCACATGTACCTACAGGTACAGGCCAAACTAAAAATGTACAGCTAGTAGTAGGTATAATTATTAATCTGAAAATTACGGAAATACTGATGTAATGTTGTTCAGTACACAGTCCTTAGTCAGCAATAGATACATCTGCAATTATGCCCGTTACACACTGTGTATTTGTGTGTGTATGTGTGTGTGTGTGTGTGTGAAACATTTTTATTACGTGCATATTAGCCACGAGATAAGATGTTTACTTGTGATATGTTAATCGTGAAAGACATTAGTCACATTTCTGTGATATATAATACTAAGTGTCTGATATATTCACTATCTACTTAGTATTTACACAGTTTGATAAGCACAGTTGCGTCTATAAATAGAGAATTTCAGTCAATATTGTTAGAAAAAAACTTCATGTTCTGCCTTACAGAGGTCTTGTCATGGGTGAAGCTTCGTGAGAGAGGGCCACCGCATGAGCGTCTAGGAAAGTGATTCCAGTGGTGTTTTCCCGTTGCCTTCCACTAATAATGATAGAATGATAATGAGGACAACACAACATCCAGTCCTTGAGAGGAGAAAATCTTCGACCCAGCCGGGATTCGAACCCGGGTCCCTTGGCATGACTGACCGCCGCACTGACCTTTTTTTTTCCTTCGATATAGTTCGTTGCGTTTGGTCTGGGCGGACATCACAAGACATCCATTCAAGTTGATCGTTGATTCCTTGACTCAGTTTTTTTATTACATAGAGTACACAGCCCTCTGACCGAACACGCTGAGCTACCGTGCCGGCGACCACTCAGCTATTGGGGCGGACAATATTGCTAGAACTAGGGTAGTTGATCTGACGAGATATGCATCTATGGCCACTCTCCTTTTTCCAAATACCATGAACTATTGTCAGCACTTTGATACGCTGTTCTTCTGACAGACGCAATAGGCACTGTACAGGGATTTGACGTATTGATGAGGACGTCGTGTTCTGTTTTAGATTTAGTTTATGTGTTGGTTGCACGCATTTATCACTCAGCTGTGGGGAGGGCAGCAGTATTTATTTGCAGTAGAAGTAACCTGAAGGTGATCTTATTTATGTACTCTGTATGTAAATACCGAGGCGCATAGTTCGATGTTACTACCTAATCCCCGGGTTCGATTCCCGGCCAATTCGGGAATTTTCTCGGCCCAGGGGCCGGGTGTTTGTGTTGTTCTCATCTTCTCATGATCATCATTCGGGTAGTGGCGAGATTGGAAATGGAAAGACTGGAACTTCTTAACTTTAGCAGTAGCCTTGCACCAATGTGCTTTCTGATAAATAAGGAATGAACAAAAGTAACTATTATGTATTAATCTATGCAACAAATATTCTATTACCTAATGATTCCATAAGGTGTCATGCTGTCATCGTTCAACGTGTTTTGTGTGGAGGAAATGATGATCTGATGCTAACTCTAAATAATGATAATTTAAATTTACTATATCTTTTAAACAAATAAAGTTACAGAGTTGATATTCACAACGTTTATCATTTTAATGATGCGCTTCTATATGAAATGTAGATCGTTAAGATCGACCAAAGCGTTCAGATTATAGCATTTAGATCCTTGTGACAAAACTTGTTAATTTCACCTTAACAGTAAATCCTAAACTGTTATAGATATGATCAGTATTCAATTTTTGTTGGGATCACCACGAAAATTTATGGAGGATGGCAGATTAAAATTACTGTGACTTGATTGCCTGCAGTACTACAGAATTAAATAGTTTTCATAAATGTTTCCCTTTATGGCCGATCTTAGGTCCGCCATATTTAACACTGCTACGTCTCCTCAGCCACAAAAGCCTTCTACTGGGTTTCCCTATGTCGTAGGTTCTCGTCTGTCTCACTCGCACACTACAGCGCTTAGGCCTTAATAGACAATAGACGCCTGTGAGTTTCCCCATCTCGTGGTGAATCTGCGCCCTGGACGACTGGGTTCGTTTCACAATTCCTGAAGGCTGACTCTTTCGGCCGTATAGTTAAATGAGAGCGCAATGCTCGTTAGCTCACAAGTGACTGTAGGAGGATACAAGGCGACTAAGACAATATCTCCATTTGGTGTGATGAATGGCAGCTAGCTCTGTTAATTCAGGTGAGTACGAAAAACAATACCGTAATGATCGAATATAGGATTAATAGTTGCCTGCAAAGTCACATCGATTACATATCTAGGCGTAACTTTGCAAAGCGATATGAAATGGAACGAGCTCTTAAGGACAGTTGCAGGGAAAGCCAACAGTTGACTTCGCTTTATCGGGAAAATTTTAGCATTCGTCTGTAAAGGAGACTGCGTATAGAACAGTAGAGTGACCCACACTTGAATACAGCTCGGGTGGTTGGTATCCTTACCAGACATCGAAGCAATTCAGAGAAGGTCAACTAGATTTGTTACCAGCAGGTTGGATCAACATACGAGTATTACGGAGGTGCTTCGTGAACACAAATGGGAATCCCTGGAGGGAAGACGAGGTTGTTTTCGAGGAACACTACTGAAAAAATCTAGAGAACCGGTATTTGAAGCTGATTGCAGAGCACTTCTATTGCCGCCAATATACACTTCGTATAAGGACCACGAAGATAAGATACGGGAAATTAGGGCTTATATGGAGTCATATAGATAATCGTTTTTCCTTTGCTCTATTTGCGAATGCGACAGGTAAGTAAATGAGTAATAGTGGTGTAGGGTAGCTTGCGCCACAAATCATCCGGTGCCTTGCGGTGTTCAAATGTAGATATGTAGAAGTAGATGCAGATGTACTGCCTGTATGAATATATACAGCACGCATCAGCTTTGGTGGCGCTCTTTGATTTAGGTCCTTACCGTATTTCGGCGTGCCGTCAATTTTTTATCTAATTCTATAGCGTCTTTCGGCGTGCCGTCAGTTGAACAATGGTCACCATAAATAAACACTGGAATGGGAATTCGTTGTTCCCCGCCACGAGTTCTGCTGCAGCCTTAGGAAGAGTCACGATATCAACAAGTACAACCACAGTGATCCAACAAATCCCTAGTTGTAAAAACTGCAAACACCTAGAAATCATTTGACTTTAAAGAGCGCCAGAGCTGGACACAGCGGCAGCAGTTTGAAAGAACCCAATCAAATTCAACAGCAAAAACTTCACTTCCATCGGCATGATGAGTCACCAGGCACTGCGAAAAGGCATTACGACGGGTAGTAAAAGGAACGTTATCAAGTTTACTCTTTGCAGAGCCTTAAGTTTCACAACCACTGGTGAAGGCCTTTCGTAACATTAGAAAATGGCCTGACACAGAAACCTATCACGCCACGTAAACTGAAATTTTTGGTTCAAAAAATGGTTCAAATGGCTCGGAGCACTATGGGACTTAACTTACGAGGTCATCAGTCCCCTAGAACTTAGAACTACTTAAACCTAACTAACCTAAGGACATCACACACATCCATGCCCGAGGCAGAATTCGAACCTGCGACCGTAGCGGTCGCGCGGTTCCGGACTGAAGCGCCTAGAACCGCTCGGCCACCGCGGCCGGCTGAAATTTTTGGTACTGGATATAATTTTCTTCTACCATGGAGCAATAAGATCTTATTCTAAGACATGCAATGAGAAACGACGACCGAAAACGCTTATACACATTCAGCTGCGGCCCGCTAGTCACCGCGGTGACGTAGCGGGTTCGGTTCCATTCTTAACGCTTGAAGAACTCACACATCTACGTGTGGAGTTGCAAGGACCGTAACGGTACTTGTCGCTGGAGGTAGTCTTGGCTACTAGCAACGCTGACACTTCCTGTAAAGACTACGTTACCGTAACACTATTCTTGCTTTGTGGATCATCAATAAGACGTACTCGCATTAGTTTCCTGCTTTTAGACTTCTTTGTCAGTCTGTCATGGCATAAAAGTATCTCCCATTATTGTGGGGTGCCATAGTTTTCATGTCTCGCTCAGCGATTCGTGTCTGTTCAGTCGTGTTAACGCTGTCAAAAGGAAAGTATTTGAATACTCTGTGCAGGAAGGCTTCTGATGTGGTGCGATTAAAGGCAGCCCACGCTAATATGCCGCACCACAAGTTCCTCTTAAAGGTTACCGTCACCAGAGTGGAGACTAGTTTTCCTCACCACACAAGTTTTTGACGTAATGCATCCTTCACAGAAGCAGCTCTCTGGTGTAAAAATGCAAACAAGAGAAAATCATAATGACGCCAACATACTGCATTGATAATTATTTTCCGCGTTCTTGCTTTATGTTCTCACACAGGAAGCGTATAATTTCTTAGCTGAGCAAAAAACTTATGTTACGTGAACAGGCTCTCCAGTTAGTGAAATGATTGCGTCATGTCAAATCAGATGGGTCAAATGGCTCTAAGCACTATGGGATTTAACATCTAAGGTCATCAGTCCCCGAGACTTAGAATTACTTAAACCTAACTAACCTAAGGACATCACACACATCCATGCCCGAGGCAGGATTCGAACCTGCGACCGTAGCAGCAGCGCGGTTTCGGACTGAAGCGCCTAGAACCGCTCGGCCACAGAGGCTGGCGATTGTGTCATGTGTACTATCTATTGAACTACGACTGTAGCTTTTTCGTTTGTGCGATTTGGAACATCATCAAGATTTCAATTTAACCGCAACTGAGGAGTATGTACACTGAGGTGAAGAAAGTCATAGGATACACATTCTAATATCGTGTCGGACCACCTTTTGCCCGGCGTAATGAAGCAGTCCGACTTGGCGAGCACTTGACAAGTCATTGGAAGTCCCCTGCACAAATACTGAACCATGTTGAAGCTACAACCGTCCATAACTGCGAAAGTGTTGCTGGTGAAAGATTGTGTGCACGATCTGACCTCTCTATTATGTCCCATAAATGATCGCGAACACTTGTGGTCTGGTGACATGGCGCATGCTCATCCATAAAAATCCCTTCGTTACTTGCATACAGGGTGTTACAAAAAGGTACGGCCAAACTTTCAGGAAACATTCCTCACATACAAATAAAGAAAAGATGTTACGTGGACATGTGTCCGGAAACGCTTAATTTCCATGTTAGAGCTCATTTTAGTTTCGTCTACCTACGCTCAATGGAGCACGTTATCATGACTTCATACGGGATACTCTCTCTACCTCTGCTGCTAGAACATGTGCCTTTACAAGTACAACACAACATGTGGTTCATGCGCGATGCACCTCCTGTACGTTTCAGTCGAAGTGTTCGTACGCTTCTCAACAACAGAATCGGTGACCGATGGATTGGTAGAGGCGGACCAATTCCATGGCCTCCACGCTCTCCTGACCTCAACCCTCTTGACTTTCATTTATGGGGGCATTTGAAAGCTCTTATCTACGCAACCCCGGTACCAAATGTAGAGACTCTTCGTGCTCGTATTGTGGACGGCTGTGATACAATACGCCATTCTCCAGGGCTGCATCAGCGCATCAGGGATTCCATGCGACGGAGGGTGGATGCATGTATCCTCGCTAACGGAGGACATTTTGAACATTTCCTGTAACAAAGTGTTTGAAGTCATGCTGGTACGTTCTGTTGCTGTGTGTTTCCATTCCATGATTAATGTGATTTGAAGAGATGTAATAAAATGAGCTCTAACATGGAAAGTAAGCGTTTCCGGACACATGTCCGCATGACATATTTTCTTTTTTTGTGAGTGAGGAATGTTTCCTGAAGGTTTGGCCGTACCTCTTTGTAACACCCTGTATATGATGTCGCAGATGGTGTCAAAGTAGCCAAACATAACCATTTCCACTCAATGATCGGTTCAGTTTGACCATAAGCCCCAGCCCATACCATGGAAACACAGCTCACACCGTTATGGAACCACCAGCAGCCTGCACAGTGCCTTGTCGATAACTTGGGTCCATGGCTTCGTGGGGTCTGCGCCACACTCGGACCCTACCATCAGCTCTTACCAACCGAAATCGGGACTCATCTGACCAGGCCTCGGTTTTCAACTCGTCTACAATCCAACCGATATGGTCACGAGCCAAGGAGAGGCGCTGTCGTGCTCTTAGCAAAGGCACTCTCGTTGGTCGTCTGCCGCCATTGCCCATTAAAGCCAAATTTCACCGCTCTGTCCTAACGGATACGTCCCACATTGATTTCTGCGGTTATTTCACGCAGTTTTGCTTGTCTGGTAACACTGACAACTCTACACAAACACTTTTTTTTTCTTTATTGTGATTTCATTCCCCTGCCCCATATGTGCTGGGGACGGCTGTCAGCGGCACAATCCGCCGATCTTCAGCCGAGTGACATGACAGCTAAAACAAGAATAAAATGTTACATATAAGGCGATAAAAATGGGGACATAAAACAGAGTAAGGGGAGATAATGGCGGTAAAAAAACACTGACATGGAGACGTTCATGTGGAACAATTTAAAAAGTCAACAT
Organism: Schistocerca serialis cubense; assembly: GCF_023864345.2. Classification (NCBI taxonomy): domain Eukaryota; kingdom Metazoa; phylum Arthropoda; class Insecta; order Orthoptera; family Acrididae; genus Schistocerca; species Schistocerca serialis. Next base: position 164,809,862 of record NC_064643.1, on the reverse strand, counting down.
ACAGTTAAAAAACACAGTTGGCGATTCACAGAACACAAAAAAGACACTGAAGTCACACACACAGGTTAAAAGTTGGCCACAATATTAAAAACACTCCGCAACAACACACTTTAAACCCACTTGGAGCACACACAATGAAGAATAAAACTGCCATGTGGGACCTGCTGAGGGAGAGGCTGGTAAAGGATGGGAGAGCAAGGTGCAGCTGGGGAGGGGGCGGGATGGAAAGAGTAGAGGCGTCAGCAGGTCCACCAAGAGGCAGGAGACAGGTGGGGCAGGGGATGAAGAGGGAAGACAAGGCAGGAGAGAGCGCAGAGACACTGAAGGGGAGCACAAGAGAGGGAGGGGGAGTAGGAGGGGTAAGCCGCTCAGGAGAAGGGAGGGGGAGGAGAGGGAGCCCTATGGAAGAGGCAGGAGGAAGATGAGGTTGGAGTTGGTAGGAAGGGTAGATGTCAGGGCGAAGCTCACCATCCGGGAGGGGTAGATGGTGGAAGTTGCGTTGGGAAAGGAGGCGGAGGGTGTGGAGATGGAGAGAGGGTGGGACACAACGGTAAAGGCGCGGCAGTGGGCTGGGGGTGGAGAGGAAGGGAGGCACCAGGGGGGTGAAGGGGATCAAGGCGGCGGACAATATATAGAGTGCGGATGTTTTAAAGGAAAAGGAGAAGGTGGGGGAAGTGGATGAGGTTGTAGAGGATGCGCATGGGGGACTGAAGGCGGATGTGGAAGGCGAGGTGGAGCGCATGGCGTTCGAGGATTTGGAGGGCTTTATAGAACCTGGTAGGGGCGGAAATCCAAGCAGAGGATGGTGTGGATCAAGGATTTGTGGGTGTGAAGGATGGTGGAAGGATGCAGACCTCACATCCGCCCAGACAGGAGTTTCAGGAGGCGGAGTCTTTTGTGAGCTTGGTGTTAGATGGTAAGGATCTGAGGAGTCCAAGAGAGCTGACGGTCGAGGGTGAGGCCAAGGTATTTGAGGATAGGAGAAAGGTGGATTGGACAGTACGCAAACACAGTTACTTGGGGTTGGGGTTGTTTTTTGGGAAGGAGACCAGACAGTGAGGTCATTGGTCTCATCGGATTAGGGAAGGATGGGGAAAGAAGTCGGCCGTGCCCTTTGAAAGGAACCATCCCGGCATTTGCCTGTAGCGATTGAGGGAAATCACGGAAAACCTAAATCAGGATGGGCGGACGCGGGATTGAACCGTCGTCCTCCCGAATGTGAGTCCAGTGTCTAACCACTGCGCCACCTCGCTCGGTACACCGTTACTCTCGGTCTTTAAGTGTTGGCCGTGGTGAGAAGTAATGCCTGAGGCTCGGTATTCTCGGCGCACTCTTGACACTGTGGATCTCGTAATATTGAATTCCCTAATGATCTCCGAAGTAAAATGCCCCATGGTTCTAGCTTCAACTACCATTACGCGTTAAGAGCCTGTTATTTCCCGTCGTGCGGCCATAACCACGCCGGAAACCTTATCACATGAATCACCCACGTGCAAATGTCAGGTCCACCAATCCGCTGCCCTTCTCTTATTTTGTGTACGCGATACTACCGCCATCTGTATATGTACAATTCACTATCCCATTACTTTCGTTTCTTCAGTGTGTTTCTACCTACCAAATAATGTTTGCATGATTAATCATGTTATGCGTTTCCTTAAACGTGAGTGAACTTGCAACGTTACATCAGCTTCGTTACCTCTATTACAGCTGCTCCAGAAGATGATGTAATGTTACCGCAAATACTCGTGGTCTCGCAAAAACCAAACGATGCGATGTCTTGTTTTCATCGCTAGTGACTCCTGACCTCTCGTAGTTGCTTGCCACCAGACTGACGTCGCAAGTTGCCACGAAAGGTTCTTCGCACTGCACTGCCACCGCCCGTATCAAACCGACCCCCAGTCGTGTTTACACTCTAAGGAAGAGAGATACTCTACGTTCACCTCGCTGCTGATGCAAATCAAATCAAACATCTCGCAACAGTTAGGCGTTGATCATAAGTGTTGTGCGACACACACGGTATGTGTGAGCGACACACTATTAACTGTTCATCATTTGTCCACAGTGTTACCAATGCGGATCCACATCTCGCCGAAATAAACTGCTGGTCAATTGAATTCTGATGTTCCGTAATTTCATGGAATTGTCGTGTCCGGAACTAATTTTTCGTTCCCAAAAATTGTTATTTTAACTTCATCTACTTGTGGAAACGCCACTTAAGTTCCTGGCGCAGGGTTCATAGAACCCCTCACATTAAATTTCTATTATTCCAATCTCTAACAGCGCGCAGATAAAAAGAACACCTATATCTGTCCGGGCGAGCTCTGATTTCCCTTATTTTGATGATCGCTTCTCCCTATGTAGGCTAGCGTCAACAAAATACTTTTACATCCGGAGGACAAAGTTGGTGATTGGAATTTCGTGAAAAGAAAAATGGTTCAAATGGCTCTAAGCACTATGGGACTTAACATCTGATGTCATCTGTCCCCTAGACCGAAATAACCTAAGGACATCACACACATCCATGCTCGAGGCAGGATTCGAACCTGTGACCGTAGCAGCAGCGCGGTTCCGGACTGAAGCGCCTATAACCGCTCGGTCACAGCGGCCTGTCGTGAAAGGCACCCACCGCAAATAAAAATTCCTTTGTTTTAATGATTTCCACGCCAAATCTTGTATCTCTCCCATATTTCTCAATAATACAAAAAGTGGTGTTCTTCTTTGAACTTTCTCGATGTACTCCGTTAATCCTATGTGGTAAGGATCCCACACCGTGCAGCTGTACGCCAAACGAGGACCAACGAGTGTAGTGTAGGCAGTCTCTTTAGCAGATATGTTGCATCTTCTAAGTGTTCTGCGAATAACACGCAGTCTTTCATTTGCCTTCCCCACGACATTTTATATGTGTTCTTTCCAATTTAACGTGTCCGTAATCATAATTTCTAGGTATTTAGTTTAATTTATGGCCTTTAGATCTGATAGATTTATTGTGTACCCGAAGCTTAACGGATGTCTTTTAGCACTCATGTGAATGACCTCAAGTTTTCATTATTTAGGGTCAATCGCTAATTTTCGCGCTGTACAGGTATCTTATTCAAATCGTTTTGCAATTGTTTTTATTTTCTGATGACTTTACTAGACGATAAACGGCAATATCATGGTCGACAGAAATCACTTCCTTTTTACCCGATGACTTTCAGTCAGTTAGTACGAACTGTGACCTCTCTGACAGCAAATCGCCGGTCCGAGTGGCCGAGCGGTTCTAGGCGCTACAGTCTGGAGCCGCGCGACCGCTACGGTCGCAGGTTCGAATCCTGCCTCGGGCATGGATGTGTGTGATGTCCTTAGGTTAGTTAGGTTTAAGTAGTTCTAAGTTCTAGGGGACTGATGACCTCAGAAGTTAAGTTCCATAGTGCTCAGAGTCGTTTGAACCATTTGAACAGCAAATCACGAATCGTGTCGCATAATTGAGACGATATTCCATACGCAGACATTTTCATTACAAGCGCTTGTGTGGTGCAGTGTCAAAAGCCTTTCGAGAATCCAGAAATACGGAATCAATTTGAAATCCCCTGTCGATAGCACTCAGCACGTCGCGTGAGTAAAGACCTAGTTGTGTTTTACAAGTATGTTTTCTAAAGCCGTGTTGACTATGTGTCAATAGACCGTTCTCTTCGAGGTAATTCCTAATGCTCTATCAAAATATATGTTCCTAAATCCTGCTGCAAATCGACGATAGTGATACGGGCCTGTAATTTAGTTGATTACTCCTACTATCTTTCTTGAATATTTATGTGACCTTCCGTCCAGCGAGTTGTTTATATGATTACTAAGCACGGAGCTATTGCATCAGCATGTTCCGAAAGGAACCTAATTGGTATACAATCTGGACCGGAAGTTAATTGATTTAAGTTGCGTGGTAACTCTGAGGATACCTCCTTCTAAGTTACTCATGTTGACGGCTCCTCTTAATTTGAATTCTTGAATATTTACTTCGTCTTCTTTGGTGAAGGAATTTTGGAAGGCTGTGTTTAGTGACTCTGCTTTATCAGCACTGTCATCGACAGTATTTCCATTGCTATCGCGTAGAGGAGACATCGACTGTGTCTTGCCACTAGCATACTTTACAAACGACCATAATCTCTTCGGTTTTTCTGCCAGGTTTCGAGACACCGCCCTAAATTTCGAGCTTCTGCAAAAGACCGCCGAACTTGGGTGTTGTGCGATAGTTTAAGCTATTTTAAACTTGTCAGCTTTAAAAATTTTAATAAAGATTTTTGGAACAGCGAACAAAGAAATTTTTAAAAAATTTTTCTTTTTAAAATACAGTCTTGATCGCACCATGTATGCTACAAGAACATAGGTGACCGGTTTCGGTCATGTCACAAGACCATCATCAGACCTGTAATTTAATTTAGAAAGTGATAGAAACCTTACTAGACTGACAATAAAATATGACAAAGTGCTTATAAGGATAAAATACAATAAGACTTGTTATACCCATGGCATCCTTCGAAGATGGTAGGTGGAGTACTCTTCTTAGCTGCTGTGATGTCAAATGGTGCTAGCAAGTGACGGGCATACGCTTAAATACGAAGATGCTCCGCCTACCTCTTCTCCCTCTACCTCAAGTCAACCAATCAGTGTAAAACGGATTCACATAATCGTCAAAACGTCAAAACAGACAGAATTTTAAAAAGAATTTTTTTAAAGCTTTAAAAAAGCTTTCTACCAACGGGATTCTTTCATTGTGACTTCCTTTGGAAACGACGAAATCTAATTCAGAGTGAAATAAGCTTACAAGTTTTGAAAAATTACCTATTTATATTCTTTAGCATATCGCAGCAATTACTCGCCAATTGCTCGTAATACTGTTGGATGATAACTATCCGGAGGGAGCTATGTAATGTGAAACTGAGATCTACATGTCATGGGAGATGGAGCCGCCAGTATAAAAGGCGGCGGGGTGTCTTGTGCTGTCAGTAGAGAAGCAGTAACGACAGAATAACAGCAGAGCTCGGTGTCTACGAACGTGGACTAGTAATTGAATGTCACCTGAGTAACATGTCCATCAGGGACGTTTCAACCCTTCTAAAGCAGCTAAAGTCGACTGTTGCTCATGTGACTGTGAAGTGGACACGCAAAGGAACAATCACACTTAAACCAAGACCTCAAGTACTGACTAACAGGGATTGTCGGACATTGTGGAGCGTCGCTGTAAAATCGGCGAAAGGCAACACTCACGCGTTGCAAAGCGCTGCCGGCAGCCCAGCTAAACCTACGACTATCCGTATGAAGTTAAAACGAATGAGGCACTATGGCCGTGCGTCTCCTCATAAGCCACATAACTGAAGCGTCAAAGAAGGCACGCGTATTCAAATACAGAGATTTGTAAACAGGCATAATACGACGCTGCGGTCGGTAACGCCTATGTAAGACAAGTGTATGGCGCAATGGTGAGATCGTCTACTGCTGCAATGGCAGGTTATCAAGATTTAAGTGAGTTTAAACGAGCGATGGGACGCAGCATCTCCGAGGCAGCGATGAAGTTGGGATTTTCCCGTACAACCATTTCACGAACGTACCGTGAATATCAGCAATCCTGTGAAACATGAGATCTCCGAGATCGCTACGGCCGGAAGAAGATCCTGCAAGAACGGGGTCAACGACGACTGAAGAGAATCGTTCAACGTGACAGAAGTGCAACCCTTCCGCAAATTGCTGCAGATTCCAATGCTGGGCCATCAACAAGTGTCAGCGTGCGAACCATTCAGCGAAACATCATCGATATGGGCTTTCGGAGCCGAAGGCCCACTCGTGTACCCTTGATGACTGCACGACACAAAGCTTTACGCCTCGCCTGGGCCCGTCAACACCGACACTGGACTGTAGATGACTGGAAATATTTGCCTGGTCGGAGGACTCCCGTTTCAAACTGTATCTAGCGAATGGACGTCTACGGATATGGAGACAACCTCATGAATCCATGGACCCTACATGTCAGCTGGGCACGGTTCAAGCTGGTGGAGACTCTGTAATGCTGCGGGGCGTTAGCAGTTGGAGTGATATGGGATCCCTGGTACATCTAGATACGACTCTGACAGTTGACTCGTACGTAAGCATCCTGTCTCATCACCTACATCCATTCATGTCCATTGTGCATTCCGACGGACTTGAGCAATTCCAGGAGGGCAATGCGACACCCCACACGTCCAGAATTCCTACAGAGTGGCTCCAGGAACACTCTTCTGAGTTTAAGCACTTCAGCTGGCCACCAGACTCCCGAGACATCAACATTATCGAGTTTATCTGGGATGCCTTGCAAAGTGCTGTCCAGAAGAGATCTCCACCCCCTCGTACTCTTACGGATTTATGGCCAGCCCTGCAGGATACATGGTGTCATTTCCCGCCAGCACTACTTGAGACATTACTCGTGTCCAAGCCACGTCGCGTTGCGGCACTTCTGCGTGTTCACGGGGTCTCTACACCATATTAGTCAGGTGTACCAGTTTCTTTGGATCTCCACTATGTTTTACAGAACCGTGTATTGCATACAGTTGAGAAATAGCTCGAAGGTGATGGCTGTTTGTATCAAAGTGACAATGCACCGTGTTATAAAGCTGCATCTGTGAAGCAGTGGCCTGTGGACAATAACGTTCCTGAAATGGACTGACAAGGCCGGAGTCCCAACCTGAACCCACTGGAGTACCTTGGCGACAAGTTAGAACGCCGACTTCGCTCCAGACGCCATCGTCCAACAACAATGACGTCTCTGGTTTTGGCTCTTGAGGAAGAATGGGCTTCCATTTGCCACTGAAATTCAGACACCTCACTGAAAGCGTTCTCAACAAAGTTGAAACCGTTGTAAAGGTGACGTGTGGACACGATCCCATATTAGTGTCCAGTAATAACTGTCAGAATACTTTTAATGCGTCGATATATGTCTTAAATAGAATACTTGTGAGCAACTAACATTAACTTGTTTGTGACAGACAGTCGATGTCTAGATGCCAGAGGTTTTGATGGATGCGGATATCTCCAATGATATCCTGAGTTATAATTACGTCGATCTGGATATCTGCTGGTATTTCTACAGGGATGAGCCGTAATAATTGCTTCGGGGGTAAAAGTTAAAAGACAGTGATTATATTACGATTTTCTGTCTAATCGCATTACATGGGATGAGCCGTAATAATTGCTTCGTGGGTAAAAGTTAAAAGACTGTGATTATATTACGATTTTCTGTCTAACTGCATTACATGCGATGGACGTGACTGCATGAAGCTGCACAGCACGGCAATTGTAAAGGCGGCTGAAATCTTTCAGTTTTGAAATATTTCCAAGCCACACTCTTCGCAAGTCCATTTCCTCAGTTACCTTGTAACTACTACCGTTAAAGCGGCCGCTGTTTACTGTACATTGCCGAGACCTTGTCTTCGCTGCAGTCTGTGAAGCGCCTGACGGTTGACTCACCTGGCCGCTGACTGAGTTGTTGCCTTGGGACTACCGTCCGATAACCCTCTGTAGCACTTGAGTGTTAAGTTAAATCGGTGTCGAACATCAGACTGCCGTGAGTGCGCTAATAATATCAGCTACACTGACATAATTTGGAGTAATTTGAAGCAACTAATGAGGAAAACTAAACTGAAATCAACAGAAGACAGAAATTTGGCTTCGTTTTCGATGGCATGGAGAAAAAGAAAACCGTGACTTAATTGTTGTTGTTGTTGTTGTTGTTGTTGTTGTGGTCTTCAGTCCAGACTGGTTTGATGCAGCTCTCCATGCAACTCTATCTTGTGCAAGTCTCTTCATCTCCGAATAGCTACTGCAACCTATATCCTTCTGAATCTGCTTAGTGTACTCATCTCTTGGTGTCCGTCCACGGTTTTTGCCCTCCACGCTTCCCTCCAATACTAAATTGGTAGCCGGCCGTTGTGGCCGAGCGGTTCTAGGCGCTTCAGTCCGGAACCGCGCTGCTGCTACGGTCGCAGGTTCGAATCCTGCCTCGGGCATGGATGTGTGTGATGTCCTTAGGTTAGTTAGGTTTAAGTAGTTCTAAGTCTACGGGGCTGATGACCTCAGATGTTAAGTCCCATAGTGCTCAGAGCCATTTTATCCATTTTTGAACTAAATTGGTGATCCCTAGATGCATCAGAACAGGACCTACCGACCGATCGCTTCTTATAGTCAAATTGTAGAACAAATTCCTATTCTCCCCAGTTTTATTCAGTACCTCCTCATTAGTTACGTGATCTACCCATCTAATCTTCACTATTCTCCTGTAGCACCACATTTCGAAAGCTTCTATTCTGTTCTCGTCTAGACCGTTTAAAGTCCATGTTTCACTTCCATACATGGCTACACTCGCTACAAATACTTTCACAAAAGACTTCCTAACACTTAAATCTATGCTCGATGTTAACAAATTTCTCTTCTTCAGAAACGATTTCCTTGCCATAGCCAATCTACATTCTATATCTTCTCTACTTCCACCAGCATCAGTTATTTTGCTGCCCAAATAGCAAAACCCATTAACTACTTTACGTGTCTCATTTCCTAATCTAATTTCCTGAGCATTCCTTAATTTAATTCGACTACGTGACATTCGACTACGCGAATTAATTACGTAAAAAAATGTAATCTCACAGAGAACACAAAACGGTAACTTCAAGTTTGTTAAAACAGAAGTGTAAGTCTGGACAAAATCGCATAACTGGTATTTTATAACGTTAACAGAGATGTCAGAGTTCTTGAATTTCCCCCCGAATATGAAGGCTTGGCGTCGAAAATGACTTTTCTTTTTAGTTTTAAACGTCGCATTTGGAGATGGTTATGTTGAAACTGCACAGTTCGCTTATTGACTGGGAGCGGGGAGGGGGGGGGGGGGGGGGGGAGGGTGCTAACGAGGTGCAGTGGCGTTTAAGGAACTGGTACCTCGTCGAATTATCACTTCGAGAAATTTTAAGGAAACCGCAGAACTTCTGCTCGAAATGTCAAAAGAGGCGATTTAGGAACACTTCACGACTATAGATCTTATAATTAATTTTCCCAGAGACATTTTAAGTCTCACTTCTGTCTAGGATAATGATGGAAGCTGAAGAAATTATTGAAAATAAAAATAAAAAATCCCGGCTGTGGCACAAATTTTAATTAATTTCTTCAGCTTCCATCGTTATCGTAGTTCAAGACTATGGAGCATTGCATATGATCATGATTGTCATCTATGTTCTTAATTTGTAGAATGTAAATTTCGAGATCCACATTGATAAGAAGAAAATTAAGCTCACGCGTTAGCCTACCGCCAGAGCACTGGTGCATAGAACGGTTTAAAGCGCGTTACAACTTTTGGTATTCGCGGATGTGGATAATAGAGATGTGGTTGCGATTAAGGTAATTGCGGATGCAGTGCTAGTAGCATTTTTCGTATCAGCTCAGTCGTCTACCTCTTACCGCGCCATCGTACCTGTTCCTCGATTACGTCTCTAACGATCCCGACTTGAATGGGACGCTAAGCTGCAGCTGCCTTCCTTTTCTCTATCCGTATTTGGGTCACCACTCGTCAAACGCGTTCGGTCGCCTTCTCCGTCGCTGCCGTCCTCTTTTCAGCTTGTCGTCGTCAGCAAATTAATAGCGGCTCTTCGGCCTGTCCGTAAGGGCGCTTGCCACTATGTACTTTGCTGTGTGAACTATGGGAAAATGACACAGGGGACCTGGGACATTACAAGACTACTCAGCTTCCGCTACGGCCACGAGGTCCTCTATCCTTTGGTAAAGACGCAATGTTCTACAATGGTAACTGACTAATTCTTCTCGCGTTATCAAGTGAACGGTAACGTCGTCGCGAAGCAACATTTCAACATGTTTCTTTCTGCTCACCTTCAGACTTCGCCTGACTATGACAAGTAAGAAAGATGTTGAAACGTTACTTTAAGATGAAACTGTAACTCGACTGATAACCCGAGAAGATGTGATTTGTGACATTCTCCAAGGATTCCTGCAATCTCATATTATAAGAATAACAACGTACTGGTATATGTTTCTTAATACGCGCCATATGCCATGAAATTACTATGACGCATCTTGAAGCTTTGGTGATGATAAGATCGTGCGTGTATTACTGTTCAGTGATGGAGAAAATATAACGCACTGAAGACGTCCAGTAATCCACAAGCTCCCTGCGCTATGCTAACATTTTATTTTATTCAGTCTTTCATTAAATTATTAGTGGCTTTTGAATGAGAAATCCTTGAGATGATGGACTGGTCTAGAGGCAAACTGGTTATGTGGTGTGACCAGTTATTATGACACACCTGCAGTGTGTTACAGTAGCGCGTGGAGCTACTTGTATACTAAGCGCAAATTAGGAATCCGAAAGCGATCATAATTTTTTGCTCACCGAATTATTAGTCTCTGAAGAAAGAATACAAAGGTTTAAGTACCACAGAAAGCCCAGACTACTGCACTTCAAGTAGCTGTTCTCCCACGCACACACTTGTCTTGGTACTTTTTTTCTGTATCAGACTCCTGTAACTGTCTCTGTCCTGCACCAGCCTCTTCACCTCAGAGTAGCACTTACACTCAACGTGCTCTGTTATATATTTTCTAATCTCTGTTTCCCTAAAATTTTTGTCCTCAATGGCTGCCAGAGTAGAATGGAAGCCATTCCCTGACGTCTTACCACATGTTCTGTCAGAGTACCTCTTCTTCTGATTCTAACAGAGTGAGATAGTGCATTTTGTAGAAACATTGGCTTCTTATCATAGAGGTTCATGCCCTGACTAGCCATCCAGAGTTAGGTTTCCGTGATTTTCCTGAATCAGCTCACTCAAATGCCAGTGTCTTTCCTTGAACAACGTCGCAGCTGATCATTTACCCTTTCCTTATTAAACACACATGTCTTCACTCATTATAAAATGATCTTTAGACGAGTAAATTACTGGTACTAACATTTTCCACATATTCCTTTCGTTGGCGAGTATGCGCAGAACCCAGTTTCTTATCAGTCTCCTTAATTTTCAATATGCCTGTGTAAAAAAAAATACCTGAAACTCTAGAATTATCTATTTTCCCGCTTTTCAGACAATCCATGATTCTCTTCGGTACAATACTGTGCTCCAGACGAACATTGTCACAAATTTATTGCTCGTATAAAAGCCTACGCCCTATGTATGGTGCGAATAGCCCTCTTTCGGTGAGGAATGTTCCCTTTACCCGTGCTAGTTTCATTCTTTTGCAAGGGTTACTCATCAAGTATTAATTATTGAATGATACTGCAAGGTACTGGGAGGATCAGCTTCGCGAAATATCTCATTTCCGATTTCCTAAATCCAAAGAATGACTATGCAAGTAGAGTCTACGATCGCTTGCCTCGAACAAGTACCTACTCAAAATTTATGAGTAGTGGGCCAAATTTATTTAAATATTAATTAGTTAAACTAATGAAAAGGAGCCACTCCACAGATCATTTGATGATTTAATAAAATACCAATCCATATATTGGATATAAAGTAATCACGATAAATTTCATTGAAGCATCGCTAATGGGGGAGGGAGGGGCTGCAAACGGATTTTTTAAGGATCCCAACTAGGAAGTGTAATGAAGTGGCGCTGTAAGATGTAATAGCAACGAATTTAAGAATAATTTTATTTCCTCATTAAAGGTAATTCACATACAGATGTTAAGATAAAATACAGTTACTTGGAATTCTGGCGCAACAACTGAACCGACACGTGTTGGGGTAAGTCTACTAAATTACTGGCTAAAATTTATCAAGGTCACACACACCACATTCACACTGGTCACTCACACAACAAAAGATAGAATTTAGGAGAAAGCTTCCATACTCCACATGTAAGTTCACTGGGTCAGAATGAGACTGGTTATATCTGTCAATTTCAGACAACAAAGTCTACTTCCGAAATTCAGTGGCACTCAGTAATTTTGAGAGTAAATTTACCAAACGTGAGCGCATCTACTCCACAATCAAACTGAGGATTCAATTCGAACACGAGAGGTATTTACGCCGAGTTGGAGCCTTATGGTTTACAAAGAAACGCACGTGATACAGCAGAGCACGAGCTACTAAGTCCATGGGAATGAAACCAAATTGGACGGTAAATGAAATTTAACACAATCATTCCACAAAGCACACGACACATTCATACATGATACACGAAACTAACTAAAACTGTACATCACGTGGAGGTAAACAGCTAGTCCACCTCAAGATGAAGTTGCACAAAAGATCTAATCGAATAAACTGGATACTAATGAGATTAATACCGTTCTCTGACTGAAATAGGTGATGCTGTATGATTATCAATGCTACACACCAGAGTGACTATCAGAAACTGAAAGGAAGCTAACTCCTACACATTTCAACTTTGCAACTAGAGGTACTACTAGGAGCATACGAACTCATCGGCGTTCTAGGGAAGAGAAAAACTAACCTGCGCGTCGTCGGGGTCCACACAGTGACCTGGAAGGGCTGAGAGAGCGTAAGCTGTCACTACTTGTACCAACCTCACAATGGATGCTGACCAGTGGCCACTGATGCCTCTCTGACCCAACGCAACCGTATTCGAAGCTCTACAGAAAGGTTCGCTAAGCTGCCCTTAACATTCAAGGAAATCTTCTGGCAACAAGAAAACCCGAAGTGCCAGCTACAGAAAAACCACAAATTCATACTAGCAGACTACAGTGGGGACAGGAAAGATATGACATGAACACATGATAATGGATTACACAGATACGTACAGAACATTGTTATGAATTTTGACCTGAAGTATACGTTCTCATTCGGCGTTGAAATGCCGCTGAGAAATGCCCCTGTTACATCACGCACTCTCTCGTCTATCTTTCTCACCACGTATAGACGTACTGAACATCTGAATCGTTAAGAATACATAGAAAGAAGGATCCTTTATTGTATGATTATATGATAGCGAAACAAACATTGGTAGCAGTTACTTGTGTAAAATATCTGGGAGTATGCGTGCGGAACGATTTGAAGTGGAATGATCATATAAAATTAATTGTTAGTAAGGTGGGTGCCAGGTTGAGATTCATTGGGAGAGTCCTCAGAAAATGTAGACCATCAACAAAGGGGGTGGCTTACAAAACACTCGTTCGACCTATACTTAAGTATTGCTCATCAGTGTGGGATCCGTACCAGGTCGGGTTGACGAAGGAGATAGAGAAGATCCAAAGAAGAGCTGCGCGTTTCGTCACAGGGTTATTTGGTAAGCGTAATAGCGTTACGAAGATGTTTAGCGAACTCAAGTGGCAGACTGCAAGAGAGGCGCTCTGCATCGCGGTGTAGCTTGCTGTCCAGGTTCCGAGAGGGTCCGTTTCTGGATGAGGTATCGAACATATTGCTTCCCCCTACTTATACCTCCCGAGGAGATCACGAATGTAAAATTAGAGAGATTCGAGCGCGCACGGAGGCTTTCCGGCAGTCGTTCTTCCCACGAACCATGCGCGACTGGAACAGGAAAGGGAGGTAATGACAATGGCACGTAAAGTGCCCTCCGCCACACACCGTTGGGTGTCTTGCGAAGTATAAATGTAGATGTAGATGTAAGAACTGTAGCAAAACCGAAGGTTGCTTTCCAAGATCAGTGGAACGGCTCACATGGAGACTTTTTATCATCATCTCGAAAAAATAAAGGTTGGTAATGAATATTGACAGATGTCAATATTAAATGGATATAAAATGTAGATTGGCAATGGCAAGGAAAGCGTTTCTGAAGAAGAGAAATTTGTTAACATCGAGTATAGATTTAAGTGTCAGGAAGTCATTTCTGAAAGTATTTGTATGGAGTGTAGCCACGTATGGAAGTGAAACATGGACGATAAATAGTTTGGACAAGAAGAGAATAGAAGCTTTCGAAATGTGGTGCTACAGAAGAATGCTGAAGATTAGATGGGTAGATCACATAACTAATGAGGAAGTATTGAATAGGATTGGGGAGAAGAGAAGTGTGTGGCACAACTTGACCAGAAGAAGGGATCGGTTGGTAGGACATGTTCTGAGGCATCAAGGGATCACCAATTTAGTATTGGAGGGCAGCGTGGAGGGTAAAAATCGTAGAGGGAGACCAAGAGATGAATACACTAAGCAGATTCAGAAGGATGTAGGTTGCAGTAGGTACTGGGAGATGAAAAAGCTTGCACAGGGTAGAGTAGCATGGAGAGCTGCATCAAACCAGTCTCAGGACTGAGGACCACAACAACAACAATGAATATTTTGTTTGTTTATAGGTACATGTCTGCAGTCCTGGTACACATTGAAATCCCCGCACCACTGCACTTTAGCATGGCGCTAGAGGGACCAAAAGAATGCAGCAGCCCATAAATGAGATGGAGTATCTTGTGGTAATTCGTTTTCTGCATTTCTAGGGGAAGAAAACTAGAACAATCTATGCCGATCTGTTGCAAGTGTAGGCAACAATGCAGCGTTGTATGATAAAGTGGTACGTGGCCCTGACATTTGCATTGTGGCCAGTCAAGTCTAAATGAGACGCAGCGAAATGGTAGACAATCTCTTTGTGATGAACCGACAGTCGAAAGAGAATTGGAATACCAGGTGCTGGGATTCCGGGGTATCACAATCGAGGCCACAGTGGGAAAGGTGAAAATCATTCCCGGATCAGTTTTCAACATCTTGCACGACATTTTCAACATGACAAGGGTCGACCACCCGCTGGGTCCCGTGACTGCTCACAGTCTTTCAAAATACCCGTCGAACTGGGGCAGCAGCGGAAATGCGGGTGCATAAGCCCATCCAAATTTGTCCTGTAGCCACCTATTCACCATCGATGGGTGAATCACTATGACTCCGAGACAAGCGAGTAAAGCAAGCAGTGGAAACAAGTAGATCCACCAACGCCCAAATACGCGAAGACACAACGATCATGGAACATCTATGACGTACATATGTAGACTGAAGCGGTAAATGAAAATTTGCAACATGGACGGAATTCGAACCGGGGTATGCTGCTCACAGGCAGATTCGCTAACCACTGCACCAACCTGGCACAGTGGCTTTGCATAACAGCACGGACTACCTTAGCATGTTCTATCTACGAGGGTTGTTTCTTTTTCAACCTCCGATCGATCGCGAAATGGAAACATTTAGCTACATCTTCCAGATACTTCTCTACATAGTCACCGCTCCGACTTAATTGTATGTCGTAGCGCTATGCTAAATTTCCAATACCCTAGTCATGCAGCCTGTGAATTCCGTCCGTTCCGTACACTGGTCAGCAGCTAGTGGTCTGCGCCAAAATGCTGTCCTCACAGCCAGTGGTTCATGTGAACGAGGAGATGAAAATGAGAGGGAACATGTCTGCGCTGTGCGCAGGGTGATCAAACATTTCTCATCGAAAACGCTGCAGAACCGTCTTCAATGCATCTGCAGTGCGCGGCAGAGGACTGTCGTGAAAAAGAAAATGCATGACAATTACGTTATGTGGGCTGCATGAAATCAGGCGAAAATTCTCAGTGAATGACAGCACGCACTTCACACTTGGTGGGAGACTGTATTGTTCTGGGCATCTTTATTTGCACACTGTGCACTCAGAACGTACTAGAGGCACTGCACAATCCATCTGCGCAACGCTTCAGAGGATTTTCGCTGTGGTTTTAATTTCAGGACCAATCGGAGTTTACGACAAAAAATAGTCCTTTGCGTTTCGCGGGCAAGTGGTGAACCGACTGAACTACCGGAGCAGCATTCAAGATTGGTCGTGATAGCTATACTGCCGACAGTACCCCATGTCCTACCTTTCAAGTTTCTCATAAGTTCTCCTACATACCTTGCAGAATTAGCACTCCTGGGAGAAAGGAAATATGACAGAAATGAAACTTCCTGGAAAATTAAAACTGTGTGCCCGACCGAGACTCGAACTCGGGACCATTGCCTTTCGTGGGAAAGTGCTCTATATCCCTTCTTCCAGGAGTGTTAGTTCTGCAAGGTTCGCAAGAGAGTTTCTGTGAAGTTTGGAAGGTAGGAGAAGAGGTGCTGGCAGATGTAAAGCTGTGAGGACGGAGCGTGAGTCGTGCTTGGGGAGCTTAGATGGTAGAGCACCTGCCCGCGAAAGGCAGAGGTTCCGAATTCGAGTCTCGGTCCGGCACACAGTTTTAATTTGCCAGGAAGTTTCATATCAGTGCACACTACGCTGCAGAGTGAAAATCTCATTCTGTGACACAAATGGCTTAGCAACAGGCTAGGGGATTGTTCCTAGGGTTCATTTTCAATCTACAACGGAGTGTGCAGAACCAGGTACGAAAAGAATTAGTAAATTACTCGATGAAGGATCATTTTGCGACGATATACGATTTTTCAGCTTAATACAGGGAAAATAATGTCAAGTATACAGACACTGGAGTAAAGACATGAAAGTTTAATAAGGTGAGGGCAGGTGGTCAGGTGAAGCATTGTTGCAGGAAAAAATGGTTCAAATGGCTCTGAGCACTATGGGACTCAACTGCTGAGGTCATTAGTCCCCTAGACCTTAGAACTAGTTAAACCTAACTAACCTAAGGACATGACAAACATCCATGCCCGAGGCAGGATTCGAACCTGCGACCGTAGCGGTCTTTCGGTTCCAGACTGCAGCGCCTTTAACCGTACGGCCACTTCGGCCGGCTGTTGCAGGAAAGATTGTGGCATTTGCGTGAACTGATTTAAGAAAACCACATTAGGACATCTGGGCAGAGCATTAGCCTCTGTCATCCTGAATCTGAAGCCACTGTCTTAACAAATGTGCTACTTCATTTTGTTAAAAACAGAAGAAGGAACTCTCAGATAGTATATGTATTAAGACGTCAGGGAATAGCTTCCGTTGTGCTCAGACGATAGTAGATGGCAAAAATTGTTGGTGAAGACTGAGATTAGAGTACATACAAGAGAGGACGTTGAGCGTTAGTGCTACTCCGACATGAAGAGGATGGTGAAGGATATAAAAAAGTGACGGGCACATACAACCAATTAGAAGTCTGGTGACATAGAAAAAAGGACCAAGCCAAGTGTGTGTGTGTGGGAGGGGGGGGGGGGAGGGGGGGGGTGAGAAAACTGCCTCGTACTCTGGGCCTCCTACGGTCCTATTTGCTTTGCATTCGTTCTGCACATACGAGTAATTTGGAGAACGAAAAATTACGCTTACTTTTTGATTAACAATTTGCTCTGAGTACAGAATACCTTCGTGTGTTACTCTAAACCATCAGACTGCTGTCCTCATAGCTTGACTCAAACTTCAGAAATCAGTTATGCTCTAAAGTAGTCCACACCCTCGAGGACTAATACCGTCTTCAGGTTTCACGCTCACTGACGAAAGTTTACGAGTACTCGACTCGCCGCGCGGGATTGGCCGAGCGGGCTGAGCCGCTGCAGTCACGGACTGTGCGGCGGGTCCCAGCTGAGGTTCGAGTCCTCCCTCGGGCATGGGTGTATGTGTTTGTCTTTAGGATAATTTATGTTAAGTAGTGTGCAAGCTTAGGGACTGACGACCTTAGCAGTTAAGTCCCATAAGATTTCACACACATTTGAACATTTTTTTTTTGGTTAGGCGAGAGGTCTAACGCACGACGGGGAGGAGCGCCTGGTCCCCAGCACGAATCCGCCCGACCAGTCTGTGGATGGTTTTTAGGCGGTTTTCCATCTGCCTCCGCGAATGCGGGCTCGTTCCCCTTATTCCGTCTTAGCTACACTATGTCGGCGATTGCTGCGCAAACAAGTTCTCCGCATACGCGTACACCACCATTACTCTACCACGCAAACATAGGGGTTACACTCGTGTGGTGTGAGACTTCCCTGAGGGAGGGGGGGGGGGTCCACCAGGGGCCTAACAGCACAACAACCCTGGGTTCGGTGTGGGGCGGCGGAGGGGTGAAGTGGACTGCGGTTGTGGACCACTGCGGCTGCGGCGAGGACGGAGCCTCTCCGTCGTTTCTAGGTCCCCGGTTAACATACAACCCACTTTGCGGCCACCTCATTGGTGAAAACATAGAAACAACACGGGCCATAAAACGCGACGTCGAGAAACATTTTAAGGAAATTGTAGTGGTTACTCGTTTCTGTGGTGACTCACGTTCTGAACATTTTCATTTTTTCTGCACGGCAAGTGTCATTTCATTGAGAGGCGTAGTTAGTTACGGCGGCAAGGCCGCTCCTTGCGGAGAGTAATTACGGCGGGGAGCGCTCGACACCTGCACACGAACGAGGGGACGCGAGCGATCGGTGCGTGCGGCGGCGCTGGTTGGCCGGCGTCCAGTTACGTAAGGCACTTCCTGCACGCGGGAAGAGTTGGCCGCCGGCCGCCACCTCGGCTGCCGCATGACCAGTTTCCGCACCCCGCGAGCCAAGGGCGGCCCCGGCGCGGCGCGGCCGGCGAGCGAGAGACGCTGCAGGAGCCGTCCCGATATCCGCGGACCAGGAAAGCAGGTGCCGGCGGCGGCGGCGGCGGCGGCAACGCCAATGGCAGCCGCCGCCGCAGCCCCCGCGGCACGCCCACAGGTAGCCAATGGCGGGCCACGCCACCACCGGGCTTCGGCCGCCGCGGGCCGCGTTTCGTCAGCCGACCCGGCGCTACTTATAGCCAAACGCGCGCCGCCCGCTTATCAGTTCGCGGTCGACGTCGCACCAGAGCGCAGGCGAGCCACTCTGACGTTGCCGCTCTCGCAGCCCCGTGTAGCACCACTTATCGCTCGCACGTCACCCGAAACCCCGAACGCAGTTCCTCCACAGGTAAGGGCGGCCACCGCAACAGCTTCCCTACGTTCTTAATCTCCATTATCAACGTCTCCTCTCTCTCTGTGTCCCATTTCCCGTCCCTCATTCTCTCTCCCTTCCTCTGTCTCTCTCTCTCTCTCTTCCGACTCCTGCTCCACAAACAGTTGTTTATAATATGCAGAGGCACAAATCGGCATAAATAAAAACACTGCTTCTTTTCGACCGTGTACTGCAAAACCATCCAAAGCTTTACCCAAGTGCTCTTTCATACCTCTGTTCTGCAATGGAACGCTTTTGTACTGTGCGCGTATGCAAATCTTCACAAAAAAGAAAACGGCAACGCTTCGACGCTCTCTGATGACCTCAACATCGATGGCATCTTAATCCACAATCCTCCTTCCTTGTTGGGATACTTTGAAAAGAGCAGAAAATTTCGTAGACTCCACCGCTGCAGAACAATCTGCTGGCGCTTCCATATGCACTTTATTAAAACAGCGGATGCTTTGTACTAATACTGCAGCCAGTTGCTTTATAACACTTTTCAGAAAACGTTTACTTTTCCACTGCGCAGTGTACTGCAAAACCATCCAAAGATTTACCCAAGCGCTCTTTCATACCTCTGTTCTGCAAAGGAAGGCTTTCGTACTGTGCACGTATGCACATCTCCACAAAAAAGAAAACTGCAACGTTTCGACGCTCCCTGATGACCTCAACATCGATGGCATCTTAAATCACAATCCTCCTTCCTTGTTCGGGTACTTTGAAAAGAGACAGAAAATTTCGTAGACTCCACCGCTGCAGAACAATCTGCTGGCGCTTCCATATGCACTTTATTAAAACAGCGGATGCTTTGTACTAATACTGCAGCCAGTTGCTTTATAACACTTTTCAGAAAACGTTTACTTTTCCATTGCACTGGAGTCTCATCTTCAGATGGTCGGTATTTACAAGCACTTCATACATTACTCCAGGTGGACTGCCTGTTATTACTAACCATCTGAAGATGATCTTTTTCACTGACTCGAAAGATACGTAATCGACAAGTAAATCATTTATGGAAAGTATTATAAAGTGCCTGGTTGCAGTAATAAAACAAAGCATTCGCTATTTTTGCCGTAGCCTCACTTTTAACGTCCATTATAGATGAGACAAATGTAATCTGTTAACCGTATATTGTGTGGATTTATACTTAGCTTTCTCTTATTTAAGGCATATTTATATTGCTTTATCAATTTCTCGACTATAGAGTCACATGTTCACCTGTCAGTATAGCTGTTACCATTACTCGAAATCCTAATATGTCGTCGTAACATAAACGGCATTCGCAGATTTCAAAATTCGCGTCACATCTAAGGGTATCATACGCGACTGAAATGGCAGGAAAATACTAATCTCCTGTTACACCTTTCAAACATATGAACGCCATTTTGATTTGAATGTCGCATGCTAGAAAATAATTATTTGGTTTGCGTTTCTTAAGTCCATGATCGATGAGATGAAAATGTCTGTAGCAAAGTATCTCATCATGTTAAAAATATCAATCTAGTGTATCTAACGTAAAGAAGCAAAAACTTACCGCTTGCGATAACGATGTTCTCTGGTAATGCTGAAATCAATCCCACATGGGAGGCAGATCAACGGTATAAAGGCTACGTAAAATGTAGTCTTTGTTGCTACCAAATTAATCGTTAATAGTTTCTAGTTTGGCTTCATTTCAATCGTAAAACGTGTTTCCTTCTTTCAGTTGTACGCTGTAGCGGCCAAGAGGAAATCAAACTTGTCTTTAGCACATATAATTGCCAGAATAGCTAAAATATACGAGAAACATCGTTGTATTATAAATATAAAATGCTACACTCGTTCATGTATTGGGGAACAGAATGCATTAATTTTTCTCCAGACGTATGCAACTATGTTTTTAGTACGGAAATCGGATTCTCATAGTTCATTCCTTATGAGCGGTTATCTGTAGATAGGGAGCAAATAAAATCTGCAATTTGGTTCAGGAGTTACTATCCTCCGATATCGGTACGTGGTAAGTAAACTAAACATCTAATCTAACGCGTTTTCAACGTTACTCTTCGTCGATCGACATTTTCCTTTTTCGACGTTTAAGCGCTTTCCTTGGAAACTTCCGTAGTCGTCTCTTCGAATATTCATTTCTAGACGTATCTGACAGCGTGCGCCTGCTGCAGCTGTCGATCACCACAGAGAGGCGTGTAGAGCAATGAACCTCCGACCCGAACGTCTAAACGAAGTTCAAGAACTCGGACTGGGAGGTCGCGCCTGTTAGTAGGCAAAGCGTTGCCTCCGTGTCGTGCGTGATGCCTGCCGGGTTGCATCACGGCGCTAATTGGTCTTCGTTTAATTTCAAAATTGACCCGTTAATTATAATAACAGGATGCCTTCGAAATGGTATATCTGCCGCACAAAAATAATATTTGTATTACAGTTTGTAGCTAAAAGCATAGGAAAGTTTGAAGAATGGCGCGAGAAGAGATCTATTTTTAGTCTGAGGCTAACGGAGCTCCATTCTTTACGCGTACCTTTTTGAACAGGTCTCTACCTATTATCGATGCTTGCAGTGCGGTGTCGTTAAGAAGAGTACGCAAATGCAATTTGTGGTAGTGGTTACTGGTGGTAAATTTCGGTTTCACAATTGCAACTTTATTGGCAGAGAGGAACAGGAAAGTATATTAGCACTGAGCACTATGGGACTTAACATCTGAGGCCATCAGTCCCTTAGAACTTAGAACTACTTAAACCTAACCAACCTAAGGATATCATACACATCCATTCCCCAGGCAGGATTCGAACCTGCGACCGTAGCTGTTCCAGACTGAAGCGCCTAGAACCGCTCGGCCACACCGACCGGCAGGAAAGTATATTGCAGTCAAATTCTCTCGTAAATTCTGTAATGGCGAAACCAGATTCGATGGACAAGTCATTTTCAGTTCCACGTCGAAACCAGTGTAGTCATTAAAGAATTCACGAGGGCATCTGACTGCACTAAACTTTAATGTTAATCACAGGTTGTCACAGAACAATATGAAGTACGCATCTCTATTCCCAGAAATGTACTAATAGATACATCGCTGATTTCTCACATATCGTTTCCTGCTTGGATATATTGTGATGTTCGTAGCAGTATTTTTAACTGATGTTCCCATTCACGAAAAAAGAGTATTTGTCGAAGTGAATCTAGTATCTTTTGCGTGGAACGTAAAATCAGGAGCGCGAAAGCTTCCCAGAAAACGTTTAACGTCAGTTCCATGGTTTCTCCCTATGGCGCAGTAGGTGTTGTGACTATTCTCCAGCGATATTATTCTTCTGTACAAAGGAACTTGAGTTTTTCAGCACTTTGTTGTAAGTTTAAAGATATTCTAATACGCTCATTACGCGGCCTGTTATGAAAATGATGAGAAGATAGGTACGTTTTGCCTGCGTTTTACTGTATCCAGGTAATAACTGCTTCAAGTTTCAGAACGGTAGCGTACTGCTCCGCGTGTTAAACACGCTTCCCTGTTGTACGAGCTCATTTTGAGGCTTTCGGCCCGAACTGTTATGCTTTGTATGGCAATGAAAGCTGCTGGCCACTCGAGTTTCAGGTCTCGCTATCTGACGCAAGAGCTGACGCAAGTCCGGTCATGACATTCGCAATACGCCCGAGTTCGGTTCTCGCTCGTTTTGGAAAGAGTTGAACCCTACTGCGTGCGCATCATGTGAGGCTGGGAGTAGCAAACTTTGCGCTGCGTAGCACATATCGTTCACTCTCCTGTCGTATACGATCGTCAGTCCTGCTGCATTAAGTCGGTTCGATTCTCGGCGGTGAAAGACGTTGACACCAGTCGTTAATCGGTTCGTGATCACCGGACCGTTCGTGCTTAGTGTAACCGACGTTTTTGCAGTGCCTCACGGAATCCGTCTCTCCCCTACCCTACCCCCTCCACTCGGACCTTCCACGAAAAAGTCAGTGCTGCACTCCATACATACTCCGGTGAAGATATACACCCGCGACAAAGGTATTTCAGTCTCTGTATTTAGTCTGCTCAACTTATTCTTTTATTGGCGTTGCCTTCTTTACTTATCTATACATTCATTAATACGTCAGCACAACGCTAAACAGGCTTCCTGTAAATAACGAACCTGTCTGAGTCACCGCTTCTCCGTACTTTTATTACAAAGCTATAGAAATATTACGTTTGCCCTGTGCCTTCTACTGATTTTGTTAAGCCGGACTCCACATCTAGAGTCTCAGTCAACAGATACCATGAGAAAGCCAGCAAGAAGAACATTGAGCGATAATCAGCTATGTTTGTAAACTCAAGGGACATAATTAACTGCCGTTGCGGTCTTTTTAATTTCGCTCTCACAGTTGGTTACTGCTAGTGACCTTGATCATGTGGCGTATTGTGTACGAGTACATTTACTGATACAGCTTAGCTCTCTTTACATATTGGTCATTTTTGTTCAGTTTTTTGTTGTTCTGAAGAATGCTGATAACGAAAGAAACCGATACTCGGCCATATTAATTTGTAACTGTGACACAGATTAATAATCAAATGTATCTTCCCAACAGTAGCTGCGCGTCTCTGCTGACATTAGGCTTCCTTTATCGAAAGCCTGCCGGAGTGGCCGAGAGGTTCTAGGCGCTACAGTCTGGAACTGCGCGACCGCTACGGTCGCAGGTTCGAATCCTGCCTCGGGCATGGATCTCTGTGATGTCCTTAGGTTAATTAGGTGTAAGTCGTTCTAAGTTCTAGGGGACTGATGACCTCAGAAGTTAAGTCCCATAGTGTTCAGAGCCATTTGAACCATTTGAACCTTTATCGAAGGAATCCATTTTCAACGAAGGGGAAAACATGTTTCACCCTATTGACATTAGTGACTGCCTCGTGCGTGTCTTACTCCAACTTTAAACGCGGCCTTATCAAAGAACTGATGCGAAGCATTTCTAGTGCACCTGGTCTGGAAGCAAAGTGAGCAGTTCTAATAGGGTGATGCTGATATGGTGTTTCTCCAGATGTTTCTACATTCCGTTGCCACGGTAGCTGAGTGGGCACCATGCTGAGGACCCAGGTTCGATTCTCGGTACTAACAAGGACTTTCCCTTGGTGGCAGAACTGGAAGAGGGTGCTCTCAGACTCGTGATGGCAATTGTGGAGATGCTAGAATGACATGTAGTGGCTCAACAGTCTGGAAAGTCGCATCGCAAAATGGCCGGGAAAGAGGTGTGCTGACCAAGTGCCCTGCATGCCACGTCAGCATGACACTGCAAGGCAGAGGATGACACGGCGGTCGGTTATCATCCTTTATGCCTTCATGACCTGGACGAGGAGCTCGTTTCTTTTTCTGCATTGCCTTACTGTGGCCCACACATGATTCTTTCTTATACACTACTGCCCATTAAAATTGCTACATCAAGAAGAAATGCATATGATAAACGGGTATTCATTGGACAAATATATTATGCTAGAACTGACATGTGATTACATTTTCATGCAATCTGGGTGCATAGATCTTGAGAAATCAGTACCCAGAACAACCACCTCTGGCCACGATAACGGCCTTGATGGCGTGTACAGGTGCAGCTGCCCATACAGCTTCAACACGATACCACAGTTCATCAAGAGTAGTGACTGGCGTATTGTGACGATCCAGTTGGTGAGAGATCTGGAGAATGTGCTGGCCAGGACAGCAGTCGAACATTTTCTGAATCCAGAAAGGCCCGTACAACACCTGCAACATGCGGTCGTGCATTATCCTGCTGAAATGTAGGGTTTCGCAGGGATCGAATGAAGGGTAGAGCCACGGGTCGTAACGCATCTGAAATGTAACGTCCACTGTTCAAAGTGCCGTCAATGCGAACAAGAGGTGACCGAGACGCGTAACCTCCTCTCTTGACTCAGGGATCGAGACGTGGCTGCGCGATCCGTTACAGCCATGCGGATAAGATTCCTGTCATCTCGACTGCTAGTGATACGAGGCCGATCTAGGACACAGTCATTGGATCTCGAGCAACGCGAGCAGCAATGTCGCGATACGATAAACCGCAATCGCGATAGGCTACAATCCGACCTTTATCAAAGTCGGAAACGTGATGGTACGCATTTCTCCTCCTCACACGAGGCATCACAACAACGTTTCTCCAGGCAATGCCGGGGAACTGCTCTTTGTGTATGAGAAATCGGTTGGAAACCTTCCAAAAGTCAGCACGTTGTAGGTGTCGCCACTGGCGCCAGCCTTGTGTGAATGCTCTGGAAAGCTAATCATTTGCATATCACAGCATCTTCTTCCTGTCGGTTAAATTTCGCGTCTGTAGCACGTTATATTCGTGGTGTAGCAATTATAATGGCCAGTAGTGTAGATAGAAGCGTAGTCAGCTGATAGCTCTCCTGACGTTTCCGAACTCAATAGGAATTGAACTACTTCAGTTGTGAAAAGATGCCAAGAGGATGGGTGGTGGTGTGAGAGTAGGGGCACAGTGAGTATGACTTTCTGTGACGTTGTGTAAGTAGGCTGTTTAGGTTTTTTTATTGGTAACGCCACCTCTGTATGAAAATCACTGGCTGTGCTGTGTGCAGTCTGTGGCTAGTTTGCATTGTTGTCTGCCATTGTAGTGTTGGGCAGCGGCAGCTGGATGTGAACAGCGCGTAGTGTTGCGCAGTTGGAGGTGAGCCGCCAGCAGTGGTGGATGTGGGGAGAGAGATGGCGGAGATTTGTAATTTGTCATGAACTGCTATATTTATACATGATGATATCAAGGTAAATACATTGTTTGTTCTCTATTAATATCTTTCATTTGCTAACTATCCCTATCAGTAGTTAGTGCCTTCCATAGTTTGAATCTTTTATTTATCTGGCAGTAGTGGCGCTCGCTGTATTGCAGTAGCTTGAGCAGCGAAGATTTTTGTGAGGTAAGTGATTTGTGAAAGGTATAGTTTAATGTTTGTCAGGGCCATTCTTTAGTAGGGAATTTTGAAAGTCAGATTGCGTTGCGCTAAAAATATTGTGTGTCAGTTTAAGCACAGTCGTGTATAATTGTTCAAAGGGGACGTTTCAGTTGATCAGGGTGGATGTCAGTACGGAGAACCGCTACACGAAGAGACCTGCAGTAGACTGCAGCACTTTGGCCTTTCTAGCTCCCGATCTAGGACTTGTCCTGGTGGGAAAGCGAACAGTGGCGAAACGTGACGGTGGAAAGACAGGCTGCGGCAGCAGCGAGGCGAAAGCCGCTGCAGTGTTCGCCGGGTTCACTGCCAAGGCCACGCCGCGGCGCGCCGAGCCGCTTCCGCCACACAATGACGCTCTCTCAGCACCGCCAGGGCTCCCTGCTGCAGCCGTGCGTTTCTGCGGAGAGTCTAGCCCCAGGAGGAACCAACCACCGAGCGAGCTGGCGGCGTACCGTAAGGTACTGCGGCCGTCGTCCGTCCAGACTCCATTACTCTCCGTGTCCGTTAACGTCCACGGGTTATACTTCCATACTGTCGACTCTCAGCTTTGTCTTACATTACGGCTGAGATGTTCAGGATCCTGTATTTTATCAAATTGGTTCAAATGGCTCTGAGCACTATCGGGATTAACATCTGAGGTGATCAGTCCCCTAGGCTTAGAACTACTTAAACCTAACTAACCTTAGGACATCACACACAGCCATGCCCGAGGCAGCATTCGAACCTGCGACCGTAGCAGCAGCGCGGTTCCGGACTGAAGCACCTAGAGCCGCTCGTCCACAGCGGCCGCATTGAATTTTATCAGATTTCAAATTTGTAACCGTACATAAAGCAAATACGACTCGAACAACTTATGTAAAGACGTGATAGAACCTTCATAAGCACAGAGGGTTTGTTTTCTGCAAAGCATTTCCAACCCGTACTGACTGAATATTATGCGTACTTCGTACCTAAACAAGAACGAAAAGCGTTCTGAATCCTGACCTATGGGCTCGATTCGTGCCTCGAAAATGTGCTCCCAGTTTGTTGCAGATATAATTTTAAAATTATGTAAGACCTCAATAAGATCCGACACGCAAGGACGCGTAAAGATTATTGTCGCTCACCTATCGACCGCTATGGTGACCACCTCGAACTTTTCGTTGGGCGACGAATTCTTCATCTTCTGTCGACGATTTCGTTAAAAACTGGACACTGCAGGGAGACTCCAGGGGCCTAATTCTCGGAGGGTGTTGTGGTAGATGGGATGCCTGCGGTAGAACACTTGCTTCTTCCTTAAATGTTCTTCCGTTACAGCTGGTGTTCCAACGGTTGACTCTGGTTACTTGGGCAGACTCTAAACACCCTGTGGAACTTGCCACAAACAGCTGACATAAGTAAGAGATCTGGATTGACTCTGAGCCCCGGTCAACTTTCCGGGTACTTCAGTCGTCCTGCTGATATAAGAGTAGTTCTGGTCGACTTTATCTCCTAGGCACGTCGCGTGTGCATTGTACTTCAGGATGACTACCCCTCCATTAGGCTTTACTGGAAACTACGTTGTCGTTCTCTTCGAGGTGCGTAACGAAATGCTTCATGGCGTCTACCAACTGCAACTTCGAATGATCTACTTTAAGCGGTTATGACTGTCTCATCAGCATTGCTGAAGAGCCGTGTTCTTTGAGTATTTGCGACGTCACTTGAAGAGATGTTGTACAACACAGGTGACGGCACAGCTCCTCGACCCAAACTGTTTAGGTTCCTCCAGTTACCCTTCTTTCAAATGGTTCAAATGGCTCTGAGCACTATGGGACTTAACATCTGAGGTCATCAGTCCCCTAGAACTTGGAACTACTTAAACCTAACTAACCTAAGGACATCACACACATCCATGCCCGAGGCAGGATTCGAGCCTGCGACCGTAGCGGTCGCGCAGTTCCAGACTGAAGCGCCTAGAACTGCTCGGTCACAGCGGCCGGCACCCTTCTCTCGTTGGAGTATTTCATGCAGCCTTCTGTTCAACGGCGTTTCTATTTGAAAGTCTGTGACACAGAAAGCGTATTCAAGAGGAGCGGGTTACAACTTCACAGCAACCCTCACTACAATCCGTTCAGTGAATGCTGGTGTCATCTCAGTACCAAGGCCTCATTTGAATATTTCCCTCATCTTTCTCGGGTTTATAATGTTACTCTTTCGTACATTTCTTAATTTTGGTTTTCATTATGGTAGCTAGAGAGTTGAATCCTACTATTTGCGCTACGTGTGAGGCTGGCGGAATCTCTCCCCTCCTTCCGCTCCACCCCTCCCCCCTTCCTGTGGTACAGACAATGTTAGACTCCACACGCATTTTTCACTGTGCTGGACAAATACAGCTACTGTAAAGCTCCTGTAGGTATTTGTCTTTGTCTACTCAGTCTGCTTCAACTTACCCTTCTCACCATTATGTTAACTTGTTACATGCTCCTCCTAGTAAGATAAAAAAAAGAAAAACTGAACAGTTAACAAAGGATGAGTGAAATAAATTTATAAATGATTCCTGATGCTTATAGAGAGTTTTTATCCATGTCTTAGAAGGAGTCTCTGAGTCTGAAACACCATTGTGTCAAAGGCATGAAGGGTCCCCATCTGGGTGTACATCTGACTACGATTTTTGGGTGTTATGACTCCCTGGCGTTTATATTTTGCAGCTATAGCTTTGTCTGTGTAGGACTAGTGTACAGTTCGCGGTCCTACCGGAGATTTCTCCTCGGTGGGAGGACTGCAGTGGAGTTCAGTCAGGCTCGTGATGTCAGTTGAAGAGCTACTTGAGCCAGTAGTGGCGGCTCCAGGTCACGAAAACTGACGACAACCGGGAGAGCTTTTGACACCGTTCCTCACAAGCGACTTCAAATCAAGCTGCGGGCCTATGGGGTATCGTCTCAGTTTGTGCGACTGGATTCGTGATTTCCTGTCAGGGAGGTCGCAGTTCGTAGTAACAGACGGCAAATCATCGAGTAAAACTGAAGTGATATCAGGTGTTCCCCAGGGAAGCGTCCTGGGACCTCTGCTGTTCCTAATCTATATAAATGACCTGGGTGACAATCTGAGCAGTTCTCTTCGGTTGTTCGCAGATGATGCTGTAATTTACCGTCTAGTAAGGTCATCCGAAGACCAGTACCAGTTGCAAAGCGATTTAGAAAAGATTGATGTATGGTGTGGCAGGTGGCAGTTGACGCTAAATAACGAAAACTGTGAGGTGATCCACATGAGTTCGAAAAGAAATCCGTTGGAATTCGATTACTCGATAAATAGTACAATTCTCAAGGCTGTCAATTCAATTAAGTACCTGGGTGTTAAAATTACGAACAACTTCAGTTGGAAAGGCCACATAGATAATATTGTGGGGAAGGCGAGTCAAAGGTTGCGTTTCATTGGCAGGACACTTAGTAGATGCAACAAGTCCACTAAAGAGACAGCTTACACTACACTCGTTCGTCCTCTGTTCGAATATTTCTGCGCGGTGTGGGATCCTTACCAGGTGGGATTGACGGAGGAGGTCGAAAGGGTGCAAAAAAGGGCAGCTCGTTTTGTATTATCACGTAATAGGGGAGAAAGTGTGGCAGATATGATATGCGAGTTGGGTTTGGAAGTCATTAAAGCAAAGACGTTTTTCGTCGCGGCGAGATCTATTTACGAAATTTCAGTCACCAACTTTCTCTTCCGAATGCGAAAATATTTTGTTGAGCCCAACCTACATAGCTAGGAATGATCATCAAAATAAAATAAGAGAAATCAGAGCTCGAACAGAAAGGTTTAGGTGTTCGTTTTCCCCGCGCGCTTTTCGGGAGTGGAATGGTAGAGAGTGTACAGGTGCTCACAGATTGAGTACGGGAGTCCTTTATTTTCAATACAAGAAAAGGGAAATTTTTTCCTAAATGCGTGAGCTATGGATGGTAATGGATCTTCACAAAGCCGTGCACGGGCCCTGGGTTGGCGACACATAAGATTTTTCCAGTATGTGCCGCTATCCCACGGCTTGTTCACGTGCTCGACGAACAAACAACCTTTCTGCTGACGGGGTGACTCTTAGGGAAGCGTGGCTTGCCTAGGCAGAGCTCCTACAGCAGCCAATCAGAAAGGTACAGGAGATGACGTGTGAGCGCCCACCGCGCCGAGCTGCGCGAACGAGGCGTGTGGATCGCTCTCTTTTACTGACAGGCCCCCGAGGAGATCAGACGCATTGGCCGGTTGCCTCCGTGCGCTTTTCGAGCCCTGGCTCAATCTGTTTGCGCCTTAGGGCTGCTAAACTCACATAATGTACCCCGGCTAGGTCATCAGCAATTTTTTTTTTCAATAAACGGAAGGCAGTTTGCCGACCGGAGTTGAAAAATTAACACTTGTTCTTTTTTAGACCCCACTTCCATCTCACCCACATCCTGACATGTACAAGAGATAGTATGATTGTGGTTCGATGAACCCTCTGCCAAGCTCTTAAATGTGAATTGCAGTGTAATCATGTGGATGTAGATGTAGATGTAGATGGCCCCACAGCCGTTCCACACCGCATCGAGTGACGCTATTGGCGGAGGACGACACGGCGGTCGGTCGGTCTCAATGGGCTGTGGACGAAGTTTCTGTATAACATTGACTGCTGAACGTGGTAGCCGAGGTTTAACTGAGATTACTCGAATTGCATCCTGACCGAGTTCGTGCTTACGTCCTACTCGCCGTACGAAGAGTTGCCAGCAAACGCTAGACACCCCACAATTGGCGTTCTCGATCCCCTACTCGGCCGTAAGTAGGGTACCATGAAATGCGTCCAGTGTCCGCTGCGAGCGGCCGGCACGCCGAGGAACGGGCGCTGCTGTGCCCCCAGCGTTCGGGCGGCTGTGGCTGCCTTACGTAAGGCAGGTGGCTGCGGCGGTGCAACGCAGCCGAGGCCGGCCATTGGTCGACGCTAGCGGTCGGCTGGCTTTTCCTCGTGCGGGACGCGCGACCGGGCCAGGTGAGCAGAACGTGAGCCTCACCTGACGGCGGGCGAGCCTCACGTGACCGCCGGCCGCAGACCGGTCTCCCGGCAACGAAACGCAGCGCCAGTCGCGAGGCAACCAGCACACCAGCCGGCCGATATCGCGATGCACGAAAGATGCGCGCCGCTCACTCACACACACACACACATGCACCTGACCCTGCGAGGTCCAGCTTAGGGTGGCAAAACAGCTGTGACACATAAACCTTACAAGTTCCTAGTATGCAGGGTGGAAAGAACGACCAGGTAATTAGGTTGGGGCACGGTAAGGGGCACCGAATCGAGAGAAAGTTTCCACACGACCACAGATCGGAAATGCCCGGTTGTGGAACTTCGTACATACGATCACGACGGCCAGCCAGCGACGATCGCACGGAAGCTCTTCCGGTAAGCGAATGTGTCTGGGTGTGTCTAGAAGAGCATTTTTGATCGACTAAGCCGATCTACTGTACTAGTTCATTCAGTCTCTCTGTACATTATCAAAGTGTAATGCATGCAGCAATTGAGTTTCGGTATTTATAATACTGCATCTTACACTATCTTACTGCAGTGCTCTTTCTGCGCTACAGCTTTCTTATACAAGGGGCGATTAAAAAGTATTCGTTTGAGTGCGCTGCTGCAGAGTATATGCAGTCGAGCGCTACTCTGATGCAGGTATGTAAGCATCGACACGAAAGTAAGGACTTGCTGTGGCCCTCAGACGGAATCTTTTTGATCGCCCCCTTATATTAACAAATTAGCTCCGCGTTAGTTTCATAATAGTTGATTTAGTAGCCAGTCTCTCCGCCTGCTTAGCTGAGTGCTAATATGTTTGCCTACCATGCAGCGGGCCCGGGTTGGATTCTCGGCCGGGTAGGAGATTTTTTCTCCGCCCGAGGACTGGGTGTTGTGTTGTTCTCATCATCACCGACGCAATTCCCAATGTGGCGTCACCTGAAATAAGATATGCAACCCGGTGGCCGAACTTCGCCGGCGAGGCCTACAGGCCAATAATGTCACACGATCATTTCGTTTCACATTATTAGTCATCCTTTATCCTGTAAACTTTGCGAAAAATTCGTGTATAACATAACCAGCCATGGACAGCAATTTAAATTGTGTCTGTTCGGCTGAAACCATTATCTTCTGCTGTCACCGTCAGTCACTGCTCTCTTCAGCACAGCAACTGTTATGACGGGGCCATTCAAAACAAAACGATCCTGAACCCTGTAAACAGACATGTGTACCTTTGTTTCAAAACTATTCATTACCCAGCACTCTGCCGCTGTAACACGTGGCAGTGAATGTCCGCCAGGTAAAGTTCCTGCGCCTGCATTCTGAAAAAGTTCCGAACGTACGACTTAACGTCCTCGTTCGAGGTGAACGGTTTGCCTTTGAAAGCCGTCTTTAGCTCTCCAAAAATGGCAGGCCCGGACTGCGTGGAGGATGACCGGAAACCTCCCATTTAAACGTCTGCAAGAACTCCTTGACATCGTTTGCTGCTTGTGGCCTTACAGTGATGTGGAGCAGAACGAGACCGCGGGTGAACCGCCCTGGTCGGTTGGATTTAACCGTTTTGCGAAAGGTGGTCAAGGTCTGTATCACAGCCATTCACCGTTGTCCCATGCTACAAGTAATCGATAAGAAGGTGAGCACTGCCTTTCCCGCACTTGTGTGGGTGGCTTTGGATGTTTTGGCTGACTGCTACCCAGCATGTTTTCGGTTGTATCTGAACTGATGGCAACGTGTGTCATCTCCATTTTGGAAAAAAAAGGTTTATAACCACAGGCAAATGGAAGTTTTTCCTGGACACTGCATGGAATACGTAACTAGTACTACTTCTTCGGGCTAAGTCCATTTGTACATCGCAGTAACGAAATTGCAAGAAAATGTCGAACCTTAATTTTAAAAAATGCGTCTGACTACTTTGAGGAGGGACACCAGGTGTAAGACGCGTAGAGAGATACACAGGGTGACAACTACTGAACTATATGAAATAAAATCGTCGTAACGGAATAATCGGTGCGATATTCCTTGATGGCAACTTGACTACCGAACGGTATTTGCAGGTTTTGGAAGATAATTTCATCTCCATTATCCAAAATGACCCTTATTTCGACAAGATGTGATTCATGCAAGACGGAGCTCGACCCCATCGAAGCACGAGAGTATTTGATGTGCTGGAGGAGCACTTCGGTGACCGCATTCTGGCTATGGCGACCCAGAGACCACTACCATGGGCCTCGATTGGCCGCCATGTTCTCCGAATCTGAACACACCTTTCTGTGGGGCTATATTATAGGCAAGGTGTAAGCAGTAACCCCAAAACCATTGATGAGCTGAAAAGATCCATTCAAGAAATCATCAACAGCATCGATGTTCCGCCACTTCAGCAGGTCATGCAGAATTTCGCTATTCGTCAGCGCTACATCATCGCCAATGACGCCAGGCATATCGAATATGTCATAACCTAAATCCGAATACCTGCGGTGACGTTTACATATTGAATTAAGTGTGTGCACGCCGTAGTTTCTGTATAGTTTTTCATGTGTTGTTGTGGTCTTCAGTCCTGAGACTGGTTTGATGCAGATCTCCATGCTACTCTATCCTGTGCAAGCTTCTTCATCTCCCAGTACCTACTGCAACCTACATCCTTCTGAATCTGTTTAGTGTATTCATCTCTTGGTCTCCCTCTATGATTTTTACCCTCCACACTGCCCTCCAATACTAAATTGGTGATCCCTTGATGCCTCAGAACATGTCCTACCAACCGATCCCTTCTTCTGGTCAAGTTGTGCCACAAACTTCTCTTCTCCCCAATCCTCATATAGTTCAATAATTGTGACTCTGTGCCATTTCTTTAGGTTTTTCTGTTTAGATACTAGACTCAGAACCTTTGTTATTGCATGTAATTCCACTGCCCGAAATTTCAGCCCATAACTGAAGTCACAAATAAGTTTAAACTTTGAGAATTGAGACTCAGGATTAGTCGAGGGATGCTAAATATGAGATCCTTAAAATCCAAACCCGTAATTCCGAATTAGAAGGGACGAAGAGGTCAGCTGCACTAAATGTTTGGAATCACTTGGTATAAAATGTCTCGATACGTGTAAATAATACGACGACTTATCTCACGCATAAATAATGTCTTTATACGCTATGCTCACAGTGAATATGATATTTACCTCATCGATGTATATTAATTTGGACAGTAAAACACGAAAGTGACGCAACAAAGTAACAAGTAATTATATATCAAATTTTTAAAAGGTATTCCGCAGCACTGTATAAACGAGAGATGTTGTTTCTGCTGTTGCAGGTGCCAGAGCAGACTTCTGAGTCGCCAGCAAGATGGCAGCTTCTCTCGGCAGTGAAAGTCAGCCAATCACAGTTCCTCCCACCACGGTAAGTTTCCATCATCTTTACTCAGTGCGCAGGCGTCTATCGCTGTCATAACATGTGCGTTAAAAGGCATATAAAAGGCATATAATCAGTCAGTCCCTAACAAAAATGGTTCAAATCTCTCTGAGGACTATGGGACTCAACTGCTGAGGTCATTAGTCCCCTAGAACTTAGAACTAGTTAAACCTAACTAACCTAAGGACATCACAAACATCCATGCCCGAAGCAGGATGCGAACCTGCGACCGTAGCGGTCTTGCGGTTCCAGACTGCAGCGCCTTTAACCGCACGGCCACTTCGGCCGGCAGTCCCTAACAAATTTTTTTTTATATCTTCAGGGTCAGTGTTCGCTGTTAGCACAGTTTACTGTCGTAGCTTGCTGCTTGCGATAGAAGGGTACAGCCCAATACACGGACCATGCGGTGCATCACACACACACACACACACACACACACACACACACACACACACACACATGAACACAAAAATTTTTTTTTAATTTTTGCCTGGGACTTGATTATCCCATAATTACGTTAAAAATAGTGCGAATCAGCTGATTGCTACCAAGGTTTTCGGGATGATTACCTTGGTTTTAAGGCAAACACAGGAACTATTAAGCCTCTCCTGCTTACTCCAATTTGTTCATCTTTCTACCACACAACCTTATCTCCTAGTAGTTGGATCGAAAGAACTGTGTCCCTGTAATGGGGCGGCCGGAGTGGCCGAGCGATTCTAGACGCTACAGTCCGGAACCGCGCGACCGCTACGGTCGCAGGTTCGAATCCTGCCTCGGCATGGATGTGTGTGATGTCCTTAGGTTGGTTAGGTTTAAGTGGTTCTAAGATCTAGGGGACTGATGACCTCAGAAGTTAAGTCCCATAGTGCTCAGAGCCATTTTTGAACCTGTAATGGGCCAGATCACAAACACTCCACTCTATATATCACAAACCATCTCCTAAAATTCTAATGCATCCAGAGGAGTAAGAATTAATTCCTAGACTAAAATTCTGTATTATTTTTAAGATTCTCCAGGCAACATACTTGTGTGCACATGTGAAGTTAAAATTTTCATCTTTTCGCCATTGCATTACCATAATGCCGTGTGCCGCTGGAAGTCATGAGCTTCTCACCTGTCCTTCCCTTTCCATCCCCTTTCGGTATCTCATATAAACTTCCTCATTAGCTATCTCGCCCACCCATTTTATCTCATTATTCTTCTGTAACACCACATTTCATAAACTTCTGTTCTCTTCTTGCCTCAAGCATTTATAGTCTTTGTATCACTTCATTCAGATAAAACATCTTCGGTAAAGACTTCCCAACACTTCAATTTATGTTCGACAGTAGCAAATTTCTCTTGATCGGAAAAGCTTTCGAGGTATTGCAGCTCTGCCTTTTATACCTTCCGTGCTTCAGCCATCATCAATTGTTTCACTGCTAAAATAGCAAGACTCATCTCATAATTTTAGTACCAGTATCTAATTTCCTAATATAATTCCTTCAGCATCACTTTATTTAATTCGACTACATTCCATTACCCTTGTTTCACTTCTGTTGATTTCTAACTTATAAATTCGTTTCAAGACGTTATCAATTCCGTTCAATTGCTCTTCCAAATCCTATGTAGTCTCCAACTTAATTAAGATGTCACTAAATAATACCTTTCCAAGTTTCCTCGCGTTCCCTTTACTGCTTGTTCAATGTACAGATTGAATAACATCGCGTGTAGGCTACAACCCTGTCTCATTCCCTTCTCAGGTAATGTCTCCTTTTCATGTCCTTCAATTCTTATAACTGCAGTCTGGTTTCTGTACAAACTGTAAACAAATTTTCACTCCCTGAATTTTATCCCTTCTGCCCTCAAATTGCAGAGTATTCCAGCCAACATTGTCAAAAGTTTCGCTAAATCTAAAAATGTTATTCATATAACTTTTTCTAAACGTAAAAATGCTGTACATATGGATTTACCTCTCTTTAACATATCTTACAAGACGAATCGTAGGATCAGCATTGCCTTTCATGTTCCTGCTTTTCTCTGGAGCCCAGGATCTTCCTGCCACGACACTTTATTGATTCCCACTGCATCTAACTTCAACTTACCCACTTCTCTTTTCAAATTCTCTAAGCTACCAATCCGATTAAGATATCTAACATGTCATGTTTCAACCACCAAAACGCCAGATTTCTTTTTTTCTGATGATATCCTCCTGAATAATCGGCGCCCAGAGATCCGAATGAGAGAATATTTTAACGCTGGAATATGTTACCCAAGAAGATGACAATATGCTTAAACGGTACAGTTAAGCTACAAGGCATCACGAATCGTAAAAACTGTAGCATTGTCCCTACTTTCAGCTGTTCGCAGTACAATTTAGCATACCCATATAGATGTTAAAAGGTCAGATACATCAGCCATCGAGACTGTCGATCCTTCAGCTACTGAGAAGGCTGCAACACCCATCCATACCTTACCTGTAATAAGGCTAAGTGTATTGTCTATGTGCCCCACCACGGCAAAGTCCATGGTTTGTGGGCTTTGCCTTCCATATCCTTCCCCCATCCTGAGCTTGTGACTGGGTACGAGACCTTGACCCCTAGACATACGACTATCCTTCCTTTCTCACCACTCCTCCCTTCTCCCTTTTCTTGTCTCTCTCTTTCTGCCTCTCTCTCGCAATGCTGCTACGTTTACGGGGCCATGCTGGACAGTCTGACCCTTATACACACTCTCATCCTTCCTTTCTTCTCCCTTCCATCTTTTTTTCTCCTTCTGTCTCTCTGTCTATCTCTCTCTCTCTGTCTCCCTCTCTTTCTCCCCCCCCCCCTCTCTCTCTCTCCCTCCCTCTCCCTCTCTCTCTCTCTCCCTCTCTATCTATCTATCTCAATGCTGCCAGATCGGCGCACTCCATGTATCAATGCCTGTCCCCTCCACAGACTCATATTTCCTTCCTCCTACCCCCCCCCCCCCCACTGTATTCTCAGTTTCTTCCTTTCTGCCTCTCTATTGCTAACGCTTCAATTGCTGACATGTTCCGTGCAGCACAGGTTGACTCCTTGACATATACTTTTCCTTCCTATCCTGTCCCGCTGCCCTATTTTCTTGCTTCCTCCCTTTCTCTCACAGAATGCTGCCATGTTGACGCACCTGTGCTGCAAAGCCTGATCCCTAAGCACTCCCGCGCTGCTGCTACGTTCGCAGGTTCGAATCCTGCCTCGGGCATGGATGTGTGTGATGTCCTTAGGTTAGTTAGCTTTAACTAGTACTAAGTCTAGGGGACTGATGACCTCAGATGTTAAGCCCCATAGTGCTTAGAGCCATTTGAACCATTTTGAACGTAAACACTCGCTCACCAATCCTTCATTCCCCCTCCCCATTTTTTTCTCTCTCTATGTCTCTCTCACAACAGTGCCATGTTGGCGTGCCCCACGCAGCAGTATTGACTCCTCATACACGCTTGTCCTTCCTTCCTTCCTGCTCCCCACCTCTATCTGCCCATCTATCGCACACCCGTGTTGATGTACACAGTGCTGACTGCCCTGCACGTCAGAACTTGGCCCTGGACTGGAGCTTATCCTTCCTTCCTTCGTGCTCCCCTCTGTCTGCCCCTCCCTCACAACACTGCCATGCTGAAACTGCCCCATGCAACTGCGGTTGGCACCTCGACACCTGCTGCAGCAGTCTGCAAAGTAGTATGGCATTGTTACAGGCGGCGGCCAACCTGCTCTCGCTGGCTGGTGATGCGCTATGCCTCGCTGTGACCGCGCTGCGGCTCAGGGACCAGCAGCCGCCACAGGTGTCTTTATCAGAAGTCGCCTGCCATGACTGCCCTGATGACTGCTGGATCATTATCAATGACCGCGTCTATGACATCACGGACTTCCTCTCCAAGGTAACTACCTACCTCTCTCTCTCTGTCAGGGTGTAACTGGTATAATTGCAGATATTTTTGTATGTGGACCTTAATATGTACCCACAACCGTGTGTTGGTTGTTTTGTCTCCGCATCGACTGGTCTTGCCACAAAAGCGTCACAAGCTTTACGACGTAATGTCTTCCGCACTGCTGTAACTGCACCACTAAGTACCGAGCGAGGTGGCGCAGTGGTTAGACACTGGACTCGCATTCGGGAGGACGACGGTTCAATCCCGCGTCCGGCCATCCTGATTTTTCCGTGATTTCCCTAAATCGCTCCAGGCAAATGCCGGGATGGTTCTTTTCAAAGGGCACGGCCGACTTTCTTCCCCGTCCTTCCCTAATACGATGAGACCGATGACCTCGCTGTCTGGTCTCCTTCCCCAAACCAACCAACCAACCAACCACTAAGTGGGCTGTACCTATCAGTATAGACTAACCGTTTTGCGTTCATGCATCCTGACTTCAATACCTGATCTGCTGCCCCTGCTTGTCACATACATTTGGAGGTACTAACCAACCTAAAAATATACGACTTGTAACAATTATACTTATTAGTCAGCAAATGGCGTAAATAGTGATGTAATGTTGTTCAGTATGCTATCCTCAGTTACCAGTAGAGACATCTGCACTTATACCCGCTACAATGTGCATATAAGCCGTCTAGACAAGATACTGGTCACTCTCACTCTCTTCTAAAAGGAATGATGAGCCACTGTCAGCCATGTAAGATGAAGTAAGAATACTGGTCGCAGAAACATTCGAATGTACAGGGAAGGAAAGATGAGTGTCATGCCTTATCAGTGGCAATCGGTTATAAACCTGCCAGTGAATGTAGGTCCATCTAAATAATGTCCAATCAAACATAATGAAAGGAGCAGCGTGCAATGGTCATATGGAATCGGGTGCCTCGCAAAGAGACGTAGCTCACATCGGTACATAAAGCTGTATATACTTAATGGTCCAAACAAACGTATACTTGACACTAGTTGACTGGTGGCTGGCATGTACTATGGTCATGCAGGTCACGCTTTTACCTCTTTTCAGATGATAAAAGGCACTGCATGAACTGGCGGCGCAGTTACGCGTTTAAGCTGCAGTATTTTGAGGGTATAGTTAAGGCCAGATGTGGTTACGAAAGGTTAATGACGTGTTTTTCTTGCCATAATTTTGGTCCACTCATTCATGTTACTGTGAACATGAACCACGATGTTTATTCAAGATCCGGTGACTAGGTGTGCCTTTCTTCTACATCTTCATGATGAATGTCATGTGGATACTACTGCTTTCCCATATAAAATGTGAGGGACTTTACAACAACAGGTGAAAGACAGTAATCACCATTTTCACAGCTTGGTATCTGAATGGGATCTAATCATCAATGAGTAGTTTTAGCTGCGTATGGGACATCATAAGAAGGTTGGGATTTCTCTTCCTCAGTGAAATCAGACCATTACCAACACTAGAGGCTGTCATTGGGGACATGATAAAAATGTGTGCCCCGACCGGGACTCGAACCTGGGATCTCCTACAGGAAACCCGGGTTCGAGTCGCGGTCGGGGCTCACATTCTCAACATGTCCCCAATGAAGTATATCAACACCTGTTTGCAGCTAGGGTGTCCATTTAATTATCATTTCATTTCTAGCAAAGCTGAATGGCCATTAACGGTAACTGTTTTTTAGGGAACAGATACTACCGTCATATATAACTAGAGGCTGTATTGCAATGTACTAGCGTAAGCCTCCTAGACTGACTAATATTTCATCCATGTAGCTTACATACACGCTTATTCATAAATACCTCCGAGGGTTTCAGAAATCGACTGTGCGAATACTACAAGGCATTCCGAAAATATACACATGTGAAAGGACAGAGCATCTTTCCCAGTTTGTAACTCACATTACAAGTGTTCATTACGGGCTCCGTTTGTGATGCGTCGAATGTCAACGCAGGCGGGCAGTTCACTGAAGTCGTTGACAAGAATTGCCCCGAAACGTACGGCAGCAGCTTGCTTCGGATATCTGTACACTGGGTTGCCTAACCTCAAGCATCAGCTAATAATAATGAGCGTGTGGCATTGGTGGCCGGGAGACCCCTTGCAGGGGGGTTCCGCCGCCACTCCACAAGTTCTTTAACGCCACTACGGCGACTTGCGAGTGAATGAGGATGAAATGATGATGAAAGACACACAACACCCAGTCATCTCGAGACAGAGAAAATCCCTGACCCCGCCGGGAATCGAACCCGGGACCCCGTGCGCGGGACCACGAGCCGCGGACAAGCATCAGCTAATTTGAGGCGACAACACACTGTGGATGATAGCTCTACACGTTCTGTGACACCTACCCCGCTAGTGCAACAACGCTGCAGCGCGTATTACGAATCAGAACTTGGAAAGATTGTCTATCCACTGATATGCGTCAGTTTTCTGTGTGTCTTCTGTTATTCACGCATCGTCTCTTGAAACACCAGAGGTACTTAAGCATAACCCTGTGTACTAGTTGGCTGATTTGGGCGAGGGGATCAAACAGCGAGATCATC
The DNA here is from genome assembly GCF_023864345.2 of Schistocerca serialis cubense. Classification (NCBI taxonomy): domain Eukaryota; kingdom Metazoa; phylum Arthropoda; class Insecta; order Orthoptera; family Acrididae; genus Schistocerca; species Schistocerca serialis. The sequence continues at coordinate 164,769,356 of NC_064643.1, read as the reverse complement.
GGACCCATTGGATTAGGGAAGGATGGGGAAGGAAGTCGGGCGTGCCCTTTCTAAGGAACCATCCCGGCATGCATCTCAAGTGACTAGGGAAATCACGGATTACCTAAGTCCTCCCGAATCACTGTCCAGTGTGCTAACCCTGTGTACTAAATATGACACTTGCCAATCAGTCGTCGTCGGCTGATACTCGTATCCGAGTTTTCATTTCTCTCCTGAGATTTCCTTTGTCACGGTTCAGGCGTGGAAGTATCGTTGATGGCTTAGCAATCCAATCCTAGAGTTGAACAGGTGGCCACAGACATTACAGCTGATGGAAGGTGGAGGACGTGGCTGAGCCTGGAGGAGTTTACGTCTCCGGCGTTTGTCATTCTCCATTCTTCGACGTTCCATCTCAAAGTTTTGAAGAGCATTTGAGGTAACTGAGCGCCAGCGACTTCGATCTTCTACTGTTGTGGACCACTTACTTGGATCGATGTTCAAGTTTTTCAGATTTTTCTTGTACTGATCCTTACAACGTTTGAGAGAGTCACCTCGTGGCCTTTTACCTGTGCTCACTTTGCTGTACAGCATTTGGCGTAGAAGTCCGTCATTTTTCATCCGCTGGACACGTCCGACCCATCTGAGTTGATGCCCAATGATAAAAGCTTCCATGCTATACATTTTTGCTTTCTCAAGAACAGCCGTGTTGGATATGAAGTCATCCCATTTCAGGTTCATGATATATTTCAGCTTCTGTTGGTTGAAGCGTTCTAGTTTCTTCAGATCACAGCGATATCACGTCCAGGTTATATATACCTTAAGGTCGATTTAACAAGGACAGGAGTCGTTCAGAGGGTAACCGTAGCTCGTCTTTCCTTGCAGCACCCCGGTGGCGAGGAGATTCTGCTGGAGTACGCAGGCCGCGACGCCAGCCTCGCCTTCCAGGGCATCGGCCACGGGCCGGACATGGTGGCCGTGCTGGAGCCCAACCTAGTGGGCGTGTTGCCGCCCAGTGAGCGCCTCTTCGACGCCAACGGTCGCATCCGCCCTGTCGAGCTGTAAGCGGGGCGCCTCCAGCGAGACAGCAGACAGCACGTCCCCTTCCGCGCCTCCGAGCGCCACATCTCACAGGCTCGCAGCTCCGGCCGGCCCATGCTGGGCCAACCCTCCGTGACGTCACAGGGAGGAGGAAGACTGGCTCACGCCTCATCACCACAACCCCGTCTGCGTGCTACGCGCCACAGACGCCAACCACTGCAGCATAGCTGGAACTGAAAACTCGCCGTCAGTGTCACGACAGCAATCCCACATCCGTTGACTGGTCTCCCACAGAGTCTCCCAGGGTCCACACCGCTCCATGCTTGGGTGTCATCTGGTAGATGTCAAAGACTGCTATCCTAAGCATGAGCTGCCATTTCCTACATGCAGGGATCTACTTCCTCAAGCCAACAAGACACTCTCTGCTTCATTCACCAGTGGTAAAACCCTACTACGGTTAGGTGGCATACTGTCAACTTCTGAGGCTTAATATGTAGCTAAGGTGACATCCTCACCCAGCTAGCACCGGAAGAGAAAGGCCAACTCCCTCTACCGACAGCGAAAATGTCATTGTGAGATAATTCCGTTACAGACTTTGATGCACCAGCGGTCTTCTTCGTTAATGGGTACTGGTTGTCAATAGGGTGTTCCTAGTTTGTAGGGGTGGATTCCTCCAGATATCATGTAGCAAAGCTACAGATCAGATCCACATTCCTGAATCCTTAATTAATTTTTTACTATTTATTTGCCTAATCTGTCCTGTGTTTGTATTATGAAGCTCCATTGATGCTCACTTCGCTAGTATTATTTCTTCTGTAAGTGAACTGTATTGTCATTGTATTACGTAAGTGTAGCACTGAGCGATCACGCCAGTATTATCATAGTATTTACGTGTGTTCATACCACGTGTGTGTGTGTGTGTGTGTGTGTGTGTGTGTGTGTGTGTGTGTGTCTGCCCTAGAGGTAGCAAAGTATGAATTTTTATACGTTTGTGCTCGACGATTCGTTATCAGTTTTCAATAAAATGTGCTTTTCCAATACTTGTAAGTGGTTATCTCAGTTTTTTCCCATCCTTTCAGTTTCTTTTATAAGCACCCATACCACAGTGCACATGAATATGCTCGTATTTTACACCACTAAACTAAAAATGACTGTTAACATGTTTCATCATTACTAGTAACACGTTTCCAGCTCCTGTGACGTAAGTAATGGCACATTGTTAGTTATAAACAAACACATGGTGGCAGCAAATGAATGCTGGTTTAAAATAATTACCACCGAGTAAACAAACGGAAGGGGCAAGATGGTTGTTTTGAGAAACTGAGCAGTAAAGTTTGAATAAAATCTCGCAAATAAGATGTGACAAGTACATCGGCTGTGATTTTTTATTTATTTGTTTTGAAATATGTCCAGAGTAGCGACATATTTTTAGAATTGTTAATTCTAACCAAAGTTTTATTCTTAAAAATACGTCAATCGATACATAACATCGTTTACTTGAAACTGAGTGCATTTAACGTCAGTTCTTATTGACTTACCACTGATTAATTGTTGCGTTTGTTAACCAATCATTACTGTGAAGCTTTACAAATATACAGATTTAAAAATTCCGAATTCTTTAAAATTAAGATACTAAGATTTTCATTTTCAGGTTTTGGAATGATAGAGCATTGCAACCTCAAAATTAATCTATGATTCGGCACAAAATAAAATTAAACTTGTTATCGTCTTACTACAGCATGTAAACAATTTTAGGGATTGCTCATAACATTTCTGACATAACAAGGTCACAAGAATTCACGTAAACATTGGTACTCAGCACTGGTTAACATTGTTTACCCGCTTAAATAATTGTTCACATTTACCCGATTTTGAAGCGCATTTGCGTTCACGAAAACATTCAGGATCATTACCCTCGGATTTGTACACATCGTCCCTGAAAAGCGTCTTCCTGGAACGAACACCTGAGGAGTTTCTCTACTGGCAGCCATCTTTTTGGGAGTACTACTGTTTACGAGCACACATCCTGACAAAGTTACCATTAGTGAGAATTTGGAATTAGATATAGAGTCGCCATTTCTCAGTTTGTCGTGTAACTATCAACTAATATGAATAAAACACACCACGTACCATGTTTTACCCATAATTACTCTGTTTCTCACCGATTTTCCCTTAAAAACTTTTACATCCGAGGCCTTCAAATCAACTTTAGATAAAAAAAATGTAACGGATGAAGAGAGTGGCGACAGATACAGGAATAACTGTCAAGTTTGTCTTCTAATTGAAATTAAACGCCAAATTAATTTGCTTCCCACACTACAACAGGATTGGCAAATATTGTAGGCAATTCTTGTATCAACGTGGCAATAATTTTTTACACCAAAGTTCAAAGAAAATCCTGTGGGTCAGTTGGGCCGTAAGCATACAAAACTAACTGTATCTCAAACTACTGATAATAATTCACTTAGGGCTTTTAACGTAAACTACTTTGATATCGAAGCATTACGTGTTGTTCAGTGGTGTATGGAATCTTTTGATTTTAATATGAATATGAATTATGGGTTTTCTGTTCAACTATCTGAAATTATATCATCATACACCACCGGAAAAGATGTTACTACCCCCTATTAGACGTTTTCAGTTCACTCAAGATGTTTTGTTAAAACAATGCATATAGTAGGTACATTAAATGATTACCTTTACAGATCAATAGGACAAGCGGTACCAGGTATCGAGCGTGCTGAAACACTCTTATTAGTACGTGGTGTAGCCTCTAGAGGCAGCAATACAGGAGCTGATTCTGATATCCGCTCGATCGTACTGATGGCAAATACTGTCGTGGGTTCGCCCTCCCAGGTAGCCCCGCAGTCTAACGCGCTGCTTCCCGAGCGGGAAGGCGTGCCGGTCGCCGGCAGAACTCCGCCCGGCGGATTTTAGTGTCGAGGGCCGGTGTGCCGGCCAGCCTGTGGATGGCTTTTAAGGCGGTTTTCCATCTGCCTCGGCGAATGCGGGCTTGTTCCCCTTATACCGCGTCAGTTACACTATGTCGGCGATTGCTGCGCGAACACTGTCTCCACGTATGCGTACGCCATACTTACTCTACCACGCAAACATTGGCGTTACACTTGCCTGGAATGAGTCGTTCCCGGGGTGTCCACTGGGGGCCGAACCTCACAATAACCCTGGGTTCGGCGTGGGGCGGTGGTTGGGTGAGTGGACTGCTGCAGCCTGTTCAAATGGCTCTGAGCACTATGGGACTTGCCGGCCGAAGTGGCCGCGCGGTTCTGGCGCTGCAGTCTGGAACCGCGAGACCGCTACGGTCGCAAGTTCGAATCCTGCCTCGGGCATGGATGTGTGTGATGTCCTTAGGTAAGTTAGGTATAAGTAGTTCTAAGTTCTAGGGGACTGATGACCTCCGATATTAAGTCCCATACTGCTCAGAGCCATTTGAACCATTTTTGAGCTAATAACTGGTTCGCAACAGTTCTTGCTGTCAGGCCTCAAAAGCCCTCTTATCTGTGCAGTGGTAGCTGTACGTCTGCCATTGCTTGCCTTACAGTTCGACGATCCTTGCGGACACCTGTGATGTGTGGACGTCCAGAACCCCGTCTACTCGTGTGAGAATGTTCACGTGGCCACTGATACGAGCATCGTTGCACGATTGAAGCAGCATACATCCAAGTTGTGTGGAAGTTCTCCGAAAGGACCATCCCGTTTCCCGGAAGACCACAATTTCACCAATTTCAGACTCGCTCGATTGGCTGTAGGAAGCACGAGATCGTATATGTGGCATGGTTGCCTTCTTGCTTCACATGTCTGAACGATGCTGAACCTTCTGGCTGTGAGCATTCCCTATTGTGAGATAGACACAGATGGCGCTCTGGCAGCTATGCCACTACGCTTTGTGTTGGCGGACAACGTTCAAACCATTACCAGCACATATACTACCCTACAGTTGGAATATACCGTCAGGATCGACGTCGTCTGTGTGCGATTAGATTCAAGCTATATTTTGAATTATGAAATACAGGTGGAAATATTCAAAAAAAATTTATTATGTTGCAATAATATTAGGCTAATACCGATATTCATAACAACTAAGAAAATCTGTTGGACAAAATCAACCAACAAAAAATACAACTTTTAGTGCTTTACAAAGTGATGAAACAGGGAACGGACTTTAAAAAAACACTTCGACTTCGGTGACATTTAAACACTCTGGTTCCTTACGAAACTTCATATCTGATCACGTCAATGGATTTATAGCTCGTTTTCTATTTCTAACCAGACACAGCAAAAGTTGAATAAAACGTGTTTTAAACGTTAACTTTTTTGTGTTGGTTGGAAAGAGCGTAACACATGGCCAGCGTCGATTGGATCAATCCGGGAAGTCTCCCAAGACTGCGTTCAAATTGGCCGGTAAAATCAGTGTTTACAGCTTAGGAGCAAATAAAGGCTGTCCTCGTCTCCTTAGTTTGTTACATTACTGCAAAGTCGTGTCAACTAGACAGCAGAATTTGTACTTCTACGACTGCATATGCAGCTGCGTTGCTCCCCGTATACCGGGTGGTTATAAATAAAATTTCTCAATTTGACACGTTATAACACGGGAACTTATTACCGTAAGAGGACAAAACTTAGTAGTATTAATGCTAAGGACATGGGAAAGAGAAATAATGTAGAATCAGTTCAACTGAAATACTTTTAATGTTTCCAGAATGAGATTTTTCACTCTGCAGCGGAGTGTGATTTGATATGAAACTTCCTGGCAGATTAAACGTGTGTCCCGGACCGAGACTTGAACTGGGGACATTTGCCTTTCGCGGGCAAGTGCTCTTAGCGACTGAGGTACCCAAGCACGACTCATGAGCCGTTCTCACAGCTTCAACTCTGCCAGTACCCCGTCTAGTATCCTCCAAACTTCACAGAAGCTCTTTTGCGAAACTTGCAGAAATAGCACTCCTGGAAGAAAGGATATTGCGGAGACATGGCTTAACCATAGTCTGGGGAATGTTTCCAGAAGGAGATTTTCACCCCGCGTCGGAGTGTGCGCTGATATGAAACTTCCTGGCAGATTAAAACTGTGTGCCGGACAGAGACTCCAACTCGGGACCTTTGACTTTCGCCGGCAAGTGCTATAACTTTTAATGTGCTGCTATGGTACATCATACCTTTACATACCGATACCATTACTGCTACAAAAAGGGCTCAATATGGCGCCCATCAGTATCGTGAAGAATCTGAAAGCGCAGGATTGCATTCTGCACAGCAGAACGAAGCTTGTCCGTATGTATGCTCGCTACCTCTCTTGATATGATGTGCTTCAGCACGTCAGTACATGTGTGTATGTTCCCCTGGTAAACCCTGTCCTCCTGGTACCCCCACAACCAGAAATCACAGGGAGTGAGATCAGGTGATCGTGCTGGCCAATCATCTGGAAACGATCGGCTGATAATTCGATCGTTTCCAAATGTGTTTAGAAGAAGCAGGTGAACTTCACGAGCGATGTGCGGCGGGGAACCATCTTGCATGAAAACTGTTATGTTCAGTGCGTCTCTCTCCATTTGGGCGGGTATGGTACGCTGGCGAAGCATATCGCAGTAACGCTGGCCAGCCACAATGCACGTCTTTGGTCCTCGAGCGCCAACCTCTTCAAAAGAGAATGGGCCACACAATACGGTGTCACGTTCGCCATACAGAGGAACTTCAAGCACAGTGACTGGAAGTGAAGATTCCCACACTCGGCAATTGTGTGTGTTCACCTCACCCTCAGAGAGAAATGAGCTTCGTATGCTCATAGGATGGTCCAGGGTCAACCCTCGTCAATTTCAATCTGAGCCGTGGCGGCTGGCGCTAGGGAGTTCTACTTGCATCGCTGATATCGATATTCAGCTGTCTTGTTATCTTTGACTGATTCCTCCATCCCCCTCACCCCACCCCCCGGCGGGTTTTCCGGGTGAACGTGTGACGGGAGAGTCTCCGGTCGGCGTTCAACGAGCCAACTTGTGTTGAAAACAAGCCTGCGTCCCTAACCGTGGTGCATGGTCCTCGCCGTGCTCGCCGCCCTTGTCTTTTTCGCGTCGGATGTACGGTGCCGATCACTGGACGCATTGACGTGCAAAATTGTGGTGGGCTCGTCGTCTCACGGTGAACAACTTCCCAGCGCGTAATTTGCAAGCTCCAAGTTATTCTGTGTTTAACTAAGAACATTGTTGAAACTTATTGTGGCATGGGTAGCTGCCGGAGATGGTTCTGAACTTGGTTCCACAGTGGCTATTTAAAGGAGGCCGATGTTCCTCATTTCGTTTCTCATCATTTGTGGAGTGTGTGTTTTAAGTGGTTTTCATGCACGTTTTAACTTGTTTTAGGACGTATTGACCGCTTGGGGACTGGTTGCCATTGTGTAGGCGCCCGGCAGCCGTAGAGTTAATCTTTTAATCATTTGTCACGGCAGGATCTGGTATGTTTACTTAATGCTGAAAGTGTCTTAAGGCAACTGCAAGTGATCTCTAAGTTTCCTGCTAATTTACTGGGAGACGGGTACAGTTAGAGTATTGCTCCATAAGAATTTTGGGGCATGTTTATTTTATATTCTAGTGTGGCTGCGATTTGACATTGTTTTCATTGCAATCTATTTGTGCTGCAGGCCATTTGTTAAGTGTGCTCGTTTCCTGGCGTGGGTGCGGTTATGGATCCTTGTCTGGACCGCGCATTGTGAGGCCGGTCGGACTATATATAAATATATACTGCCTGCTTGTGAGCCTATGCACAAGCCGTGGGAAGTGAACGCTCGTATTCCCTGCCGGCCGTAGCGTTATTGCTTACAAATACTGCTGCTGTGGGCCTTAACGCTGTTCTCTAAAGTTAAGTGAGGGCACTTTGTCAGTATTAGCGTTTCTGTGAGTTATTTTTCTGGTTATTACTAGCCATTCTCAGTCAACACTTATGTTAATCATTTGTATCTTTAATGAATGTGCAACTTGTTATTTTTCCTGCGTGCCAGTTTTGCGACCTTGGTTGACCCATTTTGCATTTTTACGTGGGCAGTTCAGTTTTATTAAGCTTTAAGATCTTTTTTTTTTTTTTTTTTTTTTTTTTTAATGAAGTTCTGGTATTATGTGGCTGTGTAAATTTGGGTTGGAAGTATATAGTGTTACTAGCCTTTTGAGATATGATTAAACGAGAACGATTGTTTATGATTGATTATTCACCGTGCGTACTATCTATGTTTTTGGTTGCGGATGCAAAATATAATTCTTATTCGTGTTTATGTAATCCAATTAAAGTGAAAATTTGTATATTGCATGAGTAAGAGAGCAAATGTCCGAATTGAAGTTTATAATAAAGTCTGTTTGAGTCAAATTAAAATTGTAAAACAATCACAAGCTTGTCCATGACCAGTGATCCCGGGCTTCCTATTTCCTTTAAATAACTGTGGTGAGACTGTAATTTTGATTTTCTAAAGAACTGAGTAGTACCAAGGTTCACAGTCCTTGCGAGAAAGTGGAGAGCGAAGTCAACACGTCGTTCTGCATCCAGCGGTGCAAGCTGCTGTACGATATGGGTCTTGTACGGATACCATTACAGTGGGCCACGCACTACCTGACGATCGGAAATTGCACGAAGCGTTGTCTGCCGTAGCAACAGCGATTTCATCAACCACTTGTAGTGCAACCGGCCGTTGGCCTCTTCCCGGAGCGACACCCAGTTCTCCAGTGGATTCGAACTTCTTCTTCATGATCCACGCAGCAGGTGGAGAAAGAGGACCCTTCCGTAATCGTTTCAGCCGGCGGTATTCTCGAAGTGCAGCTGCAGCATTACTTTTGTTTTGATAACAGAGCTTCACCAATAATGCCCTGCTCCTGTTGTCCAAGCTCATGTTGACACGTCAAGAATCGCACTGCGACTGGTCAGTTGTGTGAGACTATGAATCACGATGACTGATCACGGCACCTGTTGGCCATAGTTGGAACTGGACGGTGGCGCTGTGACGCATGGAAATCACGCACTCCGTACTCTTGGACATTATTGCTACCGAATGTGATACTCATACGGTAATTATTTTCCATGTTATAACGTGTTAAATAGAGAAAGTTTATAGAACAAGTCCCAATTCTTGTAGAGGACATAGTTTCGACACTTTGAAGAAGAAATACTCTCTCTGTCTCTGTCTCTCTCTCTCTCTCTCGCTTATGAAGGGCTGGACGAGTTAACAGGACGCTCGTTTATGTTGTAAGATTTTCCCTCTGTCTTGTCCTGCAGCAAGACGTTTGCTGTGTCAAATTTGTGGTATTCATTTGAGTATAACATCCGGTATTTTAATTGTAACAGGCAACATCACATTTGTTTACGAAAATACAACCCGATTTCTGATAAGCCGAGTCCCCCTCTTGTCTCCCACAAACCCTTAATTAATAATCAGAAAACCCTGCTAAAAGAGACGTATTGTGTATTTAAACCAGGGACCTAGAAACGACGAAGAGGCTTCGTCCCACCATAGCCCTCAGTGGCTCACAACCCCACAACAGGCCACAGCAGTCCACCCACCCCACCGCCGCCCCACACCGAGTCCAGGGTTGTTGTGCGGTTTGGCCTCTAGTGGACCTCTCCCCCCCCCCCCCCCCCCCCCCCGTTACTTTAGGGGAAAGTTGAATCTTAGAACACTTTCTAGGACTTCGTGTGTCACCCGCCGTATAACAGGGGCTGAACATTCAGTGGTTGGAAATATGGAAACATCGCTCCAAATGCATGCTTGAAGGTAAATGCAGATGGTAGCCAAGACCGCAGGTTGCGCTGTTGCACTTTACCACGGACGGCACCTGCGCGTTGTCGTCAATAGGCTGCAAGTGAGAATCGGGTCAGAACTGTGTTCCGTGGAGTTGTGTGTGCATTATGTCAGAACTAAGTGAATTCGAACGTGGGCAGACCGTTAGCGGTCGTGTGATGGTTGCTTACGTAACCAAGGGAGCCGAAGTGTTTCGCGTTTCTTGTTTTGCCGTACGGAAGTTTTACACCGCATACAGGGAACGCATCCGCTAAGTCACTACACTGACAAAATTCTATGTTGAGTGATCCTGAAAGACAGTTATTGAAGAAGGTTGTGACGATGATGAGAGACGTCTGAAATGAAACTCAATGGCAGCTCTCTGCTTGGAATGCGCCTCCGTTACAGATGCCATTTTGAAAGTTACGGGTAGCGCCGCCACCTATCGTAACTTCACGAAACTATAGGGGCTGAAGCGGGAATATCCCAAAATTTCCCACAGCAAATTCCGTGTTTTTTCAACTAAAATCGTCCGACAAAAGAATGTGTTGCATTACTTATGGAACGCCCTTCGTATGTGAGGAAAGGGAAACAACAAGAGAGTGGATAAATCACTCATCGAGCAACGCCTTCGTGAAACAGATAAAAATCACGAAATCTCTGAATAAAGAGTACACGATTAAAAAGGTTAGATTAAAGAATGACGAACGGGGAACAGATGAACGAGACCAGGGAAGCTGAAGGCCCTACTGGCTGATGCAACACTTGGCACCCACAAACAAAATACAGGCGTTCAAATAACAGATTATACTCTGATCACTGAATCTAACTGGGATCGCGAGTTGTAATACAAAAACTGGAACTGAGGACTTACTGAACGAGGAATACGTGGAAACAGGTGTAACTAATCGTACGCAGAAATCGGTATAGCCAAGTAAATATTCAAATGGTTCAAATGGCTCTGAGCACTATGGGACTCAACTGCTGAGGTCATAAGTCCCCTAGAACTTAGAACTACTTAAACCTAACTAACCTAAGGACATCACAAACATCCATGCCCGAGGCAGGATTCGCACATGCGACCGTAGCGGTCGCGCGGTTCCAGACTGTAGCGCCTAGAACTGCTCGGCCACACCGGCCGGCAGTAAATATTAATTTTAGGCAGTAAAGGACCCATAAATCAGAAGAAGAAAAAAAATTAACGTCCGCGGAGACACGCTTATTCTCACATTCACCCAAGGTGAAGATCGCTCCAACTTGACATAACTATTACGCGGTGGAGAACGTTCCACAACACAATGTACCAAAGGTAGACCTGAATGCCGCACTATCGAACCCTGTCAGCACCCAAAGAACACGAGGGGAGCAGCATAAGCGGGGGGTCCGCAGGTCGTGGTCTAATTTGCTAGCGTTGCTGCCTCTGGATCACGGGTTCCCGGGTTCGATTCCCGGCTGAGTTGGGGATTTTCTCTGCCCAGGGCTGGGTATCTGTGTTGTCCTCATCATTTCATCACCATCATCATTCGTACAGTGGCTAGACTGGACTGTGTAAAAAAATGTGGACTGTGTAAATATTGGGATGACCGCGCATTTGAGCGCCCCACAAACCAAACATCATCACCATAAGCGGGGGATTGGAGCGCGATACGGAATTCCGAAACTATTCATGAGTGGTGCAGATTTCTGTAACAGGAAAACGTGGTGCTGATGCAGGAAGAGTCTTGTTCTACTCTGTTTCCAACTTCTGGCCGAGTTTAGATCCAAAAAGCGAAATACGTGGGTGGGGGGGGGGGGGGGTTCGGTGATGATCTGGGCAGCCACATCATGGTATTTCACGGGTCCCGTGGTTACTCTGCAAGATCGCATTACTGCAAAGGATTATGTTACCAGTTTGAGTCCCATCCCGTGGTACAGTGTTTGTTCCTCTGTGGTTATGCTGTGTTCCAATGCGACAGCGCCCACGTTCACACAGATCACATCGTCCCGACCGGCTTTGTAAACACGAGGATAAAGTGCCGCATCTCCGTCGGCCACCACAATCTCCAGATCTTCGTCTATTGAGCTATTGTGGTCTACTTTCTAGTCAACAGCCCGCATCTCGTGGTCGTGCGGTAGCGTTCTCGCTTCCCACGCCCGGGTTCCCGGGTTCGATTCCCGGCGGGGTCAGGGATTTTCTCTACCTCGTGATGGCTGGGTGTTGTTTGCTGTCCTTAGGTTAGTTAGGTTTAAGTAGTTCTAAGTTCTAGGGGACTTATGACCACAGCAGTTGAGTCCCATAGTGCTCAGAGCCATTTGAACCATTTTTTTCTAGTCAACAGTACTTGTTCGCTATTCTCATCAAGCGTCGTTGCCTGAACTTGCCGCTATTTTGCAGGCGAAATGGTATGAGATTCTCTTGGTAATAATACAGGTACTGTATTTATCCATTCCGAGACGACTGGAAGTTGTTTTGAATTCCAAAGGGTTTCCTGCATCGTATTAGGCATGGTAATGTGTTGTGGCTATCGTGATTCCATATTTTGTCCATCTCCTGCCTTTTATTATTTATTTTGAAAGGTTAGCATTCACACTGTGTGTGATGCAGTAATTTTTCTGAAATTGTGAAAATTACTCCTCAAAAGTAAGGGTTTTCCAAATGTGAAAAAGTGTTCCAAGGTAGATCATGGTCATTTACCTAAGAATAAGTATTCTTTAAAATTTAAAAGTGTTTCGTTCTCGAAAATCTTGTCAGTATTGTATTGATAACCTTGGTGTTATGCTATTCCTTCACTGGACTGCAATAATCAGTACGTGAAATTAAATTAAGAAGAAGTGTTACCAAAAACAAGTTGCAAGTCAATAACATTTTGAAGTAGACCCTGTTAGCAACTAACGCGATTTTCCATTCTAAAGACAAGGAACATTATTAAGATACTTTAACGAAACTCAGCTCGTTTACAGATATCACGTGTTCCATGGTAAGAGACCGACTAACTACGTTTTAACCATCAACACGCTATGTAACTAGTTTTAAAAATGTACAGAATTTTATCACTATGACATTTTGTAACTGAAGAATTGACAGTATCGTCGAAATATCTTTAACACATTATAGAGTACATTAGTATCAACGATGCCGTGCTGAAAAGTAATGCCTCCGAACTTTTTATGTGAAGACTCTTAAAGCTCTTTAAATACGACGGCTGACTGAAAAGTAGTGCCTCCACCTTCGTAACTCGAAAAAATTTGTGTGAAATCTCATGGGACGTAACTGCTAAGGTCATCAGTCCCTAAGCTTACACACTACTCAACCTAGATTATCCTAAGGACAAACACACACACCCATGCCCCAGGGAGGACTCGAACCTCCGCCGGGATCAGCCGTACAGTCCATGACTGCAGCGCCTTAGACCGACCTTCGTAGCTGTTCAACAGTTGGCAGCATTGGTATGCGGCAGGTACTGGCTTGTTCCGCAGCCTCTTCTCTACAGTTCCAATTGACGGAAAGCCTTAGCATTGAACGGTTGTGTTATTACAGTGTAAAGTATAGAACCCTGCGCACACGGTCGGTCAGTGCAGTCACTGAATTCTTGACAGCAGAACGAGTCAACCCAAAGGAGACTCATCGGAGAATGAAAAGCAGTTCGCTACAGTCGCAGGTTCGAATCCTGCCTCGGGCATGGATGTGTGTGATGTCCTTAGGTTAGTTAGATTTAAGTAGTTCTACGTTCTAGGGGACTGATGACTTCAGATGTTAAGTCCCATAGTGCTCAGAGCCATTTTTTTTAAAGCAGTTTATGGTGATTGTGTTGCTGTGAGTACTGTGCGTCGTTGGGCGAGTAAGTTTAAAGATGTTGAGGCGGGAACATCTGACCTGCGCGACAAACAAAGACTCGTACGTCCTGTGACAGCAACTACCGAGTTTCACAAGCAAAATGTTGACAGATTGATTCAGGGCGATCGTTGTATCAGTCAGAGAGAAACTGCAAGGACAGTCGGCATTTCACAAGAATGTGTGGCTCACATTATTGCTTTGCTTAGCTATCGGAAGATCTCTACACGATGGATACCCCGGATGCTGACTCCTGAAATGAAAGCGCACAGACTTGAAACTTGCAAGTAACTCTTCTCGCGTTATGAGAGTCAAGGTGACGCCTTTCTCCATTGAATTGTGACAGGAGACGAAACGTGGGTGCATCATTACGACCCGGAGATGAAACGTCAGTTTATGGAACATCGACACAAAGACTCGCCCCAGAAAAAGAAAGTCAAGACGCAGCCCCCAGCTGGAAAAGTCATGGCCACAGTGTTCTGGGACGCACATGGTGTTACCCATGTCGATTTCCTTGATTGTGCAACAGCAATGAATTCAGAGCGTTACATCACAACGCTGCGATCTCTGAAACGACGGCTAACGAGGTTCCGAAAGCAAAAGGTAAATGTTTTCCTGCAGCATTACAATGCCAGACCACACACTTCAAGTGACACCACAGCAGAACTTCAGAGATTGAATCTCACCACCGTACGGCATCCTCCATACATTCCAGATTTAGCACCGTCTGACGTTCATCTGTTACCGATAATGAAAGACGATCTGCGGGGACATAATTATGCTTCTGATGAACACGTTCAGAAAACTATGAGACTCTGGTTGCTGAAACAGAGTGTAGACTTTTTCTGTGACGGCTTCAGAAAACTTGTTCATCGTTGGCAGAAATGTATCCAGCTGACTGGCGATTATGTGGAAAAGTGGATATTGGTAATTAAAGATCACATTCTAAGGATTATATCTACGTTTGATGTATTAAAATAATCCCATTCAAACCCAATTAACGACGGTGGAGGCATTACTTTTCATTCAACCCTCGCAAAACAAATGTTGTTAACATTCTACATCTTTATTCTTCGTGTTTACGTATTTGGAGCTTTGTGATGCTCAAAAGCACCGAATTGTAGCGTGTAACATGGTGGTGTGTAACGTAATTTTGTCGGTGCATGAGGAGCAGGGTGCTGTAATCGAGTTTCGAATTCTAAGAGTTCGTCCACACATGGAGCGCCCTCTCCCCCAGCATGACAATAACAGACCACATCGAGCGAGATGGAGCAGTGGTTAGCACACTGGACTCGCTTTCGGGAGGACGACGGTTCAAACCCGTGTCCGGCCAAACTGACTTCTAAATCGCTTCAGGCAAACACCTGGAAGGTTCCTTTGAAAGGGCACAGTCGACTTCCTTCCCCATCCTTCCCTAATCCGATGGGTCCCATGACCTCGCTGTTTGGTCCCCTCCCCCGGATCAACTAACCAAATGAGGCGCAGCGCCGTATACCGACCTTGCCTTGGAGGCGGTTAAGTGAGAGATGTGTCTCAGAGCTGGATAAATGGTTCAAATGGCTCTGAGCACTATGGGACTCAACATCTTAGGTCATAAGTCCTCTAGAACTTAGAACTACTTAAACCTAACTAACCTAAGGACATCACACACACCCATGCCCGAGGCAGGATTCGAACCTGCGACCGTAGCAGTCCTGCGGTTCCGGACTGCAGCGCCAGAACCGCACGGCCACCGCGGCCGGCTCAGAGCTGGATAGTGACAGATGGTGACGCGAAACTGGACGCGCACGTAGTTTATGTATCAGCCGATAGAGGACGGTATCGGATAGGGGACTGTGATTTAGTTCCGACGTTGCCCACTAGAGTGCACTAAACTAATATAACGTTTTCATAAACTGTTCTAGTATTTTCATAAAGTTTTATTATTTCTTTTTGTGTATGTAAAATGTTATAAATGTGTTTTAGCAGTATGAATGATGCGTGAGTGTGATTTAAGGTTAATATGAAGATAATTGTTTAACGAGTTATGTAGTGGGATTTAGTGTGGGAACATTTCGAAGAAGTATGCATATGGACAAAGGGGATTTTTGTAGAATAGATTTGTAAAGTAAGTTTATAGTAAAGGGAAAGTTAATTCAGGTATAAATAACAACAGTAAATAACTTTATGCATAAACAAAACTTCAGCATATTAGATAATTACGTCGGTAAAAAGTGCAGTCGTTAGGTTTACTATTTTGCGATTGGTTATTGATGAAAAGCGCGGACTGACGCGGGAGAATGTTGTTATGCTATTGGCTGTTGAGCAAACTGACCAATGGTAAAGAAATATTCTTCGCGCGCCTTTCTCTGCTGGTAAAGAAGACTTAGAGTATTCTAGAGAGGAATCGGAGCCTAGCCATGAAACAGTTCGGACGTGTGTAGTAGTAGTTCCGATGGAAATGATAAGTTGGCGGATCTAGCAGCGTTTCATACATCAAAAGTGTTGTAAAGTGACGGCATAGTTATTCCGATGGGTATGTAGAAATTTCGGAATTTTTAAGTGAATATTGTGACGAGAAAAGACATAAATTCCGCGTGGCGTATTGAGCATGTCGGTTGGTAAAAACTGTGACTGAATTAGGTACCGACAGACTTAATTTGTCGAGCATTCTCAATCAAAAACAATCCGTATTTTTGTAGCTATTAAGTTTTCGGGAAATGCAACGCCATAAACTTGCTAACGTGAGTGAAAGGGACTGTGAGTGACTGTGTTAAGACTAGCATGGGCTTGGCAGTGATACTTGTTCACCTAAGTTTCAGAATATATTAAGTAAGGACAAAATTTCCAACCTTTCATTTCGTGTGAAAACTTTCTCCTGAAACGTAGATTAGTGACTTTAATTGCAGCCTAGTTCACGTCAAAGTGCAGTAGGTTTCGCTCGGCTTCCCTACCGATGATCTGCTGAGACAGTGTTCACAGGTAGGTGCAGGTGCGTCGTAGAAGGACGGAAGGAACCGCGCCGCCGCACAACCAGGCCACACACGAACCCTGCGACGTTTGCAACAATCCGACGTCCTGGGGTTTACTGTCTCTGATCATCCTCCATAGAGTCCCGTTTTGGCCCCATCCGCTTTTCACCTGTTTTCACTACTTAAAGAACACCTCCGATGACTTGACTTTGATAACGCTGAAGCGATGCAAACAGATGTGATGTTGTGGCCCCATGTACAAAGCCAAACATTCTACAGTGACGGTATCAACAAACTGGTCTCTCATTAGGAGAAATGTGTTCGTCGGCAGAGCGTCTATGCCGTGAAATAAATATGTAGACATGAAGCATAAAGATGTAGAATGCTAAATAAAGTTTGTTTTATTTTAAAGGCTTTAATTCCTTTCACAAAAAATATTTGGATGCCTTTCTTTTCAGCACCCCTCATACAACTCGCAATATTTACAAACTCTGTACAAAACATGACATCGTGTCTCGCAACAGCAAAAATAGTAGAAAGTGCCGGAAACTGCTTATGGTATTACTAGTGCTCATCCCTTCACGAGATTCTAAAATCGTCAGTAAATTGAAACCCCGTGCAGAAAAAGCCATGTGTTTTTGGGTGCACTATCTTCCACGTATAACACTCTCCACTATCACGACTTGGTGGCAACTCATTCCCTGAGGTTAAATATCAGCGGGAACAGCCCTCTATGATGCTACATATACGAGCGGCATCTTTGGACGAAGATGCAATGGGTAAGTTTCACTTTTAGATTGAGTGAGTAGGTTAGTGCAGAGCTACTAGAAGAACGACTGTACCACACTTCAGTAAGCCTGAAAACTGCACACATCAAAAAAGTTTTACATCACCCCAGTTCTCAGTGCTCCTGAAGATAGACGTTGACTATGGATATTGTATCACAGACACTGTCCCTTGGACTGTTCAGAGATGTCACTAAACCCGCCCAAAGCTGTAAACAACCATGCATGAGCAGCGCCTATTATCCGGAGGCGGTCCGACTTCCGATCAGTTCCAGTCATTCCATCAGGAAAGAGGTTCAAGGCTCGCGTTGTCAGTACTTCAAGCATGCCTAGACGGTCAATACCGCGGTTCGATCGCGTCCGCTTTGTTACTTTGTGCCGGGAAGGGAAGTGTCCAGGCGTCTGGGAGTGAACCAAAGCTATGTTGTTCGGACATGGAGGAGATACAGAGAGACAGGAACTGTCTTTGGCAAGCCTCACTCAGGCCGCCCAAGGGCTACTACTGCAGTGGGTGACTGCTACCTACTGATTGTGGCTCGGAGGAACGCTGACAGCAACCCCACCATGTTGAACAATGCTTTTCGTGCAGCCACAGGACGTCGTGTTACAACTCAAACTGTACGCAATAGGCTGCATGATGCGCAATTTCACTCCCGACGTCCATGGCGAGGTCCATCTTTGCAACCACGATACCATGCAACGCGGTACAAATAGGCCCAACAACATGCCGAATGGACCGCTCAGGTTTGGCATCACGTTCTCGTTACCGACGAGTGTCGCATATGCCTTCAACCAGACAATTGTCGCAGACGTGTTTGGAGGCAAACCGGTCAGGCTGAACGCCTTAGACACACTGTCCAGTGAGTGCAGCAAGGTGGAGGTTCCCTGCTGTTTTGGGGTGGCACTATGTGGGGCCGACGTACGCCACTGGTAGTCATGGAAGGCCCCGTAACGGCTGTATGATACGTGAATGCCATCCTCCCACCGATAGTGCAACCATATTGGCAGCATACTGGCGAGGCATTCGTCTTCATGGACGACAATTCGCGCCGCCATCGAGCACATCTTGTGAATGACTTCCTTCAGGATAACGACATCGCTCGAATAGAGTGGCCAGCATGTCCTCCGGACATGAACCCTAGCGAACATGCCTGGGATGGATTGAAAACAGCTGTTTATGGACGACGTGAGCCACCAACCACTCTGAGGGATCTACGCCGAATCGCCGTTGAGGGGTGTGGCAATCGGGACCAACAGTGCCTTGATGAACTTGTGGATAGTATGTCACAACGAATACAGGCATGCATCAATGCGAGAGGACGTGCTACTGGATATTAGAGGTACCGGTTTGTACAGCAATCTGGACCACCACCTCTGAAGGTTTCGCTGTATGGTGGTAGAACATGCAATGTATGGCTTTCATGAGCATTAAAAATGGCGGAAATGATGTTTATGTTGATCTCTATTCCAATTTTGTGTACAGGTCCCGGAACTCTCGGAACCGAGGTGATGCAAAACTTTTTTTGAAGTGTGTAGTTCTAAATTTTGTTGACAGTGACTGGGACCTATTGTGCCCATATACTGCGAAAGATCCTTTGAGTCAAGCATCACTGACTGCCATAGCAAGCCCATTTCTACATTTGCATATACACTCGACAAGCCACTGTTAATTACATAACGGACGGTATTCGGTGCCAGTATCAGTGACACTCATATTCTATTCACATATTGAGAGATGGAAAAACAAAGATCTATATGCCTGTGTCGGTGCCCTAATGTTTGTCTGACTCTCATGATCGCTATGCAAGAGACACAATGGCGACAATAGAATGGTCGCAGAATTCGAATACAAGTTCTGATAATTTACAGTATTTCGCGAAAACTACGAAACTTTCTTCCAAGGATTCCTATTTAAATTCCTGGGGCTTTTCCCTTGGACTTTTTAAGGGCTATATGGCGCTTCAGTAGAATTATGTATTATAATATCTTTGTGTTACTCTTTTTGTCTGTGGTATAAATAAACGTTCTTGTTGTTGTGAAAGCAAGCGGCGCTTCTTACTTATTTAACTTGAAGCTACAGCGATATTTTGATGCGATAACCCAGTAAACGGATCGCTGCAGTTGACATTTGGACGAAATGTTGCGAGAAGCCAATGCTAATATGGAGGAGCAGCCACGCATTCATATTAAAGTCTGGCGAGGATAATTACATTCACGCTAGCGGGAAGGTGATGTTTCACGCCGCTTATATAATTCGCCTTGATCTGCTTTTTGAGAAAATTACGAGCATATTACAAGGCTATTACTTCTATTAATATTGCTGTGTGATATTTAGTGTAAATCTTGGTGAACTGAAGAGCGGCGTAGCTTGCGATTGTTATTATCCCTGGTTGATTTCTTCGCTGCTTTTGTCAACAGCACGTGTCATCTTTTGTTTGCTCGCTGCTGCCATAATTTTGATTCGTACAAGACAGTTACTATTTTATGAGAAGATTATTAAGTTCTGACTGTACTCTAGAAATCTCGACAGAAAAACTACATATTGTGAAAAGGAAGTGAACTCATCACAGGTCAGCCGGCCGCTGTGGCAGAGTGGTTCTAGGTGTTTCAGTCCGGAACAGCGCTGCTGCTACAGTCGCAGGTTCGAATCCTGCCTCGGGCATGGATGTGTGTGATGTCCTTAGGTTAGTTAGGTTTAAGTAGTTCTAAGCCTAGGGGACTGATGACCTCATATGTTAAGTCCCATAGTGCTTAGAGCCTTTTTTTTATCAGAAGTCGAATATGACTCGATTCGTCACCGTAATCGTAGAATTCTCAGCTAAGACACCCCTCTCCGAATTTAGACACTGCAAGGCTCTATTGGAGGTCACGTTGTGCTGCTAGACGACCTTTTGTCAGAGGAGGACTATAAAAGTGATATAATTGCGTGTGTGGATTATACTGATAAACCGAAGCGCTCGCTTAACGTCGCGTTCAACAGCATTGAAAGAAAACTCTTCGAATCCATTTGTCTTGAAGGACGAATAATTTGGTCCCTCCTGCCAGCGCAGTAACTACGACAGTCACATTGCCATCAATTAAATTTGGGCCCTTCTCAGGAGGCGCTGAGAGCTGGAATTGATTTTGGGAACATTTTGAAACCTCGGTAGATAGTAATCCCTCTTTGTCCTCTGTTAATAAGCATTTATTTCTTGGAGTCTATCTCGAAGGTGAACCTAAATTTCTCCTTGCCGGTATTGCTGTATTCGCGTCCACTTACGAGGATACAAGGAAAATTCTTCGGGAACGCTACGGAGATGGTAACAGCATCATTCAGTCGCACCTAGAGTTTTTGGAAGCAATTGTGCAAATTCAGTTCGTATCTCCGGATAACCTCAATTTTAAATTCATAGAATTTAATCGAAGAATGCGGGCATTAAAATGATTAGGGTAAGATATCAATGCCAATGGCAGAGTCTTACTTCCGAAGATATTGCGCGCCTTCCCAAAAGAATTTCGTCGTCTCTGGATAATTCGCTTACAAAGACATAACTTCTCCGAAGAGAAAGTTTTAAAATTAATGAAGTTTCCAGCGGTCGAATTAGATAGAGCGTTCATTGCTCAGGAGATCCGAGGAGAAGTACATTTCCAAACATTGAGCCTGTCTCACCTGAAGCAGCATACAGAATTATTACATTACTAAATGAAATACACCTAGAGTGATTCTGTGTGTATTTGTTTCAAATGGTTCAAATGGCTCTAAGCACTATGGGACAACATCTGAGGTCATCAATCCCCTAGACTTAGAACTACTTAAACCTAACTAACCTAAGGACATCACACACCTCCATGCCCGAAGCAGGATTCGAACCTGCGACCGTAGCAGCAGCGCGGTTCTAGACTGAAGCGCCTAGAACCGCTCGGTCACCGCGGCCGGCTCTATTTCTTTCTAGTGTCTAAGAACTCATGAACCACGTACCAATTGCACTATTTCTTTTGCTCTGTATAGACTTAGTTCTTAGTTCTGCACGTTGTATGTGTGCTGTTAGGTCGTATTTTTGTCTACATGACGCTGCCCCCCCCCCCCCCCCCCCGTAACCAGTCACATAGGCAGGAGGGGAGCCTCTGAATTTAAACTTCGAGCCTCGCCTGCCCGAGGCGCTAAAGACTTGCTGTCATACTCCCTCAGAACCTTATCATCATCATCGTCTCTCCGAATGGCGTGTTCCATACGTTTGACGATAGTCTCATTGTTTACGTTACTCATTATTTAGTTATCATATTTAAAATGCAGTTTAGGTACGTGGACCAATCACGTGCTATGTCTGTTTTTCTTACATTTACCTAACTTATCTACTTCAGGTGTTATGCTGCTCATGTTTGCAGCCTGTCTGTGTTTCTGTTTCTACACCTGTGTCTGTGATTGTGTCATCCCAAGGACCTGCTGTTGTGTCTGTCCGAGATTTGCCGTGTGGATTTGCTTGTTTACAGACGTCGTGCAGTGTCCTTGAAACCTTATCAGCGATATTGTCTGGGTCTCGTAACACGTCTTTGATTTCACCGTATTCTTACGTGGGTGAGAGTGTTGTAATGTAGTGTCACGTGTTCAGGAAACCCATATGCCCCACATGTGCGTGGCTGAGGCCCTCGCAGTTCTTATGTGCTGGGTGTGCGCCGTGGCCCGTCAAAAAGTGAACCGTGTCACGCCTTGGATCCGCGTGCTTCAACTTCAGTCGTTCCCGCATGTTGGGGAGACGAGGAGAAAACGCGACGACCTCGTCGGTCACCTCCCACTCTCGTCGCCACGCGTAAAGGCGCCAGCTGTTTGTCTGAAGCCTGTTTTCAATGCTTTCCCCCTTCATTTCATGAATCTTGTCGTGTCTGGCTCTCTTTAGACAGTGTGCCGCTGCTTTGTGACGTATAACAATGTCAATGTGGCAAGTCCCCAGAACTACACACAAGGCTTCTATTGATGTTGTGCCAAAAGCACCCGACGTTTTTAGCAGTTGACTCCTCTGTGCTTGCCTTACTGTGTTTCGACAGGTCCCTAGACACAAGCTATGCGCCCATGTCCTTGCTGCAAAACGTACTACGGCTATACGTGCGTAGCACCTTCAAAGGTAGTCTGTACTGTGTGGTATTTAGTCTTGCAAGTCTTTGCATTAATTCCGTCGCTTTGTCAATAGCAGATCTGGTGTGCACATTGAATGTACGTCGTTCGGCAATATGTATACCCAGATACCGTGTTTCTCCCTTCTACGTTACGTTAATGGCCGGCGGTAGTGACCGAACGGTTCTAGGTGCTACAGTCTGGAACTGCGCGACCGCTACCGTCGCAGGTTCGAATCCTGCCTCGGGCATGGATGTGTGTGATGTCCTTAGGTTAGTTAGGTTTAAGTAGTTCTAAGTTCTAGGGGACTGATGACCTGAGAAGTTAAGTCCCATAGTGCTCAGAGCCATTTGAACCATTTTATGTTAACGCTATGCACTGTAATTATTGGGTTCTGTTCTAGTGCCCTTTTGAGTAACAGATATACTGTTCTGTTTCCATCTGTTTTGAGATTGTTTCCTTAATGAAATTTGTCACTAAAAAATATCACTTTTTCAAACGAACAGTTCAATTCATTGAATCAATACTAGAAATAAGAATAATCTTCACAAGCATTTAAAGTCACTTCTGTTCTAGTGCCCTTTTGAGTAACAGATGTACTGTTCTGTTTCCATCTGTTTTGAGATTGTTTCCTTAATGAAATTTGTCATTAAAAAATATCACTTTTTCAAACCAACAGTGCAATTCATTGAATCAATACTAGAAATAAGAATAATCTTCACAAGCATTTAAAGTCACTTCTGTTCTAGTGCCCTTTTGAGTAACAGATATACTGTTCTGTTTCCATCTGTTTTGAGATTGTCTTCGGTACACCAGTTACTCATACTGATGAGAAGTTGTGTGGTTTTGTTTTCTAGGCCCAACAGCAATATATCTCCGTGTAAGCGACAAACTTGTTTCCTTGTCATCCACATCCATGTTGTTTAGCAGCGACTCGATAACAATGTCACAAAATATTAGTTCACAGATTGAGCCTTGCGGGCATTCTTTCATAATTTCCTTGTCTACTTACAAGTGTCCTGCTTGTCACCTTCCTGCCCCTATTTTTGGCTCAAATCCGGTAAACTGTAGTACAGGGCAGTTGGTAGTTGCATTTGCCTCAACCTAGCGAACGACGCACGCCACCAAATGTTGTCAAATGCACCTCCGATGTCCATTTAAGATGAAACTGCGTATTTATCTTTTTAAGTCTGTCGTCCCAATAAATATGCATTTCAACGAGACATGCCAGGAAGCTATAGAAAATAGAAGGAAGGTAATAGAGAAGTGGCCGGCTGACAAGGAGAATGAGCAGAAAAGGGAAACTTTTTTCAGCATTAGAAGGCAGACGAAGAGAATCCAGCGAACAGAGTAGAGAATGTATCAAACCAGTCTGCCAGGAAAAATTTAGGCAGAACGCCACAACAAGAATTCAAGACAATTTTTCCAATGCATCAAAAATCGGAAACGTGGATTTCAGGCACCAACCTTTTTTGTTTGAGATAAGAATGGCAACTTGATAAATTACAAGGAAATAATTGTAGAAAGATGGAAAGACTACGTCATACAATTCTTGAACCGCCCAGACCAAGATCAAATGTTATCTCCAGATACCACAGAGTAAACGAAAGATGAAGAAGAATGGGAACTGACTGAAGAAGATGTGGAGATTGCAATCAAAAGCTCAGAAACATCAAAGCCCCAGGGCAGGACAGAAAAACAGGAGAATTAATCAAAAAGCTTAGAGATATATAGTCTGATCCAGCTGATGTGGAAGAATGAGACATAGCCAGAAGAAAGGAAATTGGCCAAAATGTGTTCGATATACAAGAAGGAAAACAAAATGTACTGTGGTGACTACAGAGGTAACAGCTTGCTGAATGTAAACTACAAGGTACTGTCTATCATTACGCTCAGAAAATTAGAGCCATTAATAAAGAACAACATACAGGAACACCAAGATAGCTTTCAACCAAACCGATCGACAATAGGTCACATTTTAGCTCTAAGACAATTGTCTTAAAAACACTGGGCATATGATAAAGATATTTATAGTGCGTTCGCCGACTTTCATCGTGCATACGACAGCGTAGACAGGGAAAGCCTATACAGTACATTGCGTGACAGTGGAATACCTGAGAAGCTGGTCGTTATATGCAGACTTATGTGGATAGGTCAGGAGCGGCAGTGCCTTTACGAAGGGGCACATCAGAAACGTTCGAGATTCAGGAAGGTCTCGGCAAGGGGATGCTCTCTCACATATTACGTTCAATGACATCTTAGAGAAAGTAACAAGGGAATGTAGGAAACAGGAGTGGGCTGGAGTACACATGGATGGTAATTTCAATTGTCTCGCATACGCAGATGGTGCAGTTCTACTAAGTAAGTCAAACCATGAGTTGAAACAAATGCACCAGAAAATGGACGTCTACGTATAGAAGTTGGACCACAGATGAATCTGGACAAAACACAGTTCACGCAAATTATTAGGAAGAAGGCAAGAACAGGGAGAATTTCTTGATATTAGATGGTATAAGGTTCAAGAGACTTCACCAATTCAAATACTCGGAGTCTTGGCTTACCAGTGACAACAGCTTATAAATGAATAGCAAGGAAAGACCATCAGTGGGAATGAAATGCATGTATTCCCTCAGGAAGACGCTCAACTTAAAATCAGTATCAGTGAACTCTAAGACGAGAATCTGTAACACAGTGATATACTCAGCAATTATGTACGGCTCAGAGACCTGAGGCAAGACTAAAAGAGAAATGGAAAAACTATTAATATTTAAAAGAAGACTAATGAGGAAGAGATGGAGACCGATCTTAGATAAAGAAAAATGGAGGAGGAGGAAGAACGAAGAAATCTACCTCTTTATGCAACAACCAACAGTCCTACAGAAGCCGAAGAGCAAAAGAATCCAATGGGTGGGCCATCGTGTCCGTATGCCAGAAGAAAGACAGGAGAAGAAGGCACTTAAGGGGAAACAAACCACCAAACGTCCTATAAGACAACCAAGGCGAAAGTCCTGGCAGCCCTGGAGATGGAACACCTGGAGGAAACAAGTGCGAAACAGAAAGGAATGGAGAAAATTTATAAAACCAGCACGTTGTGTTCAGGGCCTGTCACTGCAGGATGTATATAGATGTATTTTTATCGTTTCTCATCTTTATTATTTCTAATGCGCCGTTGACTGAATCGTCTATTAATATTTTTGCCCTAAAACCTTATTGGTGTGACTAAGGCGAAGCAGCTGCCTGTGTGGTTGTAGCCGATCACAAAGGAACCTCCTGGACCTTAGCCAATATGCTTAGGAGTCAGACTGGTCTGCATATTTTGAGGTCAGTTGGATCCCTGTCCTCTGATTTCTAAATAATGAACACGCTGGAGATTTTCCAAAGAGCAGGGACTCTTACTTTTTGTAGGGCGTCGTTTAGCATGTCAGAAAGGTGGTGATATGTGTGACAGCAGGTCTAGCTATTGCTAGAGCTACTTCTTGACGGGACTAAGAGGTGGTAACGCCGCCATTTGTGTAAATATTGCTCATTTTGTCATGTAAGCACGTATTGTGTTGCTGGTAATGCGTAGGTTCGTCAACAGGGAGGAGCTTGCTAGGAAGATACTCAGCCCAGTGTCGTCGTGCCATCTGCCATACTTAAACGGTTCTCCCCATCAGGTATTCAGGTGCTGTGTTTTAGCCAAGTTGTCCCAATGGTCTCTCCTTTTCGCGTCACAGTATATTTTAAGTCTGGGCTGTCTTTATTATGTTGTTTTGGCTCTTTGGTAGCATATTCTTTTGTCACGTGAGCGTTTCTGTAGTCTTGTCAACTCTGCAGACTATGGTATTTTGTGTTTCCGTGCGGCGTTCGCTCGTGTAAAGGGTGCCGACTCCGCTCTTTGGACTAAGACCGTTAAAACGTGTGTCTTGTAGTCTGTGCTGCCGCGTTTAGCGTGTAGGAGAAAGGCTGCTACTATATCCCTAATTTTCTGGCAATTGGCACTACTTAAAAGTAATCGCTGATGATGTGAGGTTGTGGTGTGTTTGTCTTCTTCTATGTATCTGTGTGAATTATTGTGGTCATTGTGTGGTGCACGGCCCAGTACTTTCCATTTGTTACGTGTGCTAGTGACTTTTTGTTTGCTACTGATATTTCTATATTACTGACTCTTCCAGTGTTACCACAGTATGTTGGCGCTTGTCCTGCCTTGCTTAATACAAAGAGATTGCACTCATTTATGCTGCCATCTGTTATTTGTCCTCACGTATTTGTTCTGTCAACACGCCAGAAAATGGAGCGGGCATTAATGTTTGTGAGTATAACTAGCCCTCGATCTATAGAAAATTGTGCAAATTTTCTGATTAGGTCTGCGAAAGTTCAATTTCGTACGAGTATTGTGCATACATCGGTGTGTTTATCCATCTGTCGCGACGATGAGTGACCACAGCTGGCTCTGATTTACCTTATTTTATCGTGGTGATCGTTCCTCCCTATGTAGGTTGGTGTCAACAAAATATTTTAACATTCGGAGGAGAAAGTTGGTGATTGGAATTTTGTGAGAAGATTCCGTGGCAACGAGAAACGCCTTTCTTTTAATGATTTCCAGCCCAAATCCTGTATCATTTCTGCTACATTCTCTCCCATATTTCGCGATAATACAAAACGTGCAGCCTTTCTCTGAACTTTTTTGATGTACTCCGTACACCAAGTATATATCGTTCCCGGAGGATCAAAATGGTTCAAATGGCTCTGAGCACTATGGGACTTAACATCTGTGGTCATCAGTCCCCTAGAACATAGAACTACTTAAACCTAACTAACCTAAGGACATCACACACATCCATGCCCGAGGCAGGATTCGAACCTGCGACCGAAGCAGTCGCGCGGTTCCGGACTGAGCGCCTAGAACCGCGAGACCACCGCGGCCGGTTGTTCCCGGAGGCAGAGTACATCCGCTCCTACTTCATCCAGAAGCCGATAAATTATATGCCTACTAATGTACTACTCACACGATGTAACTGTATTATTCTTTAGAATGGATATTTCGTGTAAGTGAAACATTTTAGTGTAGTCTCATTGGGGTCGCAATAGACACGTTCGTGTGTTTTTACAAATTTCTTATAGGCTTTCTCGATGTTCAAATCCTCTCCTCACCATATGCATTTTGCTCCCAAGAAGTCACAGAGTTCACACTTGTCAGTTCGGAGGTTAACAGTCCAGAAGATCATGTGGTCTGTCTGCACTGTGGTCGGGTAGTATATTGTTTGTCCGTCTGGCTGATTAAGACGTGTAACTAAGTGTAGTACAGTCTGATATATATATGCAGGGTGTTACAAAAAGGTACGGCCAAACTTTCAGGAAACATTCCTCACACACAAAGAAATAAAATATGTTATGTGGACATGTGTCCGGAAACGCTTACTTTCCATGTTAGAGTTCATTTTATTACTTCTCTTCAAATCACATTAATCATGAAACACAGCAACATAACGTACCAGCGTGACTTCAAACACTTTGTTACAGGAAATGTTCAAAATGTCCTCCGTTAGCGAGGATACATGCATCCACCCTCCGTCGCATGGAATCCCTGATGGAATCCCTGATGCGCAGATGCAGCCCTGGAGAATGCCGTATTGTATCACAGCCGTCCACAATACGAGCACGTAGAGTCTCTACATTTGGTACCGGGGTTGCGTAGACAAGAAGTTTCAAATGCCCCCATAAATGAAAGTCAAGAGGGTTGAGGTCAGGAGAGCGTGGAGGCCATGGAATTGGTCCGCCTCTACCAATCCATCGGTCACCGATTCTGTTGTTGAGAAGCGTACGAACACTTCGACTGAAATGTGCAGGAGCTCCATCGTGCTTGAACAACATGTTGTGTCGTAAAGGCACATGTTCTAGCAGCACAGGTAGAGTATCCCGTATGAAATCATGATAACCTGCTCCATTGAGAGTAGGTGGAAGAACATGGGGCCCAATCAAGACATCACCAAGAATGCCTGCCCAAACGTTCACAGAAAATCTGTGTTGGTGACGTGATTGCACAGTTGCGTGCGGATTCTCGTCAGCCCACACATGTTGATTGTGAAAATTTACAATTTGATCACGTTGGAATGAAGCCTCATCCGTAAAGAGAACATTTGCACTGAAATGAGGATTGACACATTGTTGGATGAACCATTCGCAGAAGTGTACGCGTAGAGGCCAATCAGCTGCTGATAGTGCCTGCACACGCTGCACATGGTACGGAAACAACTGGTTTTCCCGTAGCACTCTCCATACAGTGACGTGGTCAACGTTACCTTGTACAGCAGCAACTTCTCTGACGCTGACATTAGGGCTTATCGTCAACTGCACGAAGAATTGCCTCGTCCATTGCAGGTGTCCTCGTCGTTCTAGGTCTTCCCCAGTCGCGAGTCATAGGCTGGAATGTTCCGTGCTCCCTAAGACGCCGCTCAATTGCTTCGAACGTCTTCCTGTCGGGACACCTTCGTTCTGGAAATCTGTCTCGATACAAACGTACCGCGCCACGGCTATTGCCCCGTGTTAATCCATACATCAAATGGGCATCTGCCAACTCCGCATTTGTAAACATTGCACTGACTGAAAAACCACGTTCGTGGTGAACACTAACCTGTTGATGCTACGTACTGATGTGCTTGATGCTAGTACTGTAGATCAATGAGTCGCATGTCAACACAAGCAGCAAAGTCAACATTACCTTCCTTCAATTGGGCCAACTGGCGGTGAATCGAGGAAGTACAGTACATACTGACGAAACTAAAATGAGCTCTAACATGGAAATTAAGCGTTTCCGGACACATGTCCATCTTTTCTTTATTTGTGTGTGAGGAATGTTTCCTGAAAGTTTGGCCGTACCTTTTTGTAACACACTGTATATTTATAAAGGAGCCTGGTGTTACGTCGGTGTGTCACAATGTCATCATAATCGATTACATTTATTATGTAAAATTCATATTTCTGGTCTTCATCTGGTGATATGTCCTGATGTTTGTCTTTATTTCCTCTAGCCTTTTCCCTGTGGCTTTGGTCGCATATCTTGTACACATCTCGCACTTCCCGTACTTGATCCATCGCATCCTCCCTTCCACTCTCCCCATCTCATCCTTTTCATCTCGTCACCCATATCCTCCTCCTCCATATCCACCCATCTCTTCCTGCAACCTCCGTCTTCCCATCCCAACCTGCTCCGTCTTTCTGTCTATCACCTCCCCAACCCCCTCTCCATCCATCTACTCCTCCTTCCCCATCTCTCTCTGTCCATCTTCACTTCTCCCTCTCTTCTTTGTCCACCTCGTCTTCCCCTCTTTCGTCTTGTCCATCTCCTCCTCCTCCTCTCTCTCTACCTCTCCCTGTCCCATTCTCTCTATTCATCACCTCATGCCCCCTCTCCCTACCTATCTCCTCCTGGCCTCTTCTCGCTTCACGTTGACGTTGTTTTAACCTTTGATTTATTTGCATTCTGCTCGCATGTTGCTGATCTGTCTATTACAGGTACTTCAATGTGATAATTGTGTTGATATCATTCACAAGCAAAGCACACAAGTTTTATGTATGGTCTACATTTTATTTTGTCATATTCTGGTTTTAATCTCGGTGTCTCTGCATTGGGTGTGTTAGGGCTTTGTGTTTTATTACTATCTGGTGGTGTGTTAGCGTGAATGTGATGTGTGACATGTATATGTGTCCAGATGTACAGCTATTTAACTAATTTCGGTGTTCTGATGCTGAGTACTGCAGTTGTTCCATTGGTTATTCGGTGTATCGACATGTGTGTGTGTATTATCAGTATCTAGACAGATAAATTTCCACTCCAATGTTCCCCATTTTAAGTACTGTAAGGTCCTGGTTTGGAAGGTGGCCCATTGATATATTCCGTGCTTAATTTTCCTGGCTACGTAGTTGTCTGTGACATCTTACATGCATATTTACACCGCAGATGTAGTCTGTCTGCTGAATTTTATCACACGAATGAAGCGACAGCCACTGTTTTTAGGCCCTGGTTGGCGTAAGCCCATGTGTTTCCTCCAGTGACCGCTGACCCTAGTTGACAGTGATGTGTAATTACTCTTAACTATATTATCCATAGTATAGTCTGCACCTGTGTTTCAGATATGGGTTGTTGTACCGCCAGTTTAGTTATATTGTGTATTAGTAAACATTATCTTCGTTGCGCTCAGTCTGTCGGTCATATAACACCCTATATACCGGACCTTCAGGTCGCCTAGTTTTCTCACAAACCCTGTTCGATATTTGCGCGGAATGCACCCATCAGCTGTTTCTTCACGGCAGTCTGCCCTCCTAAGGCCAGCTTTCTCACATCTTCCAGAGACCTGTTCTCTGTCACAGCCATAGAAATTCTAAATTCTTAGGCCCTAGCAGGTAAAGCACTTGTGTACCGCTACCAAATCCTTGATGCTTAGTTCGTCGAATCGTAACACATTCTCTCGCTTTGTAGTAGCAGGAAACAGACCCTCAGGGTGACTTCTAGTACAATGTTTACAGTATGTTTCCCAGTTTTAAGTTTAGTATTTACTACCTCGTTGAATTCGTCTTTGATGATGTGTCACTGAGATTCATTTCATAAAACTCTTCGGGAAAATACGGATCAGTCGCTGTGGCACGTGTTTGATGTAATGCCAACGATGGTCTGAATTTTCGAGTCCCCAGATCTGATATCTTTCACCACAACCAAATTCAAACACGCTACCGTCTTAATATATAGCCTAAACAAACTCGCTCTAAATGGAATATTAAGCGGACACTAGAATCGTATTACATGTTCTGCCCAAAGGCGTCACTGGCATGGCAAACTGTACTGAAGATACAATGGCGTCTCAGAATAATGAAGTTGTGTAACCGCTGTTTCCTTTGCCTCAAGCAAGGCCATACTTTGCGCATCATGCCGTCTATTGCGCACAGTTTGAGTCGTAACACGACGTCTTGCGGCCGCACGAAAAGCATTATTCAACATGGTGGCGTTGCTGTCAGGGTTCCTCCGAGTCGTAATCCGTAGGTAGCAGTCATCCACTGCAGTAATAGCCCTTGGGCGGCCTGAGCGAGGCATGTCATCGACAGTTTCTGTCGGTTATCAGTAGACGTGATGTACATGTACTGACAAAGAAAGGATTGCAATTTCAGACAAACGGGGTGATTCTGTGGCTGCTGTTGCTTGTGATGGCTTGAGATGATGCGATTAATTGAATGTATGATATCAACGATTAAATTGACTGTCAGTCAGCCATGTTCCCCTAATGAGTTGGCGATGTTAAACATCGCCTGTGGTTCTGCAATCGTCCCGACTGCGCCTGGCGTCAGATTGCATCACTTCTAGCTGGGGTGTCTGCATTCGAAATGATAATAAGGAGAGACAACATGGGGAAGATACAGACCAAGGAGAAGAGACGGATCCGGTAAAATGTTGCACATATTAACCTGGAAGAACAAATTAAACGAGAGGTAGCCTGTTACAAGTGAACAGCGGTTACTGCATACAAATAAATGGAAGAAACTAGCGAGAACTAGTCTTGCTGCAGGTCAAAGCCACAAGAACAAGTAAACATGGAACAAATAACGGGCATCGGGATGAATCCCTGAACCTTGAAACCTTGCATTGCATAACAGCTATCGTCCAGTAATGTGGCTAGTCGCGCGATCAGTGGCCGCTACCGAAGCAATTAGCTTTCACACCTGTGCATAATGGTGGCATCTGACTAGTTGACGATGGTCACGAACCTGTCCCAAACGAGAAATTAACTCTTCTGGAGGCCGAAGATATGGCGTCACTCGTCAGTTTTGTGTAGAATACCTAGTAACACAGCACGCCTCTGCTGGCTAAAAGAGGAGCCCTGTGAGCAATCTAACAACTCTTGCGAATGGCGCACAGGTTGGGAGACCTGGAATAACGGGTCCTCCACGAAAACGGCTGGCCAGGTGTGTCCCTCGCCACTAGTGAAGAAGAACTGAAATTCAAACTAATGGCTACCATGGCGTTCCACGAATACGTCGTATTTTACAAATTCTATATTAATTAAACCAGAGGTCAGAAATCATAATCTCTTCACGAAGGAGGAGTCATGTGATCAGCCAAGCCTGCGGAGGTCCATAGATTCTAGGGAAATTTCCATTCATATTGTGGGGAAGCAGCCTACTCACGCCATATAGAATTCATATGCTTTCCGCTGTATGGCAGCTTAGTCCGCTGTAACTAGCTATGACGTCCCGAATGTTGCGCAATACCTTCAAAGTGAAGTAAATAATCTGAAAAGTTAATAGCATGTCAGGAGTGATGCTAAAATGATAATGTGTTAAGTTTCAGTTTAGCAACTTTAACAGGTTTCGAAATTTGGACCTTTTACATAAAAATCATCGGCTCAACAGGAAGAAGCTAGAAACTTCACATTTTATATTCGGATTCCTTTTTCATTGTAATTTAATGGAAACAGCATGCTGGATCTCACAAAGTAATTATTTTGGTTGAAATTCATGATTTTCTGTTTTTGTGTCCTTAAAGTACGAAAGCAAGAGAGATTAAGTAAGTGATTAGATAAAGCAAGGATGTTTAGATTTAGGCGGGATGTATATACGCTATAATAACAAAAATCTGAGAAGTCTCCAAAAGGTAGCTATAAAACTATAGCTGTAGCATCTCTCAAAATGGCAAGTTCAGAGCTCATCTATTGCGTGCAGTGTAATAAAACAATTCTCTCGCCAAAAGTATTTAACCTAGCCACATCAGAATTTTATCATAGATACTTACCTGTGTGCTGATTGCACAATTAAATTCAGAGATTCATCGGCCTTCAGTGAATGAAGCAATTAATTATTTAGTAACTTGAAGTGGTGTTCTACTAGCCCCAGCAGCTAGTCAGGACGGGAAATTTTTTCAGCTGCGCTTTCGGCGGTCCGCACCTCGGTTATATAAACAAGAGCGCTGCGAGCTAGAGGCAGGCCCAAGTTCTCTTCCAGATCTGTATAAGCGCGCTCTCCGTGTTGGAAGCCGCGTTGCGTCTGTGCAGTTGCAAGGAACAGCCGTGCATGCCGTATTACGTAACTCCGTATGCACGTAACAATGAGTTCGCATTGGGGTAAAGTGTTAATTGTGGAACGACTTCAGTGATTTATTCTCAGTTTGCTTATGTCGTATTTTCACGTGTCGCCACAGGACAACAGACCTTCTATCATTACTAGCGTGACGTTTGATAAGTATTAACATCACTTTGAAAATTTACATCGATAACGGTTATTGAACAGTTTCATTATCCAGGGATAACAGGATCCGCCCAGTAGACTCTGAACAGTACTGATAGTACAAGAGCTGACTAGCATTTCTTGGGTAAACTTTTTTCAGGAACTTTATACTTTCTCGTTTTCAGAATATAGTGAAAATTTTTACAGTAAACTGCATTTTCCATGAATCCCAGATATCATCCTAAATCCTCGGCATAATGAACTTCAATGATCAATAACTTTATTTCTCCATCAGAGTGGGCACAGTGAATTTTAATTACAGGCAGTTTTGCTAATCACTTTCCGGTTGCCAACATTGTAGTTAGAGAGTCTGTCTCGAGAACGGCAGCAATAGAAACTTTTCCACCCACCACACCACAATATGATTTAATAGGCATTTAACTAAATCGACTTTTAAACCAGGGACCGATTAGCTTGTGACCAGTATCAGTTTGCTAATAATATGTAATCACAAGTATTAACTAAATTTTATGTGGGCACTCCCCTTTTGTCAGAGGACATTATCAGCTGATACCTTGCTTCTACATGCTTTGTGGTTAGGTAGCACAGTGCATCAGTGCTACACCCTGTATGTAAGTCGTGCCAAATGTTTTTGGGGCTCATTGGTGACGGATCCTACTATATTTAAGTCCAATTTTAAGTGAACAATAAGGCAACACGGAGTAATGAACATAGCTAAACGCCCATCAGAACTGCTCCAGCATGGACCCAGCCAGCCTGGTGTGAAGTGATGGTCACACTTTCTTTGAAACAAATTGGTGACTTATAGAATAATCTGAAGCAACAGGAATAAAGTGATCAAGAACGAAGAATAACTCTTTAATAACTTTGCCTTAGCTTCTACTGCTTTCGTAGCACAAGTTACATAACATTGTAGTGTAGGCAGAAGTTTCTCTCCTCTGACTTGTTTCCTGTACGTCCATTTTCTGGCAGATTTCATATTAAAATGTAGTGAAAGTTGTGGTGTCCTCTGAAGATGAAGTGCTAAAGCAAAGCTGGTTGGTACCCAGCAACGCGACCATAACAGAAGATAGCCGCTGCAAGCCCAATCAACGAAAGAGCGACACCGATGTAGCCACTCTCCCGATACCCTTACCAGTCGAATCAGAGCACGCATACAGAGTACATGGGGCGCAATGGCACACTGACAACCGATGTTGTAATCACTGAAATAATATGACAAACCCTCTCAATCTCCACCTCGCCCGCCGGCTCCACTGGACCCAGCCTCCCGCGGCCAGGTGGTGGGGGGCACACCGCAGGTATAAAGGGACCGGCATCCGCAAAGTCTCGGCACTTCGCCAGAAGATGATGAGTATGTCACTCGTCGAAACGTCGCTGTTTGAAGACACTGCCACCCGGCTGGAAGCCCGAGAACTCTTCGCCAGCTGTATACGCCGGGAAAGCATACATTCACATTTAATTTTATTTTGTTTTCTTCTCCCCTTCTGGGTGCTTTACTGCACTATACTATCAACGGCCTTGTCGCAGTGGTAACAGCGGTTTCCGTCTGATCACCGAAGTTAAGCGCTGTTGAGCTGGGCTAGCACTTGGATGGGTGACCATTCGGTCCTCCGAGAGCTGTTGGCAAGCGGGGTGCACTCAGCCCTTATTTGGCAATCTGAGGAGCTACATAAGTAGCGGCTCCGGCCTCGAAAACTGACGTACGGCTGGGAGAGCGGTGTGCTGACCACATGCCCCTCCATAACCACATATAGTGACGCCTGTGGGCTGAGGATGACACGGCCGCCCGTCGGTACCGTCGAATCTCCATGGCCTGTTCGGGTGAAGTTAAGTTTTTACTGCACTGTACTCGTCCAATGTTGGCTATAATTAGATCATGACGCAACCATCACACATATTATGTTAACATGATTGTTTCAAGCATACACTAGCGTAATCTTCTTTCGATGAGAACACTGTTTCCCGAATACGTTCTCCCACACACACACTCTCATGTCATAATCCTTAACGTTGCACTTCAAACATACAGACCATCAGACAACTCTTCTCTGTTGTAAGGCCTCGCTCTCATCTCTTCACCATCTGCAGTATGCGCGTACTACGGTAGAGTGAAGACACTGACACTGGCGGTAGACACATGGGTAGTGATGCTGTGAGGTCCTACGTAAACCAAGTTCAGCAGCTGACCAATTAGGATATCCGTTGGATGTTTCTGGTCTAGGCAGGCGAGGACAGCGTGGTTAATGTCCTACTGCCCTCCACTACTCACAGTATGATATACACTAATTGATTAAAAGTATCCGGACACCTGGCTGAAAATGACTTACAAGTTCGTGGCGCCTTCCATCAGTAATGTTGGAATTCAAAATGGTGTTGGCCCACTCTTGGCCTTGATGATAGCTTCCACTCTCGCAGGCATGCGTTCAGTTAGATTCTGGTCACGGAGTGCTGCACTGAGGAGAGGTATCTATGTCGGTCGGTGAGGTCTGGTACGAAGTTGGCGTTCACAAAACATCCCAAAGGTGTTCTATAGGATTCAGGTCCGGAATCTGTGCAGGCCAGTCCATTACGGAGATGTTACTGTCGTGTAACCACTCCACCGCAGTCCGTGCATTATGAACAGGTGTTCGATCGTGTTGAAAGATGCAATCACCATCCCCGAATTGCTCTTCAACAGTGGGAAGCAAGATGTGCTTAAAAGCATCAATGTAGGCTTGTTGTGCGATAGTGCCACACAAAACATCCAGGGGGCCATGAAAAACACGACCACACCATAGCACCACCGCCTCCGAATTTTACTGTTGGCACTACATACGCTGGCAGATGACGTTCACCAGGCATTCGCCATACCCACACCCTGTCATCGGATCACCACATTGTGTACCGTGATTCGTCACTCCACGCAACGGCTTTCCACTGCTCAATCATCCAATATTTATTCTCCTTACATCAAGCGAGGCGTCGTTTGACATTTACCGGCGTGATGTGTGGCTTATGAGCAGCCGCTCCATCATGAAATCCAAGTTTTCTCACCTCCCACCTGATTGTCATAGTATTTGCAATGGGTCTTGACGCAGTTTGGAATTCCTGTGTGATGGTCTGGATAGATGGCTGCCTGTTACACATTACGACCCTCTTCAACTGTTGGCGGAGTCTGTCAATCAACAGGCGAGGTCGACCTTGCGCTTTTGTGCTGTACGTGTCCCTTCATGTTTCCGCTTCACTATCACATCGCAAACAGTGGACCTAGGGATGTTTAGGAGTGCGGAAATTTCGCGTACTGACGTATGACACAAGTGACACCCAATCACCTGACCACGTTCGCAGTCCGTGAGTTCCCCGGAGCGCCCCATTCTGCTCTCTCACGATGTCTAATGACTACTGAGGTCGTTTATATAGAGTACCTGGCAAGAGATGGCAGCACAATGCACCTAATATTAAAAACGTATGTTTTTGGGTGTGTCCGGATATTTTTGATCACATAGTGTATATTACCTTGCCATTCTGAGGTAGATATTGTTTAAGGCATCATTTTGGAATTTTGGACGTACTACGGCTGCGTTATCTTAGTGGTACGTTTCGTATAGCGTACCTTAAGATGCTCATACATACGGGTGTACTCAGTATAGCGATGTGTCCTGTACGACATCGGACTCAACAGTGAGGAGAGGTGGCCCACAAAGTGGTGCGACAACTGTCGTAGTAGGAAAGCAGACAGGAGCAGAAATGATTAGCGAATAAGTAACACAGAAAACGAGATTTACTTGAGGGGAACGTACGGCATGCTGACGGACGAATATATAGGTCAAATTCAGCATTTTTTTCTCCGTACTGGAATGTAGTACACAAATGGGATTTGCTGCAATGAATAAAGCATATATTGACGTTTACATTAGTTTTTTTTTAATTATTGATATCATCACTGTGTAATTAGGATGTTCCCGAGGCAACTCTGCTAAACGGTAGATCGCCAGTTGTCGCTGTAACTCCAGTTGCGGTTAGCGGTTATCTGAAACATGATTTTAACAAATCATCCTGATCCTTACAGATCAAATTTTAGTTCGTCGTAGGGATTTGCAAAAAAAATATTTATGACGAAATTATAGATATTTGAAAAAATGGTCATTTTTGTACCCCTCTTTCTTGCCCGCAAAATATATTAAATATCAAATAAAAAATCGGCTGCGATGAACTGAAGAAAACTCAGTTTGCTTCAAGGCAGACCAAAAATCATTAAAATCGGATGAAAATTGTAGCGTGGGCGACGACCACCATGCCGAAAAACATGGTTTAGAGAAAAATGCGTTTAGCGTTTGGCAAGTATTTATCATATATCGCCCCGGCTTCTGCATTGTCGCTTTCTCCTACTCTGGCCTGATAAGCCCTCACTTTTCGTCGCTGAGTGCATCGCCGCTGGCGTCTCTACCTTCACAGAATCGGCGTATTTCATCGCCGATTTTGATTTGAACGGCATTTGCCACTTGCCTCAATGCAGTATGGTCTACACTGAATAGACATAAGGCCAAATTGGAAGCAATGTTAACAGTTTCGCTTTGGCTGAATGTTAGTTTTGTAGCGTATCTCCAAAGAAGAAAAGTGAAAGTCTGCTATTTGTTCCAGACACTGGCAAAAAGCTTTATCCATTGGGGCGGTATAAGCAGCATGGTTCGAAAGACAATGGGAAGCCAACTCCGGATCAGCCGTCGCCCATCAGAATCTACCCTAAACATCTCAGGGTGTGCACGCTCAGCTTCGAACGCTCACAGAATCATTACTGTACGGAGTTCGCGCACAACATTTTGGCGAGTAATTCTTCAACCCGTATACATTCGAATTCCGTAATTTAAAAAAAATCGAGGTTTTTCATCCGTCACCCTGTCGGTCCATCTTAACTTGTATTTCTCCAAACGTAGGAAGACTCATTCCAAACGGTGCAACAAGAAATAGAGTCCAATTCATACAATGGCAACAACGGTGATGTTGGGGCCACGACTAGGCAGCATACGAGCGGTGTCCTGTAGAAAAGTGGCTCCGAGCGCGAATGGACGGAGCGCCTGCAAGTGACCGGTCTATGTTGAGGCGGCAGAGGGCACTCGAGCTGTACAGCTACCACAGGCGTCGCTCAGTGGGCGTGGTCCATTGCGTCAGCCGGATCCTGGACGACTGCTATCTGCGTCTCACGGAAACTTGCATGTGTGATATGCCGGTCGGGTGATGTAGCTACTTGACGGCACACAATGTCCTTTGCTAGTGTTTGATTCTTTCCATTGACAGTACCATTTTTTTCTGTACGCTCCGTCTCGAAATCTGGCAGAATATCCGAAGAGATTCTGATCATATGCAAAGTATACCAGCAGCAAGGCACAACTGATATCATTACTGCATGATGTCAATGTCATTGCCGACAGCTGTACTAAAGTGGAGTTACTAAACACAGTTTCCCGAAATTCCTTCACCAAGGAAGATACAGTAAATACGAATACCCCAAGGAAGATACAGTTAATGTTCCAAATTTTAAATCAAGAACAGCTGCCGACATGAGTAATTTTGAAGTAGATACCCCCAAGTTAGTTAGTTGGTTGCATGCTCCATTGATCAATTGCACTGTAAGGTAGCCATTATGATGTGGAATGTGTCAAGTGCACAAGAAATGCAGATATGAAACAAATTTTTTTAATACATATATAGTTGTCAAGGAGATATGATTTCCATTTATTTTTGAAGCTATTACTGCTGTCTGTCAGATACCTTATTTCATCTGGTAATTTGTCGAAAATTTTTATAGCAGCATATTTTACCCCTTTCTGCGCCAAAGATAGGTTGAGCAAAGGATAGTGTAAGTCTTTCTTTCTTTTGGCATTATAATCATGAATATCACTGTTGTTTTTAAACTGGTCCATGTTGCTGAGAACAAATTTCACTAGTGAGTAGATGAATTGTGAGGCTGTTGTAAGAATTCCCAATATTTTAAAAAGATGTCTATAAGATGTGCGACTATGAACGTCACACATTATTCTAACCACTTTCTTTTGAGCAGTGAATACTTATAGTCTAAATGTTGAGTTACCCCAAAAAATTATTCCATATGATATCAGAGAGTGAAAGGATGCAAAGTATGTTAGCTTACTAACTTCTATATCCTCAAATTTGGCAATTATTCTGATCGCAAAAGTTGCTGAACCTAGTCGCTTTAGGAGATCCAAAATATGAATTTTTCAATTAAGATTCTCATCTATATGTACATCCAAAAACTTAGTAGCCTATGCTCTACCCTGTCTGCTGACTTCTGTTGATGTGTTATATTTATTGAAGGAACTGCACTTTTTGCAGAAGAAAACTGGATGTACCGTGTTTTTTTTTTTTTTTTTTTTTCAAAGTTTATAGCAAGCCCATTTGCAGAAAAACAATTAATGACTTTTCCAAAGACCTTATTTGTATCATTTTCAAGTGGAATTTCTTTTACCGGATTAATAATTATGCTTGTATCATCAGCAAACGGTGTCAGATCACCTTCCTGTTTCAGATAGGAAGGGAGGTCGTTCACATATATCAATAACAGAAGGGGACCCATGATTGAATCCTGTGGAACACCTAATGTAATTTCACCCCAGTTAGATGAAGTGGCAAACTTATTTAAACCACTTGACCCATATAAGGAAACTTTTTGCTTCCTGTTCTGTAGGTATGACTTAAACCACTCATATGCTATTCCATTTATACTATAGAATTGTAATTTCTGTGACATAATGTCATGGTTCACACAATCAAATGCTTTGGACAAGTCACAGAAAATTCCTATTGGTGACATTTTACTATTAAAGACTCTATTATGTGGACAGTGAAATTGTATATTGCTGTCTCAGTGGAACAGCATTTTTGAAATCCGAACTGTGATTTACTAAGTATCCCATTACTGTTGTGATGGCTAACCACTCTTGAGTACATTACTTTCTCGAAGATTTTTGAGAATGTTGTAAGCAAGGATACTGGCCGATAATCATTGACATCTTTGGTGTCCCCCTTTTTGCAGAGAGGCCTGACAATAACATATTTTAACCTGTCTGGGAAAATACCCTGAGTTAGTGATGCATTACATATGTGACTCAGAACATCAGCTGTAATGCTCCACATTGTTTTAATATCTTATTAGAGAGGTCATCTACTCCAACAGAACATTTATTTTTCAGAGATTTAATAATTTTACTTATTTCACAAGAGGTTGTTAGGTGAAACTAAATCTGACTAAATTTTTTGAAAACAGACTCTTCCATGTACTGCCTAGCTTTTTCTTTTGAACTCTTCTTACCAATTTTTTCTCCTACACTTAAGAGATGATTGTTAAATACATTAGCTACTTGTGTACTGTTGGATGGTCTCTTTCTCTTTAAAAGTAATACCACCTACCCCAGTGGTTACTTTTCCTGTCTCCCTTCTAACAACATTCCATATTGATTTGATTTTATTGCCAGAGTTGTTAATTTCTTCTCTAACATACATATTTCTTGATTTCAACTTTTCTCAGTATATTACAATAATTTTTATAGCGTGAAACTACTTCTGGATCTTTACTAGTTCTTGCTGTCTCATACAGTTTTCTTATTCTTTCTGAAGACACTTTAATACCTGTAGTAATCCAAGGTTTCTTTGAAAAGTGTGTGGTGTTACACTTAGTAATTTTCTTTGGGAAACAATGTTCAAAGTGGGATATAAATTTATCAAGATTTATGTTGCATTTATCATTAGCATTTGGCTCATTATATACATCTCCTCGATTAATATTTCTTAGGCTTTCTCTGAAGTGCTGTATAGATACCGGGTTGAGTGACCTTACACTTTTGCTTAATGGTTTCTGAACTGTGCACCCTGTTAAGTTTTGTAAGTTAATGAGTTGTGAATCATGGTATGACAATCCATTTACCATAGGGAAAGCACATGTTTGTTTTACATCCTCTTTCTGTAAAAATACATTATCTTTTAGTGTGCTACTGTCCTGAACTATATGTGTAGGGAAATTGATCACTGATTCTAAGTTATATGTTGTTAATAACACTTCTAGTTCACTTTTCCTATCAGAATTACTTAGAAAGTTTACATTGAAATCACTACAGATTAATAACTTTTTCTTTTTGTTTGACAGACAGCATAATAGGGAGTCAAACTTTTTTATGAACAGCTCCCAGTCTCCTAACAGGGACCTGTACACTGTTGCTAATATGAATACTACATTATCTAGCTGAAGTTCACATGCACCAACCTCAAAGTGCTGATCAACATAAAATTAGCTTACTTCTACAGTTTTGCATTTATACCCTCGTTTCATGAAAATGTGCAACTCCTCCTTTATCCATCCTAGATCTACAAGTGTAAGATGCTAAATTATACCCACTTATACTGACACTATCCATGCCCACAGTTACATGGTGTTCAGACAGACAGAGTGTATCAATCTCATTCTTATTTTTGAGATAATCTAAACCGACTGATAGTTCACCTACTTTATTTTTTATTCCCCTGATATTTTGATGAAGTATGTTGATGCTGCCCTTAGCTTTACCCCAATTAACTGTACTTGAAGTTTATTTTATTCTATTTATCTTGATTGTCATCTCTTTGGACTTTGGCTTTAACCTAAAAAATCTGTCAGCCTGGACCCATTAACCACAGGGATCACCCCTTGTGTGACTGTGGACCCCCTTACAGTTTCTGCTAATAGAGAAGCTAACTTACGTTTCCCCATCCAATTCAGGTGCAGCCCATGTGTAGCATATCCCCACCTACCAATAGCATTTACTGGAACAACACTTTTGTGAGATTTTGCCGGTGCCTGGAACATCCTGTTCAGCTCAGTGTTAACATGCCTTACAGCAGTGTTTACCCAGGGCTGATCATGGCGCTAAAAGACTTCCACAAACCACACATTTGTGTGCTCATTTTCTGCTCCTATTTTATCCAGGTCACTCTTGGATGTTTCCTGCTTCCCCAAACATAATTACCTGATCCTCCTTCTCAAAGTCCTTGCATAGCTGACCTAAGTTTTCTGTCACCTGGCTAAGGCTAGGACTAGGTTTCACAAAACTTGTGACCTGGTACCCTGCTCCTAATTTCTCCTGAAACTGCTGGCCCACCCCCCTCCCATGACTGCTGCCTACAAGCAGAATTCTTCTTTTCCGATTCTGGTTTGATCCCGACATGTCTTTTTTCTTTAAGCTGATATTCTGCTTCAACCTACTTTCAACTACATCTGGATGAGGCCCTTCCTCCGCTTCTGACAGCAAGCCAAACTGATTTACTAATTGAATTTCTGGAATTTTTTCCACTGTTTCCCTTTTTCGCCCTTTGCTTGCTACCTTTTCCCAATTCCCAGTCTCATTTTCCTCCATTAACCTACGTAACTCCAAGTTCGCATTTTCTGATTCAGCCTTAAGGGCACAAATTTTTGCCTCCTGTTCCGCGATTTTTCTGTCCTTTCTACATAACCTACACTGCCATGGAAGAGCCTCATTTTCTACCCTCGTTTCCTCGCCGCTACATTCGCCCCAATGAAACCATAACTTACAGTCTATACAGAACACCCCCTCTTTCAAAATTCTACGGCGACCACCACATTTGTCACACATGGTCTGATAGAAAAACTTAACACAACAGCAGAGAATAAGTTGGCACAAGACCACAGACGTTTTGTAACCTTTAGCCCACTAATCCGTAAATAAACACTAATGTAAACAAACTTTTAAACTAACTTCCGAAAGTTTTAACTACTTAAACTCTGCGTGGCCGGCACGAATTAGTTTGACTTTGAAGCGATAACTCTAGTGAAAAAGGAAAATCTACACTCGCGCGAGATTTACACCTAAAAAACGTAAACAAAACTAGCGACTACCGGCCTTTTACGAAATACTTATTTTTCGATCTAAATATGGTCAGAAAAGCGAAACCTTCAATAGATAGCCTAGAGAAGAATACATACACTAGTTTAAAATGTAATATTAACTAATTTAGCTCTTATTTCAATATTAATCACTTAACTTGGCGAGAGCTTCGTATATGCGCGTCTGTCTAGCTCCAGAGATGATGCAGCAATGTAGCGAAGCAACTCAAGTCTCTTAATATAGTCAAGTAGTTCGGTCCAGACT
Source organism: Schistocerca serialis cubense (assembly GCF_023864345.2). Classification (NCBI taxonomy): domain Eukaryota; kingdom Metazoa; phylum Arthropoda; class Insecta; order Orthoptera; family Acrididae; genus Schistocerca; species Schistocerca serialis. Next base: position 164,725,592 of record NC_064643.1, on the reverse strand, counting down.
GTATACTAACTCCGTTTCCTTCACAGCATGCTGATAAAATACTTCCATTTTCAGCAATCATATACAACTGTCGCTCGACGAAGAATCCGTACCTAAAGACTACAAAACCGCACGGGCACAACACCACAAAAGAAAGGAAATAGAAGTAATTCATTAAATTACTAACTCGTATCTCTGACATTGATTTGCTGGAGGATGTTAGGTGATACGTTGTGTTCCAACATTATGAGCTACCTCGAAGAAAACGATCTATTGACACATGACCAATACTGATTCAGAAAGTATCATTCTTGGAAAATACAACTGGCCCTTTATTCATACAAAATATTGAGTGCTATCGACAGGAAGTCTCAGACTGATATCATATTTCTAAAATTGCAGAAGGCTTTTGATAATATTTATCGCGAGCGGTTGCTAGTCAAACTTTGTGCCTATGGAGTATCGTCTGTTTTGAGAATGGATTCGTGACTTGCTGTCAGAAAGGATTCAGGTCTTAGTAAATGACGGGAAGTCACCAAGTGAAAACAGAGTGGTATGTTGCGGTCTCCAAGGAAGTGTTATAGGCCCTCTGCTGTTCTTAATAGGGAGACAATCTTTGCAGTCCCCTCACATTGTTTGCAGATGATGCTGTTTTTCACCGCTAGTAAAGTCATCAGAAGATCAAAACGATTCGAGAAGTGATTTAGACAAGATACTTCATGGTGCAATAAGTGGTAATAGACTCTAAACAATAAAAATTGTCGAGTTCTCCACACGAGTATTAAAACTCCGTTAAATTTCGTTTACACGATAAATGACCCAAGTTTGAAGATCGCACATTCAACTGAATACCTATGGATTACAGTTACAGTCAATTTAAATTGGAACCACCAGACAGAAAATGTGGGGAAGACGAGCCATCGATTGCGCGTAATTGGCTGAACACTCAGAAGATGCAACAGATCTACGAAAGAAATTGCGTGCAGTACGCTTTTTCGTCCTCTGCTAGAGTACTGCTGCGCGCTTTGGGATCCTTACCAGACAGGATTGATGAAGGACATTGAAAAGCTCCAAGGAATGGGAGCTCGTTTCGTACCATCACGAAAAAGGAAAGAGACGCTCACGGGTATGATAAGTGAACTGGGACGGCAATCATTAAAACAAAGGCGGCGTTTGTTGCGGCTAGATCTTTTCATAAACCATTAGTCATCGACTTTCTTCTCCGAATGTGAAAATATTTTGAGGACTCAGACTTACATAGCGAGAAGTGACCATCGTAATAAAGCATGTGAAATCAGTGCTCACATGGGAAGACTTAGACGTTCATTATTTCTATACATTATGGGATCAAAAGTATCCGAACACCCGGAAAAACATACGTTTTTCATATTAGTTGCATTGTGCTCTCACCTACTGCCAGGAACTCTACATCACCGACCTCAGTAGTCTTTAGACATCGTTAGAGGGCAGAATGGGACACTCCGCGTAACTCACGGACTTAGAACGTGGTCACGTGATTGTGTGTCACTTGTGTCATACGTCCGTACGCGAGATTTCCACACTCCTAAACATCACTAGGTCCATTGTTTCCGACGTGTTGGCGAAGTGGAAACGTTAAGAGACATTTACAGCACAAAAGTGTACAGGCCTACCTCGTCTGTTGACTGACAGAGACCGCCGGCAGTTAAAGACGGTCGTAATGTATAATAGCAGACCTCCATACAGACCATCACACAGGAATTCCTAACAATGACAGTTAAGCGGTAGGTGAGAAAACTTGTATTTCATAGTCGAGCGGCTGCTAATAAGCCACGCATCACGCCGGTAAATGTCAAACGACGCCTCGCTTGCTGTAAGGAGCGTAAACATGGGACGATTGAACAGCAGAAAAACATTGTATGGGGTGACGAATCACGGTACGCAATGTGGCGATCCGATGGCAGGGTGAGGGTATGGCGAATGCCCGGTAACCGTCATCTGCCAGCCTGTGTAGTGCCAACAGCAAAATTCGGAGGCGGTGGTGTTATGGTGTGGTCGTGTTTTTTTATGGAGAGAGCTTGCACCCCTTGTTGTTTTGCGTGGCACTATCACACAACAGGCCTACACTGATGTTTTAAGCACCTTCTTGCTTCCCTCTGTTGACGAGTGATTCGGGGATGGCGATTGCATCTTTCAATACGATCGAGCACCTGTTCATAATGCACGGCCTGTGGCGGAGTGGTTACACGACAATAACATCCCTGTAATCGGCTGGCCTGCACAGAGTCCTTTCCTGAATCCTATAGAAAACCTCTGGGATGTTTTGGAACGCCGACTTCGTGCCAGTCCTCACCGACCGACATCGATACCTTTCCTCAGTGCAGCACTTCGTGAAGAAAGGCCTGACATTCTCCAAGAAACCTTCCAGCATCTGAAAAGTGGAAGCTGTCATGAAGGCAAAAGGTACGCCAACACCATATTGTATTCCAGCATTTCCGATGGAGGGCGCCACGAACTTGTAAGTCATTTTGAGCCTGATGACCGGATACTTTTGATCACATAGTGTACTTTCCGAGAGTGAAACGGTCGAATACTAGACTGAAAGTGGTTCCATGAATCCTCTGCCAAACAATTAAGCGTGGATTGCAGCATAATTACGTAGGTGTTAACGTAAGGTTAGTGTTCTTCTGACTGCACATGATTCGCTAAGATGTCAGCCATTTCATTCCTGTCGGCCGCAATGGCGTTGTACTCATATAAAAATAATTTTTTTTTTCCGTCACCCGTAAGTACTCCACATGCTGGATAATCTTGTAATCCAGAGAGTTGCTATGGCGTTATTGCGGTGTATTTCAGCACTTACAGTGCTGCTTGAAAACCCGAGAGTATAGTAGTTTTCAGATCAGTATTTTGGGAAGCGTACTTTAGCGCGGCCCAGAATTTCTGTTTATTCAACTGTCGTAGCGAGGATGTTAACATATGACAACTGCTAATGAAAAGGAGGGGAACAATTGGTTATTGGACGATGTGTAGATATCAGCACACGTGATGAGAGATTATGAAATTTCGATGCTTTATTGAGAAATTGCTAAGTCTACCGCTCAGACACGTATGTCTGTATAATTTTTATAACGGTCGCAGCTGCAGATCAAGTGAGTGCACCAATCTTGGAGTAAGTTTATGGACTGGTTTATGTAGGCTTTAGAGCCTGTAGTACACGTTTGTGTGTGTGTGTTTCTGTGTGAGTGCACGTAAATAATTGCTTGAAGAGATATTTGCTCCGGCTTTTCCCCACTAGGCGTGGCCCGTCTGGCAAGACGCCTGGGAATCTGAAACACATTTTACAAGATGACACGTGACCGAGTATGAAACAAGGCGATGCGGTATTCAACAAGCAACGCCCAGCAACGTCCAGCAACTTTCAAATGGTTACAGATTTTGATGACAGAAGAAGTAGGGGAGAGTGTTGTACCTAGACAATAGTGTAGCTAGGAACACACGATACTTTTTTTTTGGGATTTCAGTCTGGTGACTGACTTTAGAATAGCATGAAAAAACGCGACCTAGAGACCGCCGTCATTTTCTACAGCTATTGTTGATTTTAGAGGTGAGGTTGTGTTTTGCGCAGCATCTGTAAATATTTCGGGTTCTACATAGTTAAGTTCTACATAATACAGGGTGGTCCATTGATAGTGACCGAGCCAAATATCTCACGAAATAAGCTTCAAACGAAAAAACTACAAAGAACGAAAGTCGTCTAGCTTGAAGGAGGAAACCACATGCCGCTACGGTTCGCCCGCTAGATGGCGCTGCCATAGGTCAAACGGATGTAAACTGCGTTTTTTTTTTTTTTAAATAGGAACTCCCATTTTTTGTTACACATTCGTGTAGTACGTAAAGAAATATGAATGTTTTAGTTGGACCACTTTTTACGCTTTGTGATAGATGGCGCTGTAATAGTCACAAACATATGACTCGCAATTTTAGAAGAACAGTTGGTAACAGGTAGGTTTTTTTAATTAAAATAGAGAACGTAGGTAAGTTTGAACATTTTATTTCGGCTGTTCCAATGTGATACATGTACCTTTGTGAACTTACCATTCTGAGAACGCATGGTGTTACAGCGTGATTACCTGTAAATACCACATTAATGCAATAAATGCTCAAAATGATGTCCGTCAACCTCAATGCATTTGGCAATACAAGTAACGACATTCCTCTCAACAGCGAGTAGTTCGCCTTCCGTAATGTTCGCACATGCATTGACAATGCGCTGACGCATGTTTTAGGCGTTGTCGGTGGATCACGATAGCAAATATCCTTCAACTTTCCCCACAGAAAGAAATCCGGGGACGTCAGATCCGGTGAACGTGCGGGCCATCGTATGGTGCTTCGACGACCAATCCACCTGTCATGAAATGTGCTATTCAATACCGCTTCAACCGCACGCGAGCTATGTGCCGGACATCCATCATGTTGGAAGTACATCGCCATTCTGTCATGCTGTGAAACATCTTGTAGTAACATCGGTAGAACATTACGTAGGAAATCAGCATACATTGCACCATTTAGATTGCCATCGATAAAATGGGGGCCAATTATCCTTCCTCCCATAATGCCGCACCATACATTAACCCGCCAAGGTCGCTGATGTTTCACTTGTCGCAGCCATCGTGGATTTTCCGTTGCTAAATATTGCATATTATGCCGGTTTTCGTTACCGCTGTTCGCGAATGACGCTTCGTCGCTAAACAGAACGCGTGCAAAAAAACTGTCATAATCACGTAATTTCTTTTGTGCCCAGTGGCAGAACTGTACACGACGTTCAAAGTCGCCGCCATGCAATTTCTGGTGCATAGAAATATGGTACAGGTCGATGTTGATGTAGCATTCTCAACACCGACGTTTTAGAGATTTCCGATCCTCGCGGTATTTGTCTGCTACTGATGTGCGGATGAGCCGCGACAGCAGCTAAAACACCTACTTGGGCATCATCATTTGTTGCAGGTCGTGACTGACGCTTCACAGGTGGCTGAACGCTTCCTGTTTCCTTACGTAACGTAACTATCTGGCGAACGGTCCGGACACTTGGATGATGTCGTCCAGGATACCGAGCAGCATACATAGCACACGCCCGTTGGGCATTTTGATCACAATAGCCATACATCAACAGGATATCGACCTTTTCTGCAATTGATAAACGGTCCATTTTAACACAGGTAATGTATCACGAAGCAAATACGGTCCGCACTGACGGAATGTTACGCGATACCACGTAGTTATACGTTTGTGCCTATTACAGCGCCATCTATCACAAGCCGAAAAAAGTGGTCCTACTAAAACATTCATATTTCTTTACGTACTACACGAATATTTAATAAAAAACGGGGGTTCCTATTTAAAAAAAACGCAGTTGATATCCGTTTGACCTATGGCAGCGCCATCTAGCGGGCCAATCATAGGGCCATCTGGTTTCCCCCTTCAAGCTAGACGAGTTTCGTTCTTTGTAGTTTTTTCGTTTGTCGCTTATTTCGTGAGATATTTGACCTGGTCACAACCAATGGACCACCCTGTATATTAAAGCTACGCTACTGTTTGTAAAAAGTGAAACACTCAGAAACAATAGTTTGCAGTACTCCACGATAAGAGGACGTGCAGCACATGGTAACGATAATAAGTGCTTTATATGGTTGAGGGATGTCGTGCACATAGGCCAACAGCGCCATATTTTGTTGTCTGCAGCACTCAATCGGTGCAGAGCCGTCATGCGAAATGGAAACGTGTAATCAGTGGCACTATGTCTCGCCGACATCACAGGGTGGCATACCGAGAAGTGAGTGTGTTCTAACGGTGCAGAATGATTCGTCTCCGAGAGGATGTTCCGTCGTACCGTGAGTCTGTGGCTTGCACGGGGCACGCGGCTTCAGGGGTGAGGTGTATGTGGAACCAGGGGAGAGAAGACAGGGTACTGGACGACACAGTGAGCCCCCAGAGAGAGATGACGACAATCTTGTCTGCTTGGGCGTAATGGACAGAACAGCTTCATCCACAGCGTTGGAGAGAAGCCGGATCACCGCAACTGTTGTGTACATGTCTGCGTCGACGGTTCGGCGCCGTCTTCTGCGAGTTTGGACTGGTGGAAAGCATGCCATTACGTCGGGTTCCATTGACCTGAGTCCACCAACGCAGCAGATTGCAAAGGGCAATTGACTGCCGACACTTTCGTGCTTTGTGGCCAAATGTAGTGTTTTCGGACGAGTCACGCTTCAACTTGTCCTACAGTGACGGCGGCATACACGTTCGACGCCTCCGTGGTGGACGCAATCGGGCAGACTGTATTGTTGAGTGGCATAGTGGACAAACGCCATGTGTGGTGGTACGGGGCGCCATTGCCATAAGAAGAGACCTCGCCTCCTACGGCTTGAGGGCTATCTGAACAGTTACCGCTAGGTCAGGGTGGTTTCACAGACCGAGCCACTGCCCCTTCTGCAAGCCGTTCCAAATACCATATTTCAGCAGGACAACGCTCGGCCGCATGTGCCGAGGAATGTTCAAGCCTTCTTTGAAGAACGACGGGAATCGCTGCTTCCCTGGCCTTCCCGTCCGCCTGACATGTTGTCCATCAAAAATGTCTGGGACACGGTCGGTCGGAAACTTGTTCGGTCAGGTCCTCCTTCAGCCACAGTTGATGCGTTCTGCGCGCCTACAAACCGCGTGGCAGAGTATTCCCTAGCAGCATATTCAGGCGGTCTTTGATTCCATGCCAAGACGTCTGGCGGCTTTGGGATTGCAGCACGTGGTGGCGTTGCTCCAGCAGGTCCTGTGACGTCGTCACTGAAGTCGCCAACTCTGAGCACTAGGAGACTCCACTTGCCAGTTGACAGGTACCATTGTACTCACCAGCGTGGAAACGTGAGGTAGTTCCCAAATGTGAGGACTCGCGCATTGGCTCTGCACATGTGTCATGACGATTATCTACACATATTATAAAGCCCCTCTCCCCTGTTTTTCTGTCTGTATGCGAACATTAATTTCATTAACTACTGTAGACATTTTGATACAGGTACCACCAACAGAAAACCTCTTTCTTAGACTGCTGTAAATTTATCTTGACCCTAGATTACTAAACCCGCGTAAAATTTACGACTGCACGTGGCACTAATTCGCGGTTCCCCACAGTTTGGTATCGTCAGTATATGGTGTAAAACAGTACATTTTGTACCTACTGGGTGACAAGTATTGAACTATATGAAATAACATCGTCATAACCTGCGAACGTTCAAACTGCACTTTTGGCCGCGGGACATGATGGGAATTAGTATGTCCTGTATAGTTTGGTTTAGCGATGAAGATCACTTTCATTTGTATGGGTTTGTCAATAATCAAAATTGGCCCATTTGGGGGACTGAGAATCCACATTTCGCGATCGAGAAGTCTCTTTACCCTCAACGTGTGACTGTGTGGTGTGCTGTCACAGAACAATCGGTGCCACATTCTTTGATGGTGCAGTGACTACCGAATGGTACGAGATGGTTTTGAAAGGAGATTTCATTCCCATTATCCGAAGTGACCCTGATTTCGACAATATGTGGTTAATGGAAGACGGAGCTCGACCCTATCGATGCAGGAGAATATTTGATGTCCTGGAGGAGAGGTCTGGGGACCGTATTCTGGCTCTGGGGTACCCAGACGCCACTGGCATTGGCCTCGATTGGCCGCCATATTCTCCGGATTTGAATACATGCGACTCTTTTTTGTGAGGCTATATTAAAGACAAGGTGTACAGCAATAGCCTCAAAAACACTGCTGAGCTGAAAACAGTCATCCAGGTCATCGACAGCATCGATGTTCCGAGCCGGCCGAAGTGGCCGTGTGGTTAAAGGCGCTGCAGTCTGGAACCGCAAGACCGCTACATCGCAGGTTCGAATCCTGCCTCGGGCATGGATGTTTGTGATGTCCTTAGGTTAGTTAGGTTTAACTAGTTCTAAGTTCTAGGGGACCAATGACCTCAGCAGTTGAGTCCCATAGTGCTCAGAGCCATCGATGTTCCGAGACTTCAGCTGGTGATGCAGAATTTCGTTATTCGAGTGCGCTACGCTATCGCTAATGATGGCAGGCATATCGAACGTGTCATAACCTCAATCAGCATATCTGTAGTGACGTTTACATGTTGAATAAAGTGTGTGGACGCCGTAGTCTGTAGCTAATTTACGTTTTTTTCATGTAGTTCAGTACTTGTCACCCAGTATTTTGTATGTGACATACCGCTGGAGACCATATAATTGTTATTAACTAGTGCATAAACTATGAATTATGACTTCCTTTGAACAAAATGCGGAGCAGTGAAATTTACGATGGTTTATTAACAATGCAACATTTTCCCGTCTTTATTGTTCTAGGTTCAATACACGCTCTCTCCTAGTAAATGAATATTAAAGTAAATTTACAGCAGTCTTCGAAAAATTACAGAAATGACTGATACACTACATAACTCACTATCAGCCCATAAATGCAAGATACCACGGCTAAAATGATGCACAAACTGACCCACTTGAGTTGTTGGCATACACCAATTGTTTCGTTCCATTAATGTTGTATGTGGCATTATACATTGAGCAAACGTATAAGCTGGTTCAAATGGCTCTGAGCACTATGGGACTTAACATCTATGGTCATCAGTTCCCTAGAACTTAGAACTACTTAAACCTAACTAACACAACACCCAGTCATCACGAGGCAGAGAAAATCCCTGACATCGTCGGGAATCGAGCCCGGGAACCCGGGCGTGGGAAGCGAGAACGCTGCCGCAAACGTATAAGCTGCTTTAAAAGATTGTTCCTAGGTGTGTGGACTAATATGCAAAACTTTATAATCTACTGCAATGCCGATTTTTTTCAATTGAATAACATAATTTTTAGCGACCATCGATAGCTGATAAAATGCGAATTGATGTGCGTCTGCAACAACATATGTGAAGAAATTAGTCGTTTATAATTATGGGGAGTGTGGTTATATCGTCCAAATATTGCGACAATACACCAAAGTCGGCAATGCACATCGATACGACAGACATTAGTGATCATCATCGTCATCGTCGTTTTCCAACTCCAGTTTCCCGGGTGTGGCGTAAAAGCGCTCGCCATCTAGTTCTGTCTTCATTGATCTTCAGTTCCAGGACAGCTTCCCATTCGTGTCCTTTCTCCTCCACATCTGATCTTATAGTCTCTATCCAACGTTTTCTTGGTCTTCCCCGTGATCTTCTTCCTACGAGGCTCAGCTTGAAATACCTTCTGGCAGGTCTTTGGCTGTTCACTCTCATTATGTGCCCATACCACTGAAGCCTGCATTTCTTTATGACACTGGTAATAGGAACCGCAATACCAACTAATTTTCTGTTCACCTCATTCCTGATTTTGTCCTTTCTAGTTATTTGACTCATAGTTCTAATGAATCTCATTTCTGCTGCCTGGATTCTGCTGAGGTCTTCGTTTAGCAGGATACATATTTTTAAACCATATGGTAAGATTGGTACAAAATAGGTGTGGTACATGGTCACTTTTGATTTTCGTGGCATTTTATCATCCCAGAGAAGATTTCTGATTTGACTGTAAATATTGGATGCTTTCCGTATCCTGCTGAGTATTTCCTGCTTGTCTTTCGAGATCATGCTTTCTAGGAACTTGAAATGCGAAACAGTCAGTATAAATTTGAAAACTTAATAAACCACAGAATAATGTAGATAGAGAGGTAAAAATTGACACACATGCTTGGAATGACATGGGGTTTTATTAGAACAAAAAAAAACAAAGTTCACAAAATGTCCGACAGATGGCGCTGGACAGCAAAACGTCAGTGACTGCGCATGACAATCGTGTATAAAAGTAGCTCTAATGAGAGAGAGAATCAGATGCGCCAGCAGTCCCAGCATGTTGACGTTACCTGAAAAGGCGCTTTTAGTGAAGCTGTATTATCAGAATGGGGAATGTGCCAGTTCAGCGTTACGATCCTATCGCCATAGGAAGGGGATTCGAACGGGTAAAGGTCCGTTGACAAATGCAGCTGTGGTTGAGAATGATTTTGAAGTTCGAAGCCAAGGGTTGTTCAAACGATAGACCCCGTAGTGGCCGACCGAGCACAAGGCGTAATGCTGCTGAGACAGTTCAGGAAGAAATGGAAACTGTAGCGGGTTCGTCTATGCACGGGGAAGTCAATGCTCGTGCAGTCGCACGTCTCACTGGCATTCCATACACTACTGTTTGGTTGGCACTGAGGCGTAACCTCCGAAGCCATCCGTACAAAATCCATCGGCACCATGAACTATTACCTGGGGATTTAGTGAAGCGGAGGTCATTTGCGGTGTGGGCGTTTCAAAAGATGGCGGAAGATGACGATTGGTTGAGTAACGTGTTGTGGACCGACGAAGCTCATTTCACGCTCCGAGGGTCTGTCAACACCCACAACTGCAGAATTTTGGCTACCGAAAATCCTAGAACTGTCGTGGAAACTCCATTGCACGACGAGAAAGTCATGGTATGGGTTGGATTAACCACATCTACCGTTATCGGGCCTTTTTTCTTCCAGGAAATGCGTGATTCTGGATTTGTAACTGCTACCGTGACGAGTGAGAGGTACGCTGGTATGTTACAGAATCGCATCATCCCCAACCTGGCTCATAAACACCTGCTGGAACGTAAGATGTTTATGCAGGATGGCGCTCCACCCCATATTGCTAGACGCGTGAAAGATCTCTTGCGCGCGTCGTTTGGTGATGATCGTGTGCTCAGCCGCCACTTTCGTCATGCTTGGCCTTTCAGGTCCCCAGACCTCAGTCCATGCGATTATTGGCTTTGGGGTTACCTGAAGTCGCAAGTGTATCGTGATCGACCGACATCTCTAGGGATGCTGAAAGACAACATCCGACGCCAATGCCTCACCATAACTCCGGACATGCTTTACAGTGCTGTTCACAACATTATTCCTCGACTACAGCTATTGTTGAGGAATGATGGTGGACATATTGAGCATTTCCTTAAAGAACATCTTCTTTGCTTTGTCTTACTTTGTTATGCTAATTATTGCTATTCTGATCAGATGAAGCGCCATCTGTCGGACATTTTTTGAACTTTTGTATTTTTTGATTCTAATAAAACCCCATGTCATTCCAAGCATGTGTGTCAATTCGTACCCCTCTATCTACATTATTCCGTGATTTATTCAGTTTTCAAATTTATACTGACTTTTTGATCACCTGGTATATTAGAGGTTGTTCCTTGCCTGTTGATGGTCATGTCTTCTGTCTTTGTTTTACTTATTTTTAGTCTGAAATTTTTGAATGTATTACTCGAATCATTAATTTCTTCTGCGCTTTACCTTTTGGCCCTACCCACACTATTAAAACCAGGCCATCTGGTTCATTGTCTATTTTCTTGATAGATTTTATGATATTGCCATTACTGTTACAAATAGGAGTGGTGATAGGGAACTTCCTTGTTGGACACTTCTCTTTGTTTCAAATCATTCTGCTCGTCCGTTAACTATCTGGACACAACTGTAATACTTTTGGTATAGCATTTTGGCTTTACAGATTAGGTACTTTGGCACCTTTAGGTCTTCCAAACATTCCTGTATCTTGTTTCGGGGAACACTGTCATACCCTTTTTCAATGGCCACAAATATAATTGCAAGATTATTCCATATTCCAAGTGCTTTTATGTCAACATCCTTACTGCAAAAATATGAACCATAGTACCTCGGTCTTTCCTGAAACAACGTTGTTCTTTCTCAAGCGAAGGATCTACTATCTTTCTAATTCTCATTTCTATGAGCTTTTCTAGCAGCTTCAAGGTGTGTGACAGCAGAGGGATGCCTCTGTAATTTCCACATTTTGTCGATTCCTTTTTTTTGAACAGAGGATGATGACTCCTTTACTCCAGACTTCAGGGATTTTATTTTCTTTCCAAACCGCTAATAGCACTCTATATAGCCAATTTAAGCCTAATATACCTGCTGCCTTAATCATGTCTGATGTGAGAGCATCAAAGCCTGTCGACTTTCCATTCCGCATGCTCTTTAACGCTGTTTCTACCTCACGCCACGTTAATGGGTGTTCGTTGGTTTGGATTTCATTAATTACTCTGCAGTCGTTGGTGGTTGTGTTGTCCCTATCTCCATTCAGGAGCATGTTGACGTTCTTTTTCATTTCATTCCTGATCCCTTCCTCTGTTCGTATTAAGTTACCACTTCTGTTTTCAGGGTAAGGACATTTACATATTCATTTCGTTTTCTCTTTAGTACTTCATATAGTAATTTTCTATTTCCCTGACAGTCTTTCTCTATCCTTGTAGTAAAGTCTTCCTAGCACTTTTCCTTTTCTTCCTGGATCAGGCTTTTTACTGCTAGTTTCTTTCTTCGGTATTCTTGAACTAGATGTTCAATTGCTAATTCATTTCGTCTATCATCTGTTTTCTCTTTTTCAAGGTCTACTTTGCTTTTCGGTACGTTCCTATCATTTATTTCTGTCTTTACCCGATCATTCCACCAAGATATTACTTTCTCTTTTGGCGTGGCAGTCGTTTTTCCACAGATATCCGTGGCTTCTCTAACAAAGGTTTCTTTGAATAAGGACCAATCTTCTTCTACTCTCCCTTTCTCTTTTTCTTTTCCTTGGTTGTGGCATCATACACTACCATTAACCCAGCTCAAGAGAGACAGGGCACCTTCCCAATCAACCACTTGAGTTATTGTTGCCTGAAATACCAGCGATGTATCGCTGCAATGCGGAATGACAAATCGGAGAGAATCAAGAAGACACACTTTCTCTCTCTCTCTCTCTCTCTCTCTGTGGTGTCACCGCCAGACACCACACTTGCTATGTGGTAGCCTTTAAATCGGCCGCGGTCCCTTAGTATACGTCGGACCCGCGTGTCGCCACTATCAGTGATTGCAGACCGAGCGCCGCCACACGGCATATCTAGAGAGACTTCCTAGCATTCGCCCCAGTTGTACAACGGACTTTGCTAGCGATGGTTCACTGACAAAATACGCTCTCATTTGCCGAGACGATAGTTAGCATAGCCTTCAGCTACGTCATTTGCTACGACCTAGCAATGCGCCATTACCAGTTACTATTGATACTGAATTATGTACAGTCAAGAGCGACGCACATCATTTATGGATTAAAGTTAAGTATTCCATCAGCTACGTCCGTTTTTTTCTAAAGTCTAATTTCCTTGACCTGTTCCAGACCTCACGCCAGCCTGCGTGAGCTAAAACGCGTGCCTTTCGGCTTCCTCTAATAATACGGTGTTGCCTCTCCTGCCAACCCACAACTCTCTCTCTCTCTCTCTCTCTCTCTCTCTCTCTCTCTCAGCACAGAAGCGTTCTCGCACGGAAGTCAATATAGAGCTGAGAATGGAAGCGCTCTGCCCAGTCCGTGACCTCAGCTGAAGCAGTCAACATCATCGAGCACGGCCATAGAGTTGTTCAAGTAACACATGGAAATGTACTTTTGTATATGTAAAACACTTTAGTTCAAGAGAAGAGTTTGTGATTGTATGTATCAAGGGATACTTCAACAGTCAATGACATTTGTAGATTATCAAGCACATCTGTGCAAATGATTGTATCAAGTTAAGTAAACCTTTTTATTCGTTCATGTAATAAACTGAACTAATATTTCAAATATTGTACTTCAGATGAGCCATTTCCCAGTGGAATCAAAGAACCAATATTACGGCCGGAAAATTGTACATTCGTCTCGTCATAATGCACAGAATCAGTTTTTCATAAGTTATTGACCTCTCATTGTCTCTGTTGCCTGTTTAACGAAACAGTGTTATCAGATTCCGTAGCAATTATTAGTGCATTAATATAAGGGAGGTGAATTGTTGTAAACTGTCGAGCACTGTCAAAAGACGCAAATTTCAGCATTTCAGCAACTGTAGATGTTACTCAGAACTGTGCAACTTGAAGATGAAGGGAGAGAAAGGAAAGGAACGAAATTAACACTATGCCGTCCGGCGACACCACAGTGGTGTCGTGTGCGTAGTATCGCTCAGTGGTCGGTGACAGCACTTTAGTATCTTTTGCATACTGTTGGTGTTTTGTTTAGGTAACAATAAGTTACACACGACAACAAGTTTTTTTTTTTTTTTTTAATAAGTACTTGTGCCCTTTCATCATGGTGGATGAAAGAGACAATAGGATTATTTACGGTGAATGAGCGGACGTCTTGTCTGACGTTCCGGACGACTTGGCCGATTGGGAAGAAGACACTGGATATCAAAAAAATGAAATTGAAGCAGAACCCTAGGAAGATAGTGAAATATGACCAAGAAGAATTCGGCGAACGCTACGTTTGCCAACTGATTCGGCTGAATCGACAAAGAAGACAGTGCGCAGTGGTCAGACTGATTTACCGAGGACCAAAAATAAATTTGAAGGATCCCCGGGGCCAAACATATTTCCCAAAGATGTACAGAGTGTCGAGGATATCGTAGAATTATATATTGGGAACGATGTAATTGAATATATTAGCACCGAAACCAACAAGTACTACATTCAAAATTACAATAGAAAGAAACTGCATTTAAAAAATGCCAAATTTGTCGACGTTACGAGATCCGAGCTTAGAAAATGATTTGAGCTTGCTATCCTTATTGGAACTGTAAAAAAAGAACGGATCGATGATTTTGGTCAACGAATCCGTTGATAGGCACACCGATATTTCGCAAAACGATCTCCTGCAACCGATTCAGACAAATATTATCATTTTTACATTTTTTTGACAGCAACAATAAACCGGATAATGCCGACCGGCTTGTCAAAGTGCAATTCGTAATTGATCAATCGATGATGGAGTTATACGGTGGCGTGCACGGTTACATTTTAAAGTTAACAATCCGTCAAAAATTACGAAATACGGCATACTCATTCGGATGCTGTGTGGTTCGAGTACGGTATACATTTCCTCATTCAAGATACACTCCTGGAAATGGAAAAAAGAACACATTGACACCGGTGTGTCAGACCCACCATACTTGCTCCGGGCACTGCGAGAGGGCTGTACAAGCAATGATCACACGCACGGCACAGCGGACACACCAGGAACCGCGGTGTTGGCCGTCGAATGGCGCTAGCTGCGCAGCATTTGTGCACCGCCGCCGTCAGTGTCAGCCAGTTTGCCGTGGCATACGGAGCTCCATCGCAGTCTTTAACACTGGTAGCATGCCGCGACAGCGTGGACGTGAACCGTATGTGCAGTTGACGGACTTTGAGCGAGGGCGTATAGTGGGCATGCGGGAGGCCGGGTGGACGTACCGCCGAATTGCTCAACACGTGGGGCGTGAGGTCTCCACAGTACATCGATGTTGTCGCCAGTGGTCGGCGGAAGGTGCACGTGCCCGTCGACCTGGGACCGGACCGCAGCGACGCACGGATGCACGCCAAGACCGTAGGATCCTACGCAGTGCCGTAGGGGACCGCACCGAGACTTCCCAGCAAATTAGGGACACTGTTGGGGTATCGGCGAGGACCATTCGCAACCGTCTCCATGAAGCTGGGCTACGGTCCCGCACACCGTTAGGCCGTCTTCCGCTCACGCCCCAACATCGTGCAGCCCGCCTCCAGTGATGTCGCGACAGGCGTGAATGGAGGGACGAATGGAGACGTGTCGTATTCAGCGTTCTTATTTCAATTTCCAGGAGTGTATATTCCGGCGCTGGACAGCCTTTAGCAAAAACAGTGATGGAACTATGGACACCTTCTGATGGAAAGTGGCAGCACCTCTGCATGGATAATTATTATAACAGTGTATAACTTGCAGAGAAGTTACTTGAAAAGAAAATTCGTGTTTGTGGAACGATACGGCAAAATAGAGGATTTCCGGAAAATTAAAGAACGCAAAAGTAAATGTGTTTGAAGCTTGTCATCAACGGAAAGGTGACAAGCCGCCGGCGACAAGCCAAGTAATCCGAATTAGCGCTGCCGGCGCCAGGTGAATAAATGTGTACGAGACGTGCGGACGGTAAAGTGTTAATAATGTCAACTGTATCGGGACTTTATGCTGAATCAGCGGCGAGGACTGAAAATGTGTGGCAGCCCGGTACTCGAACCCAGGCTCGCCTGCTTACTAGGCAGTTGTGTAAACCAGTGCGCCATCTAGACACACGTTTATCTCAGTTGGGCGGACTGTATCGACACGCTCCTAGGCCACCTCACACCTATCGGTAGTCCCCGTGCATGTTCTCCATGCCCGCTAATTTTAGATTCCTGCTGGAGGTCGAACGAAATGTGCATTCAGACTGAAGACAGTGGATTCATTGCTCATCGGGATGAATCTGTTATATGAATGCGTGGTGTCTGTTCTTTCAGATGTGTGAGTCGGTTGGGTAGCGTATCATGGTAGTCCGCCCAATGGCGATAAATACCAAGTCAGCGTGGTTCCGTGGTTAAAGCATCTGCTCCCTACGGAAGAAATCCTGCGTTCGAGTCCCGATCCGGCACACATTTTCACTCGTCGTCGCTGATTCCACATATCGTGCCAATGCTGGAGATGTCACTAGTTCTGTTTTTTTTTCTTTTTTTTCCTTTCCTCTCTCCCTCTCCATCTTCAAGTGGCATAATACACTACTGGCCATTAAAATTGCTACACCACGAAGATGACGTGCTACAGAAGCGAAATTTAACAGACAGGAAGAAGATGCTTTGATATGCAAACGATTAGCTTTTCAGAGCATTCACACGAGGATGGCGCCGGTGGCGACACCTACAACGTGCTGACATGAGGAAACTTTCCAACCGATTTCTTATACACAAACAGCAGTTCACCGGCGTTGCCTGGTGAAACGTTTTTGTCATGCCTCGTGTAAGGAGGATAAATGCGTACCATCTCGTTTCCGACTTTGAGAAAGGTCGGATTGTAGCTTATCGCGATTGCGGTTTATCGTATCACGACATTGCTGCTCGCGTTGGTCGAGATCCAATGACTGTTAGCAGAATATGGAATCGGTGGGTTCAGGAGGGTAATACAGAACGCCGTGCTGGATCCCAACTGCCTTGTATCACTAGCAGTCGAGATGACAGGCATCTTATCCGCATGGCTGTAACGGATCGTGCAGCCACGTCTCGATCCCTGAGTCAACAGATGGGGACGTTTGCAAGACAACAACCATCTGCACGAACAGTTCGTCGACGTTTGCAGCAGCTCGGAGACAATGGCTGCGGTTACCCTTGACGCTGCATCACAGACAGGAGCGCCTGCGACGGTGTACTCAACGACGAACCTGGGTGCACGAATGGCAAAACGTCATTTTTTCGGATGAATCCAGATTCTGTTTACACCATCATAATGGTCGAATCCGTGTTTGGCGACATCGCGGTGAACGCACATTGGAAGCGTGTATTCGTCATCGCCACACTGGCATATCGGCCGGCGTGATGGTATGGGGTGGCATTGGTTACACGTCTCGGTCACCTCTTGTTCACATTTCGGCACTTTGAATAATGGACGTTACATTTCAGATCTGTGGCTCTACCCTTCATTGGATCCCTGCGAAACCCTACATTTCAGCAGGATAATGCACGACCGCATGTTGCAGGTCCTGTACGGGCCTTTCTGGATACAGAAAATGTTCGACTGATGCCCTGGCCAGCACATTCTCCATATCTCTCACCAACTGAAAACGTCTGGTCAGTGGTGGCCGAGCCACTGGCTCGTCACAATACGCCAGTCTCTACTCTTGATGAACTGTGGTATCGTGTTGCAGCTGCATGGGCAGCTGTACCTGTACACGCCATCCAAGCTCTCTTGGACTCAATGCCCAGGCGTATCAAGGCCGTTATTGCGGCCAGAGGTGGTTGTTCTGGGTACTGAATTCTCATGATCTATGCACCCAAATTGCGTGAAAATGTAATCACATGTCAGTTCTAGTATAATATATTTGTCCAATGAATACCCGTTTATTATCTGCATTTCTTCTCTGTGTAGCAATTTTAATGGCCAGTAGTGTATGTATCACAGCTGCGGGTCTCATTTGGTTTCTGTTTTCCGGACAGCGCATTCTTATAATTACTCAAAACTCGCTCCTGGTGACACACGCCCGCACGCTTTAGGAAGGGGACGAATCAATGAGTAGGAAGCGACCATCACCGATCTCAGATTCGCCACATTCACGGAAGTACAGCGGGCAGGAGAAAGGCCGGTATACCACTGACGTCACAGCGGCGCCTTGGTTTCTAATGTATGCAACCTTCATCATTAAACTCGCTCCGTTCGTGATCTTTATCTACACTCCTGGAAATGGAAAAAAGAACACATTGACACCGGTGTGTCAGACCCACCATACTTGCTCCGGACACTGCGAGAGGGCTGTACAAGCAATGATCACACGCAGGGCACAGCGGACACACCAGGAACCGCGGTGTTGGCCGTCGAATGGCGCTAGCTGCGCAGCATTTGTGCACCGCCGCCGTCAGTGTCAGCCAGTTTGCCGTGGCATATGGAGCTCCATCGCAGTCTTTAACACTGGTAGCATGCCGCGACAGCGTGGACGTGAACCGTATGTGCAGTTGACGGACTTTGAGCGAGGGCGTATAATGGGCATGCGAGAGGCCGGGTGGACGTACCGCCGAATTGCTCAACACGTGGGGCGTGAGGTCTCCACAGTACATCGATGTTGTCGC
The DNA here is from genome assembly GCF_023864345.2 of Schistocerca serialis cubense. NCBI lineage: Eukaryota > Metazoa > Arthropoda > Insecta > Orthoptera > Acrididae > Schistocerca > Schistocerca serialis. The sequence continues at coordinate 164,706,953 of NC_064643.1, read as the reverse complement.
CAGTGGTCGGCGGAAGGTGCACGTGCCTGTCAACCAGGGACCGGACCGCAGCGACGCACGGATGCACGCCAAGACCGTAGGATCCTACGCAGTGCCGTAGGGGACCGCACCGCCACTTCCCAGCAAATTAGGGACACTGTTGCCCCTGGGGTATCGGCGAGGACCATTCGCAACCGTCTCCATGAAGCTGGGCTACGGTCCCGCACACCGTTAGGCCGTCTTCCGCTCACGCCCCAACATCGTGCAGCCCGCCTCCAGTGGTGTCGCGACAGGCGTGAATGGAGGGACGAATGGAGACGTGTCGTCTTCAGCGATGAGAGTCGCTTCTGCCTTGGTGCCAATGATGGTCGTATGCGTGTTTGGCGCCGTGCAGGTGAGCGCCACAGTCAGGACTGCATACGACCGAGGCACACAGGGCCAACACCCGGCATCATGGTGTGGGGAGCGATCTCCTACACTGGCCGTACACCACTGGTGATCGTCGAGGGGACACTGAATAGTGCACGGTACAACCAAACCGTCATCGAACCCATCGTTCTACCATTCCTAGACCGGCAAGGGAACTTGCTGTTCCAACAGGACAATGCACGTCCGCATGTATCCCGTGCCACCCAACGTGCTCTAGAAGGTGTAAGTCAACTACCCTTGCCAGAAAGATCTCCGGATCTGTCCCCCATTGAGCATGTTTGGGACTGGATGAAGCGTCGTCTCACGCGGTCTGCACGTCCAGCACGAACGCTGGTCCAACTGAGGCGCCAGGTGGAAATGGCATGGCAAGCCGTTCCACAGGACTACATCCAGCATCTCTACGATCGTCTCCATGGGAGAATAGCAGCCCGCATTGCTGCGAAAGGTGGATATACACTGTACTAGTGCCGACATTGTGCATGCTCTGTTGCCTGTGTCTATGTGCCTGTGGTTCTGTCAGTGTGATCATGTGATGTATCTGAACCCAGGAATGTGTCAATAAAGTTTCCCCTTCCTGGGACAATGAATTCACGGTGTTCTTATTTCAATTTCCAGGAGTGTATGAGTGCACTGGAGCAGATAGCGTGCAGCGCACCTGGCTAACAGAACTCAACTAGTTCGCTAAAAATCTCGTCGTCTCTGGGCCGATGAATACTATATGACGCTTAGCGTTACCAGGAAGCATCATATAGTGGATAACGTCAGAAGCTCCATGTTCGCAGATTATGGAGTTGCCAGGAGATTATAACAAACTTCAGAAACATCTGCATAGTATCGAAGAGTGGTGTAATGTAAATAAATGTGACGTCCTGCGCATGAATAGCAGCAGAGATCCATTACTGTTCGATTAAACTATTGGCAACAAATGACTGGAAACAGTTACTACAGACAATACCCACGACTGACAATTCCGAGCGACATAAGGTGAAATGACAACATAAAAAAGCTTTAGTATAAGCCGATGGCAGGATGATATTCACAGGAGAATCTTAAGGAACTGTAATTTATCCACAAAAGATGTGGCTTACAAAACACTTGTTCGACCGACTCTTCAGTATTGCTCATCAGTCTGGAAGTCTTACAAGGTTGGGGGAATAGAAATGAAAGACGAGGGCCAACAAAGAGCAACGCGTTTCGTCACGCGTCCCTTTCAGTTGCGACATGAGAGGCGTTATACGTCGCAGAGAGGGTTTCTCTTGAAGATACGTGAGAGTATGTTGCGGGAAGAGCCACGCAACGTTGTCTTCCTCCCACATTTTTTTTGACAGTAGCACTTGCAACTTATTTATTCGATTTATTCCAATCTCTGTCTTCCTGTACAGTTTTTGCGCTTTACAGCTCCCTTTAGTACAATGGAAGTCATTCCCTGATGACTTGACAAATGTCCTATCATCCTGTCCCTTCTCCTTCTCACTGATATTCAAATATTCTTTTCCTCTCCGATTCTGCGCAAAGCCTCCTCATTCCTTACCTTATCAGTCCACCTAATTTTCAACGTTCGTCTGTAACACCACATCTCAAATCTTTCGATTCTCTTCTGTTGCGGTTTTCCCACAGTCCATGTTTCACTACCATACAATGCTGTGCTCCAAACGTACATTCTCAGAAATTTCTTCCTCAAATGAAGGCCTATGTTTGATACTAGTAGACTTCTTTTGGCCAGGAATGCCCTTTTTGCCATTGATAGTGTGCTTTGTGTGTCGTCCTTGCTCCGTCCGTCATTGTTTATTTTGCTGCCTTTGTACAGGTATCTTAACTTCATCTACTTCATGACCATCAATCCGGATGTTAAGTTGCTCGCTGTTCTCATTTCTGCTACTTCTCATTACTTTCCTATTTCTTTGATTTACTCTCCATCCATATTCTGTACTCATTAGCCTATTCCTTCCATTCGGTATATCACGTAATTCTTCTACACTTTCACTCAGGATAGCAATGTCATCAGCGAATTGTATCATTTATATCCTTTCACCTTGAATTTTAATTTCACTCCTGAAGCTTTCTTTTATTTCCATCATTGCTTCTTCGATGTACAGATTCAACAATAGGGGCTAAACACTACACCCTTTTTAATCCGAGCACTTCGTTCTTGGTCGTCCGCTCTTATAATTCCTTCTTGGCTCTTGCACATATTGTATATTACCAGTCTCTCCCTAAAGCTTACTCCTATTTTTCTCAGAATTTCATACATCTTGCACCATTTTACACTGTCAAACGCTTTTTCTAGGTCGACTAATCCAATGAAAGTGTCTTGATTCTTCTTTAGACTTGTTTCCATTTTCAACCGCCAAGTCAGAATTGCTTCTCGGGTGCCGTTACCTTTTCTAAAGCCAAAATGATCGTCATTTAGCACATCCTAAATTTTCTTTTCCGTTCTTCTGTATATTATTCTTGTCAGCAACTTGAATGCATGAGCTGAGCTGCTAAGCTGACTGTGCGATAATTCTCGCACTTGTCAGCTCTTGCAGTCTCCGGAATTGTGTGGATGATACTTTTTCGAAAGTCAGATGGTATGTCGCCAGACTCATACATTCAGCAAACCAACGTGAAAAATCGTTTTGTTACCACTTCCCCCAATGATTTTAGAAACTCTGATGGAATATTATCTACCCCTTCTGCCTTATTTGATCTCAATTTCTCCAAAGCTCTCTTAAATTATGATACCCTGTCTTCTTCTGTTACCCATGGTTTCTTCGCTGTCGCCTTCATTGTACCTATATTTTTCTTTCCAGCTTCTATGATTGCCCGTTTTAGAGATGTCCATTCCTCCTCAACTGTACTGCTTACTGAGCTATGCCTTATTGCTGTATATATACCCTTAGAGAACTTCATTCCTTAGTACTTCTGTATCACACTTCTTTGCGTATTAATTCTTCCTTAATATTCTCTTGAACTTCAGCCTATTCTTCATCGCTACTATATTACGATCTGAATCTATATCTGCTCCTGGGCGCACCTTACAGTCTAATACCTGATTTCGGAATCTCTGTCTGACCATGATGTAAAGTAGCTGAAATCTTCCCGTATTACCCTGTCTATTCCAAGTATACCACCTTCTCTTGTGATTCGCTTTTAAGCTGAAATTTATTACGGAACTCAATTCGTCTTTCCCCCTCTCATTCCTTGCCTCAAGCCTAGATTCTCCTGAAACCTTTTTTCTACTCTTTCCCCTACAACTGCATTCCAGTCCCTCATGACTATTAGATTTTCATCTCCCTTTATGTACTGTATTACCCTGTGGATATTCTCTAATACATTCTCTATCTCTTGATCTTCAGCTTGCGGTGTTGTTGTCACTGTTAGTTTGCTATCGATTCTGATATCACCGAACTGTTCACTGTAACACACTCTTTGCCCTACCTTTCTATTCATAACGAATCCTACTCCCGTAACACAATTTTCTGCTGCTGCTGATATTACTCTATACTCATCTGACCAGAAATCCCTGTCTTCCACTGAGCCTTTGCATTTTCCTTTTCAAATTTTCTAGCTTCTCTACCACATTGAAGTTTCTGACATTCCATGCCCGGACTCGTAGAATGTTATCTTTTGGTAACATCCCCCTTGGCATTCCCCTCTCGGAGATCCTAATGGGGGACTACTCCGGAATCTTTTTCCAATGGCGAGATCACGATGACACTTTTTCAATTACAGGACACACGCCGCGCGGAGTGGCCGCGCGGTTGGAGGTGCCACGTCACTGATTGCGCAGCCCCTCCCACCGGAGGTTGGAGTCCTCCCTTGGGCATGGGTGTGTGTGTTGTTCTTAGCATAAGTTAGTTTAAGTAGTGTGTAAGTCTAGGGACCGAAGACCTCAGCAGTTTGGTTCCTTAGGAATTCACATACCGGTCGATCAAAAAGTCAGTATAAATTTGAAAACTTAATAAACCACGGAATAATGTAGATAGAGAGGTAAAAATTGACACACATGCTTTGAAAGACATGGGGTTTTATTAGAACAAAAAAAAAAGAAAACGAAGTTCACAAAATGTCCGACAGATGGCGCTGGACAGCAAAACGTCAGTAACTGCTACCGTGACGGGTGAGAGGTACGCCGATATGTTACAGAATCGCCATCATCCCCACTCTGGCTGATGAACACCTGCTGGAACGTACGACGTTTATGCAGGATGGCGCTCCACCCCATATTGCTAGACGCGTGAAAGATCTCTTGCGCGCGTCGTTTGGTGATGATTGTGTGCTCAGCCACCACTTTCCTCATGCTTGGCCTCCCAGGTCCCCAGACATCACTCCGTGAGATTATTGGCTTTGGGGTTATCTGAAGTCGCAAGTGTATCGTGATCGACCGACAGCTCTATGGATGCTGAAAGGCAACATCCCACGGCAATGCCTCACCATAACTCCGGACATGCTTTACAGTGCTGTTCACAACATTATTCCTCGACTACAGCTATCGTTGAGGAATGATGGTGGACGTATTGAGCATTTCCTGTAAACAACATCATCTTTGCTTTGTCTTACTTTGTTATGCTAATTATTGCTATTCTGATCAGATGAAGCGCATCTGTCGGACATTTTTGAACATTTGTATTTTTTTGGTTCCAATAAAACCCCATGTCATTCCAAGCATGTGTGTCAAATTGTACCTCTCTATCTACATTATTCCGTGATTTATTCAGTTTTCAAATTTATACTGACTTTTTGATCACCCGGTACACCAGAAATCCGAACAGGCCACAAGGCCTGTGGATACACGTTTGAAACGGAACGTGTTGTCCCGTTCCATATTTTTCTCAATAAATTCCGGTACTGGAGAATTATAGCGAGAGTGTTTTTATCCAGCAGAAATAAATCTTTGGGTAACAAGCAGAAGAAAATGGACCAATCGGTGTTTATTTATTGACTTTTTATTTCGTGTGTGGCACGTTTCCTGCATCCTTTCCCTTGTGCGACCTGGGCTATATGAAGGAGAAATTATGTGAAGTAGCAGAAAGCTTTAGTCAGAGGTTGTAGCACTGCATGAGTAGAGTGGTACTGGGGTAGGATAGTACCAACCCCTAACGCGAACAAGTTTGGCAGCCGGCCGAAGTGGCCGCGTGGTTCTGGCGCTGCAGTCTGGAACCGCGAGACCGCTACGGTCACAGGTTCAAATCCTGCCTTGGGCATGGATGTGTGTGATGTCCTTAGGTTAGTTAGGTTTAACTAGTTCTAAGTTCTAGGGGACTAATGACCTCAGCAGTTGAGTCCCATAGTGCTCAGAGCCATTTGAACCAAGTTTGGCAAAGAAGGTGTGCAGATCAGGTCAGAGAGGTCGTGAAGGCACAGAGTATTGGCTGTGTTATGTCGTCGAACCACCCCCTCCACCACCTCCTGAACGAGCAACGGTTAGGCGATGTTGCCGCAGGTCCACTTGTTCCTGGGTCACGGCGCTGGACGGACGTGAAGACGCAGGTTTCGACTTATGGTAAAATTAACAAAGGTATTAGACTGTTTCAAACCTGTTCGTTAGCGAAGCCCCGATGTTGAGATCATGTGTGAGATTAGCACTAAACCACCATAAGGGGGTTTATTTTCGTAATTTGGTCAAATTTCAGTAAGAATTTTGCGTTTGTGCCTTGATCACGCACGCACCGTGAGCATTAAGCTGACGGTCACATTATTGCTCTGTGCTGAGTTAACCTCTGTTAACTCAGTTAATGTATTTTAATGTTGTGTTTCTTTCACAGTAATATTTTGGGGAAGTTTTTTTTAATTTTTAATATTTTTTCTTGGTGTATTTGGGTTCCCGCCACGTGGCCGGTTGGAGCAACCGCCACATTGGTAAAGTGCAGTTTCGGTCTGGAAATCTACGGTAGACGAGTGAATAACTATACGGTAGTGCGTGAGAGTGAGATAGGGAAGAAGTATTTACACAGACGGAGCGCGCCGATGGTAACACTTTCGTGTCCCCGAGCGAACTGTAACTAACAGGTAACCTTATAACTTAACTTCCACCTTGCTTGCCACTACCGGAGACCACTGCCTGGCACTACTGCAGAACTATTCTCAGCACACGTTACCATGCTAGCCACCTGCTACTACCCTGCAGCAGGGCTTAATGCACCCGAACACGAAAACTTGTGCGCAACAAAACACTTTCTAGCAAAGCAGGGGTGGTGTCGTGTAACGTTTATTATACATATGGTTAGCAGGGCGGATATCGGTAGCATTACACCACGCGGTTGTCGATTATCACACATGCTGAACGGGTGACGAAAATTAGAAGTGCCATATGACATGAAGTGCTACGTCCAGTTATATACATTAAGGTGACAGACGTCATGGGATACCTTCTAATATCGCCGGCCGGTGTGGCCGAGCGGTTCTAGGCGCTACAGTCTGGAACCGCGCAACCGCTATGGTCGCAGGTTCGAATCCTGCCTCGGGCATGTGTGTGTGTGTGTGTGTGTGTGTGTGTGATGTCCTTAGGTTAGTTAGGTTTAAGTAGTTCTAAGGTCTAGGGGACTGATGACCTCAGATGTTAAGTCCCATAGTGCTCAGAGCCATTTTTGAACCTCCTAATATCGTGTTGGTACTCTTTTTGTCCGGCGTATTGCAACCAGCTCGACGTGGCATGGACTAAACAAGTCGTTCTAAGTCCCATGCAGAAGTATTGACCCATGCTGCCTCTATAGTCGTCCATAATTTCGAGGGATTTGCCGGTCCATGAACTGACCCCTCGATCATGCCTCATAAATTTTCGTTGTGATTCATGTCGGGCGATCTTGGGGGCCAAAGTATTTGCTCGAATTATCCAGAATGAACTTCAAACCAATTTCCAACTGTTGTGGCGCTGTGACATGCCATTATTTTTTGAGAACATGAAGTAAATGAATGGCTGGAAATGGTCTCCAAGTAGCCGAACATAGCCATTTTACAGTCAATGATCGCTTCACGTGGACCAAGAGGCCCAGTCCATTTCATGTAAGAACTGCCCACACCGCCATGCAGCCACCACCTGCTTGCACAGTGCGTTGTTGACAACTTGAGTCCATGGCTTCGTGAGGTCTGAGCCACACTCGAACCCGACCATCAGCTCGTACCAACTGAAATCGGAACTCATCTGACTGGGCCACGGTTTTCCAGTCGTCTAGAGTCCAACCGAAATGGTCACGAGCCCAGGAAGCTCTTGGTCCTCTAATTTCTAGGGTTCCCTTCACACGCATTTCCTCTTCAAAGCCGACCACTGTGACCGAGTGGTTCTAGGCGCTTCAGCCTGGAACCGCGCTGCTGCTACGCTCGCAGGTTTGAATCCTGCCTCGGGCGTGGATGTGTGCGATATCCTTAGGTTAGTAAGGTTTAAGTAGTTCTATGTCTAGGGGACTGATGACCTCAGCTGTTAAGTCCCATAGTGCTTAGAGCCATTTGAATCATTTTTGCTCTTCGAATCCCGATTGGTCGAAATTGAAAACAAATTCCCTATTGAACTATGCGATAAGTTTGTTTATCTCATTTACAAATTTTCTGGCTGATTCCGCAATTTACTGTATATCGTCAGGTCGATGCTTTGCTTGAAATTTCGTTATCTTATATCTTCCATTTCCGTAACACTCTTTGAAGTTATGCATCAATCCATAGCTCCCTTGAAATCACTGTAATCTATGTCATGCAACTAGATCTGCACAACGTGGTAGTTCACTATCGTGCATATCCTGTAAGCTGCATCGAGCATCCTTGAAATGCGCAAACATCAGTTTTTGTAACAAGTGCCCTTGTCCTCCCTTGATTATCCGTGTTTTTCTTAGGCAATTACACGGTCATATTGCTGCGGACTTATTCAAAATCTCCAGAATGAGATTTTCACTCTGCAGCGGAGTGTACGGTGATATGAAACTTCCTGGTAGATTAAAACTGTGTGCCCGACCGAGACTCGAACTCGGGACCTTTGCCTTTCGCGGGCAAGTGCTCTACCATCTAAGCTACCGAAGCACGACTCACGCCCGCTACTCACAGCTTTACTTCTGCCAGTACCTCGTTTCGCAGGAGAGCTTCTGTAAAGTTTGGAAGGTAGGAGACGCGGTACTGGCAGAAGTAAAGCTGTGAGTACCGGGCGTGAGTCGTGCTTCGGTAGCTCAGATGGTAGAGCACTTGCCCGCGAAAGACAAAGGGCCCGAGTTCGAGTCTCGGTCGGGCACACAGTTTTAATCTGCCAGGAAGTTTCTTATTCAAAATCTGTTCATGATCTTTTTTTCTATGCTGCGAATGATCTTCCATGTACGTAATGTTTGCTGAAAAGGATGTTGTGTGCAACGTTGGCACTAGTTCAAATAGTGCAGTTCATGACGTAAGTACATGGCTTGTAGAAAATAAACCAACGCTAAATCACAGTCAGACTCAGTTTTTACAGTTTCTAATATGCAATCCAACAAAACCCGACGTTTTAATTTCGCAGAATTGGCATATGACTAATGAAACTGAACAGTTCAAATTTCTAGGTGTTCAGATAGATAGTAAACTGTCGTAGGAAGCCCACGTTCAACATCTTATTCAAAGACTTAATGCTGCTATTTTCTATTCGAACGCTATCTGAAATAAGAGATAAATCTACACGAAAAGTAGTCTACTTTGCTTATTTTCATTTGCTTATGACTTATGGTATTATAATTTGGGGTAACTCTTCTCATTCTCAAAGGATATTTTTGGCTCAGAAACGGGCGGTTCGGGCAATAAGTGGTGTAAGTCCGAGAACCTCTTGTCGACCCCTGTTCATTAGTCTGGGTATTCTGATATTGACCTTTCTATATAAATATTCTTTACTGTCGTTTCTTTTTAACAGTATCAACTTATGACCAAGAATTAGCAGTTTTCACTCAGTCAGTACCAGGAAGAAATCCAATCTGCATTTGCATCGCACTTCCTCGATTCTTGTGCAGAAGGCGTGCAGTATACTGCCGTATGCATTCTCAGTAAGCTACCACAACAATTCAAAAATCTTTGCAGTAATCCACGACCTTTAAAATCGAAACTGAAAGGTTTCCTGATGGGTCACTCCTGTTCTGTCGAAGAGTTTCTTGATCAATTAAGCTGACCACTGTGTTATATTTTCGACTGCGTTAAACCTAAAACTTGTGTTTTTTCGGGCTCATAAACTTTTTTTTATCTGTTATTACTTTTTTGTTGTAACTTCATGTACTGACACGTTCCATGGCTTGGGACGTTTGCTCGTCAGTTTGGCCCTACGAAACTAGACGTGTAAAATAAATAAATAAAAAACTCGCTTCTTGGAAAACGATTGTCCTTTACCATGTTTTACTAGAGATGGGATTTGTGGCTCCTTGTCCAAAAAAGGATGATGAACATGTGACTCGATACCTATTTCAATATCACTTTCACTTATTGAGCACGTATAGTTATCATTGTACTCGTCATGAACACTGTCGGCACTCCTTTCGGGTGCGAACATAACTATTTCGCTTCAAGTGGACCAAAGGACGCTGTTACACAGCCCAGACCATTACGGAGACACCACCAGCTTCCACAGTGTCTTGTTGACAACTTGGGTCCATGACTTCGTGCTGTCTGCCCCACACTCGAACCCTACCATCAGCTCCTACCAACTGAAATTGGGACTCGTTGACCAGCCCACGGTTTTCCAGTCGTCCAGGGTCCAACCGATATGGTCACAAGCGCTGGAGAGGCGCTGCAACAAAGCCCCTCGAGTCGGTCGTCTGCTGCCATAGTCCTTTAACACCAAATTTCGCCGCACTGTCCTGACAGATAAGTTCGTAGTACATACCACATCGATTTCTGCGGTTATTTTGGACAGTGTTGCTAGTCTGGTAGCACTGACAACTCTACGCAAACATCGCTGTTCTCGGTCGTTAAGTGAAGGCTATCGGCCACTGCGTTGTCCGTGGTGAGAGGTAATAGCTGAAATGTGGTATTCTCGGCACACTCTTGACAATGTTGATCTCGAAATATTGAATTCCCTAACGATTTCCGAAATGGAATATCACATCCGTCTAGCTCCAGCTATCAATCCGCGTTCAACGTCCTTTAGTTCCCGAAGTGCGGCCATGGTCACTTCGGAAACCTCTACACATGGATCACCTGAATAGAAATGACAGCTCCGCTAATACGCTCCCCTTTTACACATTATGTACGCGATACTGTCGCTATTTGTGCATGAGTAAATCGGTATCCCAAGGATTTTGTCACCTCAGTGTACATTGTGTGTATGAAAAATGTAAACACGGGTGAGACTAGGACACTACACTCTTAAAAGAAACGATTGTGCATTGACTCACTTCACAGGGAGATGACACCTGAGAATTGCACCATAGCTGAAATAACTGGATATCAATAAGTAATGTTGTTTCCAGAATGAGATTTTCACTCTGCAGCGGAGTGTGCGCTGATATGAAACTTCCTGGCAGATCAAAACTGTGTGCCGGACCGAGACTTGAAATCGGGACCTATGCCTTTCGCGGGCAAGTGGTAGAGCACTTGCCCGCGAAAGGCAAAGGTCCCGAGTACGAGTCTCGGTCCAGCACACAGTTTTGATCTGCCTGGAAGTTTCACTAATATTGTTAATATTATCAATCTGCATTTTATTTAACTAATGGCAAGACAAAGATCTGGAAACCACGTTTTTTAAACTGTAAAACATTTCCAAGGGGCATACGTCGACTCTGACCACAATTTATTTATTATGCACTCCATATTAAAACAGAAGATATTCCGCATCAGTGGAAAATCAAGGAGACGGGACCAGGAAAAGCTGAAAGAACCAGAGGTTACTGACGGTTTCAAAAGGAGTATTTGGCAGTCATAGTCTGAAACAACGGTATAAGAAATGTTACAGGAAATGAATGAGTACCCTTGACAGAGAAAAATAGTGAAGGCAGCAAAGGATCAAATACGTAAAAAGACGAGAGCCACTGGAAATCCTTGGATAATGGGAAAGAAGAAAGTATAAAACTGCAGCAAATCAAGCAGACGAAAGGGAATAGGAACATCTAATGAATGAGGTTGAAAGGAAGTGCAAAGTGCCAAGTTTTGGGCAGCTAGAGGAGAAATGCAAGACTGTGATGCAGCCATGGCTATGAGAAAACAGATGCCGCAAATAAGCACATAAAAGAGATTTTCACATAAAAGAGAAGTACCAGTGTGAATATTAAGAGCAGAGACGACACGCCCATACCAAGCAGAGAAGGAAAGGCTGAAAGGTGGAGTGAATAACAGAGGGTCTAATTAGAGAAACAAACTTGAAAACATGTGTGAATATTAAGAATTAAGATCACAAGCCCATACCAAGCAAACAAGGGAAGGCTGAAAGGTGGGGAGAGTACACAGATAGTCTATACAAGAGAAACAAACTTGGAGATATTACACAAAGAAGAAAAGAATTAAATGAAGATGAAATTAGAGATCAGACATTCAGCATAGAACTTGACAGAGATCTGAAAGACCTACATCGAAACACGGGCCCTGGTACAGACGAAATCCCCTCAGAATTACTGACATGTTTGAGATAGCCAGCTATAGCAAGACTGTTGTATTTCACCTTGTATGCATGATGTATCAGGGGGACAAAATACCATCAGATTTCAAGAAGAATGTAATAATTTCTGTTCCAAAGAAAGTAGCTGCTGACAGGCTTGAATATTACTGAACCATCGCTTTAATAAGTCATTACTGCAAAATACGGACTCGAAAGAAGGTGTGAGACAGCGTTGTATCCTATCCGTGACGTTATTCATCCTCTATACTGAGTGATGTGTAAAACAACACAAGGAAAACTTTGGGAAGGGATTGCAGTTAAGAGAGAAGAAATGACACCGTTACACTGTAATTTTCTCAGAGACGAGACGTACTTGGAAGAACTGTTGAACTAAATGAATAGTGCTTTGAAAAGAGGTTATAAGACAAACATAAACTTATGTAAAACATATCTTATGTAATGTAGTCGAATTAAATCTGGCAATACTAACGGAATTACATTGGGAAATGAGATATTACAAGTATCCGATGCGGTTTGCTATTTGCGAAAGGAAATAACTGATAAATGCCAAGTAGACATGACAAAAAAGACGGCTGCCAATAGGTAGAAAAGCCTTTGATAACATCTATTATCAATTTAAACGTTATGAAGTCTTTTCTTAGTGTGTTTGTTTGGAGTGCACCGTCGTACAAAAATGATCGTGTTCAGGCAGGAAGTGAACAGAAGGTTTTGAAATGTTAGCTACAGAAATACGCTGAAGATTAGATGAGTAGATCGGCTAACTAATGAGGAGGAACTGAATCGAATTCATTATGTTTTTCGGAATACTGTGTACACCAACATTCAACCAAAGGATATTAATCACTGTAAGTAAAGCAACAAATATCTATTTCGTAATGTGAATAATTGTCGCCACACTCAGTGTTTACGTGTTTCGTTTACGCATCTTGCCACAGCTACATAACTCCCACACTGCTGCAAACAATTAATACACCGGGTGATCAAAAAGTCAGTATAAATTTGAAAACTGAATCAATCACGGAATAATGTAGATAGAGAGGTACAAATTTACACACATGCTTGGAATGACATGGGGTTTTATTAAAACCAAAAAATTCAAACATTCAAAAAATGTCCAACAGATGGCGCTTCATCTGATAAGAATAGCAATAGTTAGCATAACAAAGTAAGACAAAGCAAAGGTGATGGTCTTTACAGGAAATGCTCAACATGTCCGCCATCATTCCTCAACAATAGCTATAGTCGAGGAATAATGTTGTGAACAGCACTGTAAAGCATGTCCGGAGTTATGGTGAGGCATTGGCGTCGGATGTTGTCTTTCAGTATCCCTAGAGCTGTCGGTCGATCGCGATACACTTGCGACTTCAGGTAACCCAAAAGCCAATAATCGCACGCACTGAGGTCTGTGGACCTGGGAGGCCAAGCATGACGAAAGTGGCGGCTGAGCACACGATCATCACCAAACGACGCGTGCAAGAGATCTTTCACGCGTCTAGCAATATGGGGTGTTTTTTTTTTTTTGTTCTAATAAAACCCCATGTCATTCCAAGCACATGTGTCAATTTTCACCTCTCTATCTACATTATTCTGTGGTTTATTAAGTTTTCAAATTTATACTGACTTTTTGATCACCCGGTATGTACCATCTAATGATGAACCCCTAGGTGGTTCGAAACCGGCAGTGGAATAATAAAAAAAAAAACTGAAGAACAAAACAAAATGCGACTGGCTGCAGTAATTTCAAGAAACCTTTATTCATCAAAGTCGCAGTGTTCCTAATCCATAATGGATAAAAGTTTTAACTGTCAGTTTGGTAATGGAAGAAAGCGTATGAGTAAAAGTTGTACACAAAAACCGAGGCCTGTGAAAACAGTGAGCAACTTCGACTGAATATAAGTCCAGTAGTTGAAGCACAGCTGAAGAGGCTCGTACAGAAACGAGTAGAGTCGAGAGCTACAGCAAATTAGTCTTCGGACGGAAGACCACAATAACAACAACGACAACAAAAACTACAATAAATTGAATAAAATTGGAAGCGGAAAATATTTTCCATTTCTAATGGTTCAAATGGCTCTAAGATCTATGGGACTTAGGCCGGTATTACACTATCAAATTTCTTTGTCAAAGATTCGATCAAAGATGTGATCAAATATTCTGTCAAATATATTTCACAAAGATCTTTGACGTAGCGCTAGAAGTGGTATTACACTGTCATCATATTTTTCATCAAAGTTCAAGATGGCTGACAACAACAACTTGTTATTAACCGCAGCAGTTGCATGTACCACAATTGCAGTATGTGCACATGCGGAAGAGAAGCGGGGGAAAAAAAGAAAACACACCTGGATGAAGAAGTGTGTTTTACGACGACACAATAAAAACATTCGACAAAACTTGTTACGTGAGCTTATAGTGGAGGACGTCAAGTCGTACATCAGTTACTTAAGAATGGATGAGCATACATTTCTGTATGTGCTCAGTGAAGTGTATCCTCATATCAAAAAGCGCAATACTCATTTAAGAACTGCTATATCTGCAGAGGATAGGCTCTTTGTAACACCTCGATTCCTTGCTACAGTAGAGGGTTAGGTTAGGTTAGGTTAGGTCAGGTCAGGTCTCCAATCTTCTTAATCTATTTTCGTATTCAGGGTGCCTCACGTTGTAAAGCGCCTCGTCAGCTTCAGACATCTCTATTAATTTTGTAGTTGTCGGCATTTACCGGCAGTGTTTATAAAAACACTACAGATGATGGAACGCTGCAGTGATGCTAGCGCTCCATGTGTTAACATGTCACAATGCAGTGAACAGAAGACAAGCGACTTCTTTGATCAAATCTACAGCGAGGCCCTAGATTTGATAATACTGGACAACATTTGACAAAGTTCCCTATTACACCATCAAACATCTTTGACAAAGATATTTGACAAAGAAATTTGATAGTGTAATACTGGCCTTAACATCTGAGGTCATCAGTCCCCTATACTTAGAACTACTTAAACCTAACTAACCTAAGGACATCACACAAATCGATGCCCGAGGCAGGATTCGAACCCGCGACCGTAGCAGCAGCGCGGCTCCGGACTGGAGCGCCTAGGATCGCTCATCCACAGCGGACGGGCATTTCTAAAATACTGCCGGAGTGTGTACGCAAGTAAAAGGAAAACAAAAACCACTGGGCTTACCTCCTGAACTTATTAAACGTATTAAGCGTCGGATAGGTGTTGGCAAAAGAGGAGTGATGGAATGATAAAGCGGAAAGATGCGAGCGAACAACGTACAGTCCGGGTCGTAGACGGGATCTAGAGACAGGGGAGTCAGAGAATCACTCGGCAGTCCCTCTTGAAACCGAGACGCGGAACCCTGGCGCAGCAGCCACACAAAGGCAGAAGCCCGGCCGCCTACGCAGGTTTCGCGTTACGCAACGCGCGGCTGGCGGGCGAGCCGCCGTCTGTGTCTGCGTCTACGTCTGGGGTGCGACGACACGGCGAACGGGTCCGGCCGCAGCTCTGACGTCACACCTGACCTCAGTCCCTGCCGCGTCACACTTACGTAATGACTAACTGTTTTAGTAACAAATCTGTTAACCGTAAAACGACGAAGGGCCCCAGAGAGCTTCGAATCCGACCACTCGTTTATCATGTAATTTCCACTAATGACAGTGATAAGCGAAACAGAATTTCCTGTGGTACCTTATGTGTCCCGCTGTGAGCGATGGGTTACATAAGAATATTCGCCGTCGTTTACGAGAGTCCGAAAACTACACTACTGGCCATTAAAATTGCTACACCACGAAGATGACGTGCTACAGACGCGAAATTTAACAGACAGGAAGAAGATGCTCTGATATGCAAATGATTAGCTTTTCAGAGCATTCACACAAGGTTGGCGCCGGTGGCGACACCTACAACGTGCTGACATGAGGAAAGTTTCCAACCGTTTTCTCATGCACAAACACCAGTTGGCTGGCGTTGCCTGGTGAAGCGTTGTTGTGATGCCTCGTGTAAGGAGGAGAAATGCGTACCATCACGTTTCCGACTGATAAAGATCGGATTGTAGCCTATCGCGATTGCGGTTTATCGTATCGCGACATTGCTGCTCGCGTTGGTCGAGATCCAATGACTGTTAGCAGAATATGGAATCGGTGGGTTCAGGGGGCTAATACGGAACGCCGTGCTGGATCCCAACGGCCTCGTATCACTAACAGTCGAGATGACAGGGATCTTGAACTTAAAATCTCCTGGGTTATTAGGCCGCGTCATCTTTCTTCTAAAATGTTCGACGTTTCGACCCCTCTGCTGGGATCTTCCTCAGGATCATTTGGTGTCCACTACTGCTAGAACACAGGCATCTGATCCGCATGGCTGTAACGGATCCTGCTGCCACGTCTCGATCCCTGAGTCAACAGATGGGGACGTTTGCAAGACAACAGCCATCTGCACGAACAGTTCGACGACGTTTGCAGCAGCATGGACTATCACCTCGGAGACCGTGGCTGCGGTTACCCTTGACGCTGCATCACAGACAGGAGCGCCTGCGATGGTGTACTCAACGACGAACCTGGGTGCACGAATGGCAAAACGTCATTTTTTCGGATGAATCCAGGTTCTGTTTACAGCATCACGATGGTCGCATCCGTGTTTGGTGAACGCACAGTGGAAGCGTGTATTCGTCATCGCCATACTGGCGTATCACCCGTCGTGATGGTATGGGGTGCCATTTGTTACACTTCTCGGTCACCTATTGTTCGCAGTGACAGCACTTCGAACAGTGGACGTTAAATTGCAGATGTGTTACGACCCGTGGCTCTACTCTTCATTCGATCCCAGCGAAACCTTACATTTCAGCAGGATAATGCACGACCGCATGTTGCAGGTCCTCTACGGACTTTCCTGGATACAGAAAATGTTCGACTGCTGCCCTGGCCAGCACATTCTCCAGTTGTCTCACCAATTGAAAACGTCTGTTCATGGTGGCCGAGCAACTGGCTCGTCACAATACGCCAGTCACAACTCTTGATGAACTGTGGTATGTGTTGAAGCTGCATGGGGAGCTGTACCTGTACAGGCCATCCAAGCTCTGTTTGACTCAATGCCCAGGCGTATGAAGGCCGTTATTACGACCAGAGGTGGTTGTTCTGGGTACTGATTTCTCAGGATCTATGCACCCAAATTGCGTGAAAATGTAATCACATGTCAGTTCTAGTATAATATATTTGTCCAATGAATACCTGTTTATGATCTGCATTTCTTCTTGGAGTAGCAATTTTAAAGTCCAGTAGTGTAGTATTATGGTCAGCCAGAAAGCGGTGGAGAACATACCGACTATAATTTCCAGTTCGCAAATTCAGATTATTCTTAAGCTCGCTGAACGAAATTGCTCCTACTTTCTACCTACTCTGCGGGAACAGAAACAATGACTATAAACAAAAGTTTAGAGTTGCAACTGATTAATATATTCAGTAAAACTTCACATGCAAAACATAGCAACATTCCTGATGGTAATAACAATAATGCTCGCCACAAAAGTGGAAAATAATCTCACCAGTTGCCACTCGGTGTCGTCAACACTACGGGCGACACACAAACAGTTACTTACGTGAAATCTAATCGATCAAAATGGCTCTGAGCACTATGGGACTTAACTTCTGAGGTCATCAGTCCCCTAGAACTTAGAACTACTTAAACCTAACTAACCTAAGGACATCACACACATCCATGCCCGAGGCAGGATTCGAACCTGCGACTGTAGCGGTCGCGCGGTTCTAGACTGTAGCGCCTAGAACCGCTTGGCCACCCCAACTGGCCAACAAGTGAATGGAGCCGATTCATCTACACTACGCAACACAGCTGTGTGTCACTTTTTCGAAAACCCATAATTGTCTCTCACTGCGAAGCAGAAATTCGAAATTTCTCTCAGCCTTCCTCTGTAGTGGTACAACAGCATGCATGACGCGTTGTGACGTCACCCTCGTGCTAAATGACGCTTAAGGGGAGTCGTACCGCCAAAAATGACAAAATTTGACATTTTTACTTTTATGCAAATTATGAAAATATGGATTTTTATGCTTAATTTGGTGTTGGTTTTTTTTAAATATTCGATAATTTACTATTTTAAATAAATGTTTGAAAATAATCATGCAATGACATTTCGGAGAATTTTGGTTTCCATCATTTCACATATTGGGATTTTTCTCTGTAACTGTACAGTCTAGAATGCTGTGGCTTCATTTGTTTTGTAGAGAACTGTCCGTTTCATAAGTTGCTTACACTGGCGGTACTTCGCAGTAAACTCTTTGAACGGTACATTTGTTTGTGTTTGACAAGAAAAATGGCTCTGAGCACTATGGGACTCAACTGCTGAGGTCATTAGTCCCCTAGAACTTAGAACTAGTTAAACCTAACTAACCTAAGGACATCACAAACATCCATGCCCGAGGCAGGATTCGAACCTGCGACCGTAGCGGTCTCGCGGTTCCAGACTGCAGCGCCTTTAACCGCACGGCCACTTCGTTGTGTTTGACAACCACAGTTATCCACTAGCCGCGTTTTAGTTTCTGTGTATCCTGTGATAGGTTTCGTCATGACGAAACCAAAAGGAGTGTTTAAAAAAATACGAAACAAAGGAAACAGATACTACAGAACAAATATAACAGCAGTAAAAAGAGTGGTTAGCGCCGAAGGGCGTGATTATTTGGTTGTAAATAGTGACAGTCCTTCTACTCCTCCGAGTGCTTCCAAGAAAAAACTGCTGGGTAATGATGTAAAATACAACGCAGCTTCAGTCAGTGAAAGAAACTGCAATATCATTATTAATCTCCATATACTTATATCAGCTTTGTGTGAAACAGTGTGACCGGCCGCAGTAGCCGAGCGGTTCTAGGCGCTTCAGTCTGGAACCGCGCGACCGCTACGGTCGCAGGTTCGAATCCTGCCTCGGGCATGGATGTGTGTGATGTCCTTAGGTTTGGTTAGGTTTAAGTAGTTCTAAGTTCTAGGGGACTGATGACCACAGATGTTAAGTCCCATAGTGCTCAGAACCATTTGAACCATTTTGTGAAACAGTGTGTTGTCGTATATGTGGAGGGGAAATTGAAATTTCTGAAAATCTATCTCAACGCAATGGTCTGGTGTGGACTTTGCAAATAATGTGTTTGAACTGTGAAAGCGAAAAGACTTTCAAGACTTCAGAAGTAAGTGTAAAGAATGGACTTTTTGACACTAATCTAAGCTACTTCTATGAACTTATATGCATAGGAAAAGGCCATTACGCTGGTAAGGTTCTTTGTGGCTTGCTGAACCTCCTTAGTCCCCCTACAATATCTATCAAACACAACTCCATAGTAAGAAGTAGTGTCAAGGCGTGTGCTATGGAGTCAATGTCTACACCAGGAGAGCAGGCTGTAGCAGAAAATGGTAGTTCTGACATAGCAATATCATTCGACGGATCATGGCAAAAAAGAGGTTTCCAGTCAAAGAATTCATGTGCATCTATTATCAGCATCGACAACGGGAAAGTGTTGGATATTGGTGTGTTGACCATGTACTGTCAAGGTTGTAGGCAAGCAGGCAAGAGTACTAAAAAGCAAACTACGTACGAAATGATTTTTCAGAGAAACTATGAAGGAACTAGTGGAGGGATGGAGGTTGCTTCTGCAGTGAAAATGTTCCAACGTTCCCAGCATGACCCTGCTGTTCGCTACATGAGTTTCCTTGGGGATGGAGACTCACGATCGTATAAGGCAGTAGTGGAGAGTAAGTCCTATGGTGATTTGTCAATTAAATAACTAGAGTGCATTAATCACGTGCAAAAGAGGATGGGCACGAGACTAAGTAGACTCAAACAGCAGTTGGGAAGTACCAAGTTATCTGATGGTCTAAGTATAAGACGTCGACTGACTGATAAACAAATTGATCAGATTACACAATATTATGGTATGGATATTAGAAGTAACAGAGATAATTTAGACGGTATGAAGAGAGCTGTTTGGGCAATTTATTTTCACAAACTGACAACAGATGCTGAACCAAACCACAACCTGTGTTCCACTGAATAGTGTAAATAGTTGAAGGCAAAAGAGGAGGGTAAAGTAGACACTTTCTCGCACAAAATTACTGTACGAAATGGTGTTATGCTTGCCATGAAGCCTTTGTTTCAGGATCTTGCCCAACCAGAGCTGTTGAAGAAATGTCTCAAGGGCAAAACACAAAATGCGAATGAATCATTTAACAATGTTGTGTGGTCAAAATGTTTTTGTTGGAAGGTCAGTCTTTGAACTTGGTGTTTTGGATGCTGTTCTTACTTTTAATGGTGGCTATTCTGGAAGACTGCAGGTTTTGGAATATCTTGGCATTCATAAAGGTTACAACACCACTAGAAGTGTGATGGACTTGGACCAACTGCGAATCATGAAGGCAGAGGTGGCAACAAACAATATGTCAAAAGAAGCCAGATCCAAGAGGAGGAGGGCAGCACTGGGAGAGGAAGATGAAGGAGGAGATGACTACCATCCAGGAGGATTCTAACATATTTTTATGTATCAGTTGTCTGTGTATTAAAATTTTCTCTTTAAACGCAATTTTCTCAACATGATACTTTTCAGTATAAAATCCCCTTTTTCTCAGAAACTTTTCAATCTACATCAATGAATTATTTACCACATAACATAGATATTACAATGATGTTGTAGCTCTACTTTAGTAGTATTTACTGTAATATTTAAAATTCAAGAAATTAAAATTGTGAAAATTTACTCCAAAAAATTATATGTTTAGGTAAAAAGCATAACTTCTTTTGCACTTGTTATTTTAAAGTGATTGTAGAGCAATACAGTCACAAACCATGGGAGAACATGTGATGAAACAACCACATCTACATACTCAACAGTTCCTGAGAAAACGGGGCATTTATATAGCCAATTTAACATTCCAGAATGAGATTTTCACTCTGCAGCGGAGTGTGCGCTGATATGAAACTTCCTGGCAGATTAAAACTGTGTGCCGGGCCGAGACTCGAACTCGGGACCTTTGCCTTTCGGCAGCAAGTGCTCTACCAACTGAGCTACCCAAGCACGACTCACGCCCAGTCCTCACAGCTTTACTTCTGCCAGTACCTCGTCTCCTACCTTCCAAACTTTACAGAAGCTCTCCTGCAAACCTTGCAGAACTAGCACTCCTGAAAGAAAGGACATTGCGGCTGTGGCTAAGCCATATCTCCGTAATATCCTTTCTTTCAGGAGTGCTAGTTCTGCAAGGTACGCAGGAGAGCTTCTGTAAAGTTTGGAAGGTAGGACACGAGGTACTGCCAGAAGTAAAGCTGTGAGGACTGGGCGTGCGTCGTGCTTGGGTAGCTCAGTTGGTAGAGCACTTGTCTGCGAAAGGCAAAGGTCCCGGGTTCGAGTCTCGGCCCGGCACACAGCTTTAATCTGCCAGGTAGTTTCATTTTAATATTGTCGAGATAGGGTGGTTCGACTCCCCTTAAACAACGAAGTGTCGACGAAATGAAACAAAGGCCAGAGATCATAAGTTCATCTGACGTGTAAGGTGCGTAAATGATCACATTGCACCAAATTTCAACATAATTCTGGCCAGCGCCACCGCAGACATGTCACGCAATGGCAAGGTGCTCCTCACACACTCTGTTACCCATATTTCACCCCTTCATATGACGCCTCTGCGATCGACGTCAGAGGTGCGACACGCAGCGTTGAAATCACGCGTTTTTTCTTGTGGGTGGCCGAGGACAGCATTTCAGACACATCACCTCTTAGCGTGGACACGAAAAATCTCAGGGCGGGGCATAAAATACTTCAATGAAACCAACCCTTCCCTTGAGGTGTCGATTTCCACACATTATGCGGTCGTAAACGGCAGTTAGTAGTGCGAAGGACAACGAGATGACGTTCTTGACAAACTATCACTCCTATGACAACCCCTGGAATATTCAACTCTTCTGTAAGGCATTGTGGGACAGCAACTGCAATGAACGTGTTCGCACCCATTTGGAGTGCAGTGTGCCCACAATTTTTCCTCTTGTATACAGGGTGAAACCACCAGGGACCGTGAAAACCATTCGCAGAAATATGGACGTGATCTGAAGTACCGGGTGACCAAAAGTCACTATAAATTTGAAAACTTAATAAATCACGGAATAATGTAGATAGAGAGGTAAAAATTGACACACATGCTTGGAATGACATGGAGTTTTATTAGAACCTAAAAAAAAAAAAAAACAAAGTTCGCAAAATGTCCGACAGATGGCGCTGGACAGCAAAACGTCAGTGACTGCGCATGACATTCGTGTATAAAAGGAGCTTTAATGAGAGAGAGATTGAGATGCGCCAGCAGTCGCAGCATGTTGACGTTACCTGAAAAGGCGCTTTTAGTGAAGCTGTATTATCAGAATGGGGATTGCGCTAGTTCAGCGTTACGATCCTATCGCCATAGGAAGGGGATTCGAACGGGTAAAGGTCCGTTGACAAATGCAACTGTGGCGAGAATGATTTCGATGTTCGAAGCCACGGGTTGTTTAGACGATAGACCCCGTAGTGGCCGACCGAGCACAAGGCGTAATGCTGCTGAGACAGTTCAGGAAGAAATGGAGACTGTAGCGGGTTCGTCTATGCATGGGGACTTCAGCGCTCGTGCAGACGCACGTCGCGCCTGCATTCCATACACTACTGTTTGGTTGCCACGTAGGCGTACCCTCCGATGCTATCCGTACAAAATCCATCGGCATCATGAACTGTTACCTGGCGATTTAGTGAAGCGGAGGGCATTTGCGGTGTGGGCGTTTCAAAAGATGGCGGAAGATGACGATTGGTTGAGTAGCGTGTTGTGGACAGACGAAGCTCATTTCACGCTCCGAGGGTCTGTCAACGCCCACAACTGCAGAATTTGGGCTACCGAAAATCATAGAACTGTCGTGGAAACTCCATTGCACGACGAGAAAGTCACAGTATGGGTTGGATTTACCACATCTACTGTTATCGGGCCTTTTTTCTTCGGGGAAATGCGTGATTCTGGTTTTGTAACTGCTACCATGTCGGGTGAGAGGTACGCCGATATGTTACAGAATCGCATCATCCCCAGCCTGTCTGATAAACGCCTGCTGGAACGTACGATGTTTATGCAGGATGGCGCTCCACCCCATATTGCTAGACGCGTGAAAGATCTCTTGCGCGCGTCGTTTGGTGATGATCGTGTGCTCAGCCGCCACTTTCGTCATGCTTGGCCTCCCAGGTCCCCAGATCTCAGTCCGTGCGATTATTGGCTTCGGGGTTACCTGAAGTCGCAAGTGTATCGTGATCGACCAACATCTCTAGGGATGCTGAAAGACAACATTCGACGCCAATGCCTCACCATAACTCCGGACATGCTTTACAGTGCTGTTCACAACATTATTCCTCGACTACAGCTATTGTTGAGGAATGATGGTGGACATATTGAGCATTTCCTGTAAAGAATATCATATTTGCTTTGTCTTACTTTGTTATGCTAATTATTGCTATTCTGATCAGATGAAGAGCCATCTGTCGGACATTTTTTTGAACTTTTGTATTTTTTTGGTTCTTCGAAACCCCATGTCATTCCGAGCGTGTGTGTCAATTTGTACCTCTCTATCTACATTATTCTGTGATTTATTCAGTTTTCAAATTTATACTGACTTTTTGATTACCCGGTAGAAAAGGGCATTCACGCTTTTTCAGATCTCCTGTTACGCGCGCTCCTGTGGCGTGATCATGTGGGGGTGCGATATTAACACATGCGTGAATAAAACGTCCGAGGGTCCCTCTGAGACCGCCCCAGCCCGGTATTGCTTACTGCAACCAGCGTACCTTTTTTAAGCACTTTAAAAATGTACCTGTACGTAGCAGCCAGTCACTGATAACTAAGCGCCGGCGAGATAGGCAACCATTTCGACGTCCCTGAGCTGAGTGCACCAGGTCGCTGAACTAGCGTCTACTGGCCGCATGCGCCATCTAATGTAGGGGTGTCGAAAGGGATGCCGAGCACTGGGTAATATCGTAGGACGCCATGCTTTTGCAGTATTGCAGGCGAAGATTGTAGACACCTTTGAGCCAAATATCAAACTTCATCGTCCCGATGAGGTAAAGTATGACGTTTCGAGAAAAAAGACACTGTAGCTGAGTTGAGCAGTGTACACTTACGAGCCAAAACATTATACCCACTATTCACCGCGACTTCGGATGCCTCCTGGTGGCGTTACGGGATCGTGACGCGGTAACAAAAGTTCGTAAGCGGGACAGACAAGGCAGGGGATCACCCTAGACAAGGTATCGGCTGCAAACGGGGAAATCCATTGAGATAAGCATTTTTGACAAAGGCCAGATTATTATTACGCGCAGCCTATGAACGAGTATCTCGAAAAAGGCGATGCTGGTCGAATGTTAATTGTGCTACCGTCGTGAGCATCAACTGAAAGAGGTAGAAGGACAGTGAAACTACTACTTGGCACTAAATGGGTTGACGTCCACAATTCTTCGCAGAACGTGTGGTTCGGAGTCTTGTTTCCTCTGTAATGTAGGACAGATGGTGATCTGTGGCATATCTGCCGGGAGAGCACAACGCTGGTGCAGGCACAAGTATTTCAGAGCACACCTTTCATCGTACATTGTTGAACTTTGAGCTCCGCAGCAGACCACCCCTACGTTTTCACATATTACCCCGACATCATCATCAGCTGCGATCGCAGTTGGCACGGGGCCATCGAAATTCGACCGTCGATCGGTGGAAACCAGTCGGCTCTTCGTGTGAATCACATTTTCGTTACACTAGGTCGACGGTCGTCTCCACAGACGCCGTTATCGAGGTGATCGGCCACTCTAAACGTGCAGCGCGCCACGGACGCAGGTTGGTGGGAGCAGTATTGCGCTGTGGGGGACATTCTCCTGCTGGTGCATGGGACCTGTGGTAGTAATAAGAGATTCGCCGACAGCTGTGAACACTTGCACCCCTTCATGCTTCATGTGTTCCCCGAAGGCGACGCCATCTTTCAGCAGTATAACCGCCCGTGTCTTCGAGCCAGAGCCGTGCTACAGTGGTTTGAGGAGAATTGGAGTGAACTGATGTTGATATCTATGCGGCCAAATTCGCCTGGTATAAATCCTATGGAATCCATCTGGGTCGTTGTCGGGCGCCATCACCGCGTACACAAAGCGGCGGCCGATTATTTGGGGGAATTACGGGACCTGTGCGTAGACATTCCTCCACAAACCTACCAACAAACTGCCAGTTTCCTGATATCCAGAATCAGCGACGTATTTCGTTCCAAAGACGGACGAACAAGCTATTAAGCAGGTGGTCATTGTTTTGGCTCATCAGTGCATCTTGTACACGGGAGGAAAGAACCCCGAATGTCATGTCGAGTAATTTCTTGCTACGTCTGAAACACACCAAGATTTCTGGTTGGAGGCCAGTGTGAAAGTACTCTTTTCGCATTGCGGTTCTGGTGAGTGCTATTTTCAACTTTGCATAAATGTTGTAAACCCCGTACACAGATTCGTTTTTGAGGGCCGCTGTGGCCGAGCGATTCTAGGCGCTTCAGTCCGGAACCGCGCTGCTGCTACGGTCGCAGGTTCGAATCCAGCCTCGGACATGGATGTGTGTGATGTCCTTAGGTTAGTTAGGTTTAAGTAGTTCTAAGTCTATGGGACTGATGACCTCAGATGTTAAGTCCCATAATGCTTAGAGCCAGCTGAACAGAACAGATTCGTTTGTTCTTTCTTTAACGGTTTACCAACCCCCTTCCGAATGTTATTGTAGTCATGCAAGGTTTAACTAGGTGCACAGATGGGAGTGTAGTGTAACCACAACTGGTAGTTAGGTAAGGACAGGTAGGTTTAACAGGCGGAGGATGTGCGATTGGATTACAGGGACGCAATATCTGTGTGAGAATTAAGTCCCGCGCCGCTGTTAGATCGCCGCTTACCGTCATACGCAGGTTGTCGATATTACGTTGCAAAATTGAGTATTAGGCTGGTTCTTCCTCTTGGTGTAATCCAACGTAGTTTAGGGAACTGGAAAAATTATCCAGTGAACTTAATGCAAGGCAAATTTTGTTTTTATTAACCTCAAATTGATAGACCATATTCATTAAATAACTGAGAATAGGTAAGTCAAGTTTGAACTCATTACAATAGAAATATGCAAAGTACTGCAGAGATAAGTATCGTTATCTACTAGAAAGAAAAGATGACGGGAAGAAATTAATATGGCGAATGCACAATCAGCTTTCACTATTAAAAGGGCGATTACGGAGTGATGCACTCCATAGTGAGCTATCATTTGAGAATCGTGATAGTGATAAATATATTCAACAGTAGCCTGCTGGCAAAATTTTGAAGTGTCTAAAACACGCCAAGTGAGTGGCGGCATGTAAACAGAAAGAAACGCACATAGTTGTATAGTTACATTATTTAGGATATCAGTATTGTTAGGTTATTGGCAGGGTTGAGTCTGTTTCACCGTTTACAGTACTCATCAATCCTATATGTTTATAGTAACTCTGTTGCTTCATTGTTTTACTACGGAAATTGTATCAGTAGAAATGTGTGGTAATTACATCGAAGAAGCTGTAATTACCAAAGGGAATATGTGATCTCATCCTGGTAGGCAAATAATTTGTAACTCTTTGACTGTATACAGACGTAACGTGTTGGGGAAATCCTCTGGCACGTTGCATACTGGCAGGTGCGCAAAAAGTCAATACGTAATGCTTCGTAATGATGTGTGCTCCTAGAAAAACGTAAGGGCGTCGCTGTTCTGCTCTGCGTGAGAGGCAAGCAGATATCTTAGAGCAGACAAAATGAGTTTGTACTTTCCTCAAGATACTGATTACTTGCCTCGGATCGTTGTCCTGTAATAAGAACAGCTGCTGGAGTGGCAGCTACACATAGAAAGGTATGCGATAAATAACAACGTACAAATGGTACGTGAGCTGTACAGAATGTCTGAACACCAAGGAAGTGAGCATAAATCTCACCATTATCGAACACAAAGCAAGATCTGTTGCTTGTCCGTGTTTATTTTTGTAACATGGTGACGATTGGTGTTTTTCTAGAATGCAGTAGTAAATCATGTAATTTAACGGGTTTAGTTGATTGCAAACTACTCAGTTACCTGAGTTATAATTTTTATGCATTGTTGAGATGAGAATATGATGTTCCTATTGCTTGTCGTAAATCTACATGTTGTATTTGTAGGTTTGAGTACCCCGGCGGGGTTGTACAATCATTTCCTTGTCTTTAATTACAATATAATTATTTATCAATCTACTTATTTCGGTTTTGATGCAAAATATATATTATCATTCCTTTTATTATGCCACAGGAGTTTGCCGAGTTGCGGGGGCGACACATTTTTAAACCTTGTGGCATCGTTTTACGATCCACAACCACTCAGACATGAGCGACTTTTCTTTGCTTGCTGTTAGATTTCAGGTCGAGGCAAGGTAGGTGAACGTGAGCTGTTTTGCCGATTGCAGATGGCTATATATCATGCGGTTAATTGCGCGCATTTTATTTTTATCTTACGTAAAAGTGACATTCTTGAATACTTTTTGAGTCAGGTGGTTTACAGATTGTTTATATTTAAAGGCAACAATTATGAAACTGAGGAAACATGTTCATTGCACCGCCGGATGCTACAAGCCGAAGGTTAACACATGTTCGATTTCACAGTCCATTACTGATCAGTACTCATTGCGTAATATTCACGTATAAGCTACACGGGCACTATTTATCTTCCATTTCGCTGACTTACGTAAGTACGTGTGTGTGACTATTTCTATGCAGCTTCACGTGTCAGAGAGCGTTTCCAAATTGTTTTTCTGCGGCACGAGAATCGCATATTTTGCACAGCTTGAAGTTTTCAGGGCTTGATTATCACTACTTATGGGCGTTGTCTTATGCGTTTACCACACAAACGACTTTCAAGAGGACACTATCAACCGTGTATTCACAACTCTTATGCATAATAAGACAGGCTCGCTCGTCATCTACATAAAAGGACGTAGAACTTTGCGTAATAATTTCGATCGAGTTCATGTCAAAGTGCACTCTTAATCTACTCTGTGCGAGCCCTAATTGTGAAATCTGACAACAAGGTTGACAGTGTCCTCTTAAAAGGAACGGTCATGCATTGACGCACTTTGGCGGGAACAGTCATTTGTGTCACAACAGCCGAAATCTCGACTGTGAATAAAGACATTTAAAGACAGAACAAACAGAAAATGTTGTTATTTCTAAAAGCCGACCTCCACTGTTTTCGATCGGCTGTCTAGTTACATATTGTCACCAAGTTGCGGAAACCTTCCAAGTAGGCAAGGGGTGAGGTGACGGATTTATTCAGATCCGTCAAAAAGTGACCTGGCATACATTGTGTTAGCAGGCAACGTTTAGTGCCTCTCGTTCGCAAAGTACGGAAAGTGGAAGCAGGCTAGATAAAAGGTCTATTTTACAAGGCGACTCTGTGTGTAATGGTTCGTTTACGACAACGAAAGAGGCTGATACCGCAAGAGGAATAGCAATTAGCAAAGGCTAAGCTCGGAAAAAAATAAAGTACTTGAGTCAACTGAAAGCGGGCAAACTGATTTAAGCAGGGAACAGGTTGCACAAGCTATTTGCCGTCCCGAGAGTCCCGGGCGGTGGAGCTGGGCTGTGGATGACGTTGAGCGAGGTTTCACAGAAACCGCTTCCATAACAGGTCGGTAATCTGCTTGCCGGGGCAAGTAAACGGCCTTCACTTCAGAGCATACAGCTGCAAAAGATACGTGGTACCTGAACTGTTGGCCACTACAATTCCAACAGCGGTACGGACAGAAAATGATGCAATTTTACTTATTATACGCACACAATATAGTAGGGAGCCTGTGTCATTATACGCTGCATAAAAGAATTAGGTATCTGATACAGGCAATACCTGTTGTCCTGTTGCATAGCTTGAGATCTTGACTTTCACTGGAAACACCTACAAAAGTCACTCATTTGTTGGTCGTGTAATACATGACGGTATCAGATGACCCCTCAGAAGGAAGTGTGCACAGGTTCCCCAGTGTCCTCGGGTGAGACAGACAGACATCAGTTGTGATTTGTGGACGCTGTATTCAACCAAGCACATGCAGTGCGACATCTCAATGCAGTGCAAGTTGTTAGAGCAGTCTGTGTGGTCCATGAAGGATGGACTTTTCTTCGTGGTGCTGAAGTAACCAATGTCTCTCCATATAGAATGAGATATTCACTCTGCAGCGGAGTGTGCGCTGATATGAAACTTCCTGGCCGGTTAAAACTGTGTGCCGGACTGAGACTCGAACTCGGGACCTTTGCCTTTCGCGGGCACGTGCTCTACCAACTGAGCTACCCAAGCACGACTCACGCCCCGCCCTCACAGCTTCAATTCTGCCAGTACCTCGTCTCCTACCTTCCAAACTTCACAGAAGCACTCCTGGAAGAAAGGATATTTCGGAGACATGGCTTAGCCACAGCGTAGGGGATTTTTCCAGATTTTCACTCTACAGCGGAGTGTGCGCTGATATGAAACTTCCTGGCAGATTAAAACTGTGTGCCGGACCGAGACTCGAACTCGGGACTTTTGCCTTCCGCGGGCAAGTGTTCTACCAACTGAGCTACCCAAGCACGACTCACGCCCCCCCCCCCCCCCTCACAGCTTCAATTGTGCCAGTACCTCGTCTCCGAGTTCGAGTCTCGGTCCGGCACACAGTTTTAATCTGCCAGGAAATTTCGTCCCTCCATCTGTCATCATAAGCCGTGGTCGCGCTACACGGAGACAGGTGAGTACACAAGGCGAGTTGGGCAATGTCGCCGACGCATTACAACGCCACGTGAAGACCGATATCTGGCCATCTCTGTGTTACGGCGTCGTACGGATATCGGCAAAGCACTGCAAGACGATCTCAGAAGAACCATTACAGCCGCAGCGTACAGTCAGACTGTAAGCGGCAGGTTACGTCAAAGGACCTGTTCGAGGACGCTGTTGGACATGACAGCACCTCGCAACTCGCCTTCATTTGTGCTGTCCCTGTCCCTGTCGAAACCTGTTATTCAGAGAGAACAGCAGATTTTCTCTGACGCAAGGTGATGGCCGTGTTCGAGTATGGATACACCGTGGTGAGCAGTACCTGCCGAAAGTCGCCCAGGAAATCGACAGCTTCGGCCACGGTCCAGTGGTGGTGTGGGGAGGCATCAGTGTTGACAGCTGTACTGATCTTGTCGTCGCCCACAGTCGCCTTACCACCAGGCAGTACATCTTTTTCATGCATGATAATGCCAGGCCCCATGTGGTGGGTGTCACCAGGGATGTCTTGCTAAGCGCGGACAGTGGAACGGACGGCGGGGAGTCCGGATCTAAACTCAATCTAGTATGTGTGAGGGACGCTGGACTGACGTGTTCGTGGTCGTTCTGTTCAACTACAGACCCTCCAAGAAATCTCAGGGGCTCTCGTTGAAGAATGGGAACAGACGCTACAGAGTGCGCTCTGTAGGCTTATACAGAGCATGCCATGTAGGTGTTAAGTGGTCGTAAACGCTTGCGGAGGGCATATACGTTATTGCAGCTCTCTAAGTCTAACAAAAAGCACCCAGGATGACGCCATGAACGATTTTTTCCACTTTGTTTTCGACACCTGTCGGACATTTCACTGCTTGTTACGAAAATGAACTAAGATGTAATGATGTTTTGTTCTACATCTACATCTAAATGATTACTCTGCAATTCACATTTAAGTGCTTGGCAGAGGGTTCATCGAACCACAATCATACTATCTCTCTACCATTCCACTCCCGAACAGCGTGCGGGAAAAACGAACACCTAAACCTTTCTGTTCGACCTCTGATTTCTCTTATTTTATTTTGATGATCATTCCTACCTATGTAGGTTGGGCTCAACAAAATATTTTCGCATTCGGAAGAGAAAGTTGGTGACTGAAATTTCGTAAATAGATCTCGCCGCGACGAAAAATGTCTTTGCTTTAATGACTTCCATCCCAACTCGCGTATCATATCTGCCACACTCTCTCCCCTATTACGTGATAATACAAAACGAGCTGCCCTTTTTTTGCACCCTCTCGATGTCCTCCGTCAGTCCCACCTAGTAAGGATCCCACACCGCGCAGCAATATTCTAACAGAGGACGAACGAGTGTAGTGTAAGCTGTCTCTTTAGTGGACTTGTTGCATCTTCTAAGTGTCCTGTCAATGAAACGCAACCTTTGGCTCGCCTTCCCCACAATATTATCTGTGTGGTCTTTCCAACTGAAGTTGTTCGTAATTTTAACACCCAGGTACTTAGTTGAATTGACAGCCTTGAAAATTGAACTATTTATCGAGTAATCGAATTCCAACGGATTTCTTTTGAAACTTATGTGGATCACCTCACACTTTTCGTTATTTAGCGTCAACTGCCACCTGCCACATCATACAGCAATCTTTTCTAAATCCCTGTACTTAATTTGTGAAAGATAAAGATCTAATTTGGTAACAAAATCAGTCGCCAATTATTGCTAAATGGAAGGTGACAAACGCTCGAAGTCATGTACCCCTAATTCTTCTGAACAGAGCTTGCGGGTGATTTCGGGGTGTAGGGGGTGCTAAATTTAGTGCACACAGTTGCCACCTGTGGCGGCACGAATGTGTCAAACCCAGATCGACATCGAATAGAAATGGACTTAAATGAGAGATACAGGTACGTCACTCAGCGCTCCTTAAACTCTATGCCAGAGTTCATCATTCGCTGTGGCCAGTCAGTGGTGGCACAACAGTTCATTGGAAACACATGACCAGTTGTTTTCAGTGGGTGAGATATACGGAAAACGTGCTGGCCAGGGCAACACTGGAGCACCGCGTGTATCGACATAGGTCAGGACAGCATGGGTAACATGCGGTCTTGCGTTATCTTGCTGAAAGACAATAGCAGAGAGAACTCGAAGATACGGTACAGCCACCGGGCTTAAGACGTCAGAAAAGGAACGAATGATGTGTAAATTACGGTCAATGTTATCTAGAGATGATCGCGTTACGTTTGCAGTGGCAACCAGTACCATCAAAGCAAGTGTAGAACTCGTACGGCAACGACGAAGGGTATCTATGAACGTTTATACTCCTCAGAGCCTGCAAATCTATGTCGACATCTACATCCATACTCCGAAAGCCACCTGACGGTGTGCGGCGGAGGGTACCTTGAGTACCTCTATCGATTTTCCCTTCTATTCCAGTCTCGTATTGTTCGTGGAAAGAAAGATTGTCGGTATGCCTCAGTGTGGGCTCTAATCTCTCTGATTTTATGCTCATGGTCTCTTCGCGAGATATACGTAGGAGGGAGCAATATACAGGTTGACTCCTCGGTGCGGTACGATGTTTTACGCAGAACTGGGACGTCTGAAAAGATGACATGGTGCCACTCCTTGCCGTGTCTAGGAAGTCCCAGCAGGAGTCGCAGTGTAGACAGTCCGTGGTGCTGCAAAGGTCGTCACACTGTCCCTTTGGGTACCTGTCTTGATGAAACCAAACCCGTTTACTGGCACATGCTGTATGACGTGGCTGTACGATTGTGTGAGGCCGAGAAAAATATTTGTTTCTCTACCCGGCCTCTAGACGATCGGGTCATGCATGGCGTTGAGCATGGTCCTCCAGAAGCTACAGATTTCATATTCTTGTAGTAGTCGTGTGATTTTAAACCCGTTCCTATAGTGTAACGCGCAGCACGTTAGCTTGTAGGACATGAAGGTAACCACTCTCGGGTCGAAACAGCGGATTAACGACTGTACCTGGTGCACCAGGCAGCCTGTCCGGCGCCTTAGCTGAGTGATGTCGCCTGCTTACTCCACGTATCTCACCTTTCCCGAGGCCGTATACTTCCCAGTTGCAAAAACCAACACAATACTCTGGACAAAATGTTGGACGCTCATCTGTCGCTACGACGATGGCGACAAACCAGGCCTCGGCTTTTGATGCAGGTTACAGAATGCCCACGCCGACCTGGAGCGACAAACCAATTAGCAAACACTGTTTGCCAACTACTTGCGTGGTGTATTCATGTGACCCCCCCCCCCCCCCCACTGTACAGTTGCGGCATAACGGGCACTATTCCCATTCAACTCTATGACTTCCCGCTCTTCTCGCTGCATCTGCATGTTTCATCCCCGCCTTCTAAGGATGTCAGAAATGCGAGCGCATCTTTCCCCATGCCCATATAAGACAGCACCATGACACTTTACCCTCTCCGCCTACGTCACCAGAATTGGGATTAAATAAGTTAAAGGAAGTCTCCCCCCAACCCTTCCTAACCACAACACGCACTCCTCTCTATGCATCAGGCTGTGGAGGGGTCCAGGATCACCGTGGCCAGGCCTCAATTAAGACGCCTGCCCTCCCTAGCGGATGTATAGCCCTGATTGTTTCTCTTTTCCCCTTCCTTCCATTATTACTTACACTATACGGTAAACAGGGTGCTCTGTTATTCCTCTTTGGTTTTGGTAATAGAACTGAACATAAATTTAAAAAATGAGTCGCTGGCGGAACAAAACGTGGTCACCCCGTCTGACTGCAGGTAGTGGGCCTGGGTTCGGTTCTCGGCCGGGTCGGAGATTTTCCTCGCTCGGGGACTGGAGGTTGTGTTGTCTTGATCATCATCGACATGCACGTGGCCCACTGTTGTGTCAGCTGCGAACACTTGCAACTCGAGCCGTATTTCGCCAGGTGGAGGGCTCCCGGCCATCAATGCCATCAAGGAAAATCGCACCAATTATTCCGTAACTGGACATTGCAGACCACACTGTCACCCGTTGAGTGTGAAGAGACTTCTCTTTCGCGAAATATTGATTCTCAGTCCCCTGAATGCGCCAGTTTTGCTGATTGATGAACCTATCCAAATGAACGAGGATAATGGAATGTAGTCTAATTAAGTCGGGTGATGCTGAAGGAATTAGATTAGGAAATGAGACACTTAAAGTAGTAAAGGAGGTTTGCTATTTGGGGAGCAAAATAACTGATGATGGTCGAAGTAGAGAGGATATAAAATGTAGACTGGCAATGTCAAGGAAAGCATTTCTGAAGAAGAGAAATTTGTTAACATCGAGTATAGATTTAAGTGTCAGGAAGTCGTTTCTGAAAGTATTTGTATGGAGTGTAGCCATGTATGGAAGTGAAACATGGACAATTAATAGTTCGGACAAGAAGAGAATAGAAGCTTTCGAAATGTGGTGCTACAGAAGAATGCTGAAGATTACATGGGTAAATCACATAACTAATGAGGAGGTATTGAATAGAATTGGGGAGAAGAGGACTTTGTGGCACAACTTGACAAGAAGAAGGGACGGTTGGTAGGACACATTCTGAGACATCAAGGGATCACAAATTTAGCATTGGAGGGCAGCGTGGAGGGTAAAAATCGTAGAGAGAGACCAAGAGATGAATACACTAAGCAGATTCCGAAGGATGTAGGTTGCGGTAAGTACTGGGAGATGTAGAAGCTTGCACAGGACAGAGTAACATGGAGAGCTGCATCAAACCAGTCTCAGGACTAAAGACCACAACAACAAAACATCCAAATGAAAGTGGGCTTCGTCACTAAACCAAACCATACTAATTCCTGTCATGCCCCGTGGCCAACCGTTCAGTTTAAACGTCCTAGCGCAACACGTTCAGAAGCTATGACATCCGTCAGTTCACAGAAACACTGTAACTATCGTCAACTCGTATTCCTATGACCATTCTGATTTTTTTTTAAATATGTGTTACTGTTTTCTGTGTTAATGGAATCACAGAAAACTATTCGGTTACTAATTGCCAATTAATGTAACGTCTGTCTGTCTGTGGATTGTCCATCTCATTGAAGGAACTTGTCATTATTGGGAAAGAAGTAGACTAAAGTTGAAATTGACACCCATTAAAGTGCTGTACTTCTATTTCTTTAAAGCGACACACTATAAATTTAAAATATCCTCAGAATAATTTAAAGTGAGATGAGGTGAGTGAATGTCTGTGAATACCTTAGTCGATCGTATTATTAGTATCGTTGACTTTTACCAGTTCATATACAGAACGCTTTCGACATTAAAAAGGGGTTTGAGAGTAGTATGAATGCGATCACCGACAACGGATCCACTTTAAAGTAAGATAACTCAGTCGGGGGCCAAAGAAAATTAGCGGCGAGTCCTTCCATGTGAGGCTCATATTGGATTTGGTTAACTCTATCGAAAAGAAGAGAAGGTTAGGTTGTGGGATTCTCACCAACACGAACAGCAAAATCACAGAACGATAAACCCCAGTCTCGAATTTCGACGTGTGGTAGGACACATGTCATTACCGACTACCAACGAACAATCAAATGCGACTTCTGAATGAGAAGCTCGCTGCGTAAACTTTGTTTACATGGAGAGTGTAAATGGAGGTCCTCGCAATTTCTTTGTGCAGTCCTGCTGAAATGTTAGTCATTCGCATGCATAAGAATGTGATGCACTTTATGTTAGTTTGACGTTGGTAGCACGCCACTTCCACGGTGCTGCATTTTTAACAGCCAGCAGTGGAGATTCTAAAGTAGCTGCATGCAGACGTTAGGAACTGGAGCTTACTCGTACGGAAATTTTGGTAGGCAGCAACTGTTTTTTTGTAAAATAAGGACAAAACACAAAAAAAATCGTTACTTCGTCTCCATCCTTCATATATTATGCATTTACCTGTTACGCCTATATGGCTGAATTATTGATGTTCCCACGTTTATCTCGGTCTTCCTAAAGGTCTTCTGCCCACTGGGCAATACATCGTCAAGATGTTTGGTATTCCGTTGCTCATTTAAGATTTTCTTTCTCTAAAAAAACTGTCAACAACTATGTAGACAGTATTTAAAAAAAATAACAAACAATAAATAAAGTAATGGAACCAAAAGTTAAATGTATTGTTGCCAGAATATTGCTACAATGAAGGACCACAATATCCTGCACAAAAAGGCGCATATATAGGGTGTGTGTGAAATGAATGTACAAAGTGAGAGTGCTGGTAGAGTGGGTCACAACAACCATATTTCATGTATCCCTTAGCGTACGGCGCTAGGCGTCCTTGAACAGCGTCGCGCGCTGCCAAGACGCTAGGCACACAACATGCCATCCGAGCCGTCATGGTAGCAGATCCGCAGGGCAACGATTTCGATGTATTTGTGACATCAAGGTGAATGAGACGTCGGAGTGAAGTTTTGTAACCTTAATTTGTCCGCCGCGACAGAATGTCAATCCTAAGGGCCCGGGTTCGATTCCCGGCTGCGTCGGAGATTTACTCCGCTCAGGGACTGGGTGTTGTGTTGTCCCAATCATTATCATTTCATTCCCATCGACGCGCAAGTCGCCGAAGTGGTGTGAAATCGAAAGACTTGCACCTGGCGAACGGTCTACCCGACGCGAGGCCTTACTCACACGACATTTACATTTTACCTTAATTTGAAATTACGCCCTCCTCCTCGAGTGCACGCCCTGCAATGACGCCGGAGTGACTGTCGCTCTCCTTCAATCACTACTGGCTAAGTGGAGACTGCCATAATCATCATCATCATCATCTTGGACAGTTTCCAGCCACTGGCTGGGTCTGTCGGGAACACAAGCCTCTCCATCGTGTTCTGTCTTTCCACCATTCCCTCTCTTCCACCTTCGTCCAGTTCTCTCCTCTTCTCGTCACACATTCCTTCACTCCCTTCACCCATCTATCTCTTGGTCTTCCTCTGGGCCTCTTCCCCTCCAGTTGCAGATCAAACATCCTCTTTGGAATTCTTCCCTCATCCATTCTCTTCATGTGTCCATACCACTGCAGTCTTGATTTTTCTATCCTGTCCTGTACTGGTTCCTCCTTTAGTCTTTCCCTCACATACACATTTCGCAATCTGTCTCGTCTTGTTACACTCAACCTGCTCCTATGGAACTTCATTTCACTAGCCTGTATTGTACTTTTGTCGCTTTTGTGCATTACCCATGTCTCACTTCCGTATGCCAATATGGGGACAAAGTAGGTTCGGTATATAATTCCCTTGGATTTCTGTGGCACCTCCTTGCTCCAAATAAGCCCCCTAATGCATTTGTAGAACTGCCCTGCTTTTCTGCACCTTTCATTTATTTCCATTGTGATCCCCCCTTACTTTCAATCATGGTTCCTAGGTACTTGAAGTTCTCTACCACTTGTAGTTTTTCCCCTCCACAAGTTATATCCACATTTGGCCTATTCTTCTTCCTTGTTGTGACAATTATTTCACTTTTCTTTGCAGAGAAATGCATTCCACATTGTGCTGCCGTTGCCTCCAATACATCTAACTGCTCTTGCACCTCCTTCTCGCAATTTCCCCATAACATCAGGTCATGGGCAAAAAGCACTGCTTTCATTTTATGATCTCCAATTGCATCTGATACTTGCTGTAGGATTTCATCCATAACAATAATAAACAATAAAGGCGAAAGTGCACTTCCCTGTCGCAACCCATTTTCCAGCTTGAACCATGCAGTACGTTCCCTCCCCACTTTCACACAACTCTCACTTCCCTCATACATTTTTCTGACTTTTCGTGTTATCTCTCATCTATCCCTTTTGCGTTCAGCACATCCCAGAGCTTATCCCTACAGATACTGTCATACGCCTTCTCAATATCTAGAAAGGCCATGATTAAGTCCTTCCCGTACTCATAGTGCCTTTCCTGCAGTTGCCTTACCGCAAATATGAGGTCCGTTGTTGATCTTCCCGGTCTGAAACCATACTGCTCCTCTTGCAGTCTACTTTCAATACTGCTTCTTATTCTCTTCTCCAGGATCTTTTCATAGATTTTTCCACAGTGGCATAGCAGGGTGATTCCTCTGTAGTTCTCACATCTCCTTTTATCCCCTTTCTTGAAGATCGGGACTACAATTTCTTTCTTCCAATCCTCAGGAATTCTGTTCTCCTTCCACACCACCCTCAGCACTCTGTATAGCCACTGGGTTCCTACTTCTCCTGCTTCTCGTATCATATCCACTGTTACTTCGTCCCGACCTGGTGCCTTGCCCCCTTTCATCCTCTTTATGGCTTCTTCCACTTCATTCCAAGTTAGATCATCAATTTCCCCACTATTATAATCGTCTGCTGCCTTAGGCTCTCCATCGCTGTTAGTTACCCGCTTGGCGGCATTCAACAGATCTTCAAAGTACTCCTTCCAAATCTTTTTGAGCTCATGCATTTCCTCCACAACTCTTCCATTATTATCCATGATCCTCAGGCACTCGCTTCTGTCGTTCCTCTTATTTCTTACCATGGTGTAAAGTACTTTTTTGTTCCCTTCACTGTCCTCTTCTAACATTCTTGTCCATTTTTCCATCCACTTCTTCTTCTCCGCCCTTACTATGGTCTGTGCCGCTTTCTCGCTTTCCTTATATTTTACCCTAGCTTCCTCTGTTCGGGTTTGGAACCATTCTCTGAAGGCTTTGTTCTTTCGAAGTACTGCCTCTTTACATATGTTGTTCCACCATGGGGTTTCCTTACTTCTCCTCTTTGTGCTAGTTCTTCCGCACACAGTCTCAGCTGCCTCAACTAGAGCCCTCTTAAAATCTCCCCATTCTTCTTCCACTGTTCAGTGATCTTCCTTTGGCAGCTTCTTCCTGATCAGTGTCTGGTACTGGGTCCTCTGTTCATCCTCTTTCAGCATCCATGTCTTTAACCTTTTCTCCTGTATATCTGTTGCCCTCCTATCTATTTTCTCT
Source organism: Schistocerca serialis cubense (assembly GCF_023864345.2). NCBI lineage: Eukaryota > Metazoa > Arthropoda > Insecta > Orthoptera > Acrididae > Schistocerca > Schistocerca serialis. Next base: position 164,668,289 of record NC_064643.1, on the reverse strand, counting down.
CTCAGGGTGGCTACCAACAGCCGATGGTCACTGTCTAAGGCCTCAGATGGAATGACCTTAACATCTGCGAGGCTGCTCATCATCTGCCTATCCACTAGTACATAGTCTACTACTGAAGTTTGGATCAACTCCTCATCAGTCTCAATGAGTGTTTCATGAACAACAGTGAAACGTCCCCTTTGAACAATTATATACGTGACTGGGCTTAAACTGGCACACAATGTTTTTAACGCAACGCAATCTGACTTTCAAAAATCCCTACAAAAAAAATGGCCCTGACTAAAATTAACCTATGCGTTTCACAAATCGCTTACCTTACAAAAATCTTGGTTACTCGAACTACTGCAATACAGCCAGCGCCACTACTGCAAGCTAAATAAAAGATTCAAACTACTAAAGGCACTAACTACTGATAGGCATAGTTAGCAAATGAAAGATTTTGATAGAGAACAAACAATGTATTTACCTTAATAGTGTTGAAAAGTCATAATATACATAGCAGTTCATGACATCCAGTCTTACAAATTTCAAAACTCCGCCATTTCTCTCCCCACATCCACCACTGCTGGCGGCTCACCTGCAATTGCGCAACGCTACGCGCTGTTCATGTCCAGCTTCCAAACACTACAATGGCAGACAACAATGCAAACTAGCCACAGACTGCACACAGCACAGCCCGTGATTTTCATACAGAGCGCTACGTAACGATGCCAATAAGAAAACATAAACAGCCTACTTACATAGCCCCCATGCTCCCCACAAAAAAATTTACAAATTGTTTTGGGCAGTAGCCAATAATGATTTGATAAAATTGTTCATAATTACAATAACAAAGATATCAAATGCACACTCTTATTGATACAATGTTGGTCAAAAGCTAAAATTTTCTCACAGTCCATAAAAACAGTCCGGATCATTCATCAAAGTAAAACTGCCGTTTCTTTTCTCAAAGTCTGAGCAGTAAAAGACAATGCACACAGAAGTAGTGGATTTCCATGCAGTCTTGAAGAAGTAGTGTTGTCCTTCGAACGAAAAGACAGTGCTGACTCTTGACATGCAGACAGGTAATGGGCCACAACATCAGAAGATTCCAGGTTCGCATCCTGGCAGGGTCGCCATATGAAACGTCCCCTTTGAACAATTATATACGTGACTGGGCTTAAACTGACACACAATGTTTTTAGCACAACGCAATCTGACTTCCAAAAATCCCTACAAAAAAAATGGCCCTGACTAACATTAACCTATGCGTTTCACAAATCGCTTACCTTACAAAAATCTTGGTTACTCGAACTGCTGCAATACAACCAGCGCCACTACTGCAAGCTAAATAAAAGATTCAAACTACTAAAGGCACTAACTACTGATAGGCATAGTTAGCAAATGAAAGATTTTGATAGAGAACAAACAATGTATTTACCTTAATAGTGTTGAAAAGTCATAATACACATAGCAGTTCATGACATCCAGTCTTACAAATTTCAAAACTCCGCCATTTCTCACCCCACATCCACCACTGCTGGCGGCTCACCTGCAACTGCGCAGCGCTACGCGCTGTTCACATCCAGCTGCCCAACACTACAATGGCACACAACAATGCAAACTAGCCACAGACTGCACACAGCACAGCCAGTGATTTTTCATACAGAGCGCTACGTAACGTTTCCAGTAAGAAAACATAAATAGCCTACTTACAACAGATTTCAGTTGACTCCAGAAGAAAAAAGTCAGTGGGCGTCAAGATGGGGAAACGTTCAGGCCTTACCACCGAACCACCACGACCTATCCAGTTCTCACCAAAGGCTTCATCCAAGTGCGTTCGCGCTGCATGTGCACCGTCGTGTTGGTATCACATTCACTGTTGCACGTTGAGTGGAACATGTTCCGACAACTGCCCTTGGTAACTCTTGCAGAGTTTTCCGTAAAAAGATTAAATATCTGTTTGCGTTCAGTTGCCGAGGAAACATGTGTGGACAGACCAGATTATCGCGAATGAAGCCGGCCCAAATGTTGACACCGAAGCGATTTTGATGACCGTCAGCAAACACGGCGTGCGGATTTTCCCGTGCTCACACGTTTTGATTGTGGCTGTTGAACATACCCTCTCGTGTAAAGGACGCTCATACGTAAAAAGTAAACTGTTCATAAAGTCCGATTGAATGGCACACCTTCGCAGAAACCACTGGCAGAATTGAATTCGCTGTGGAAAATTGTCTAGGTTAAGAGGGTGAACCTTCTGAAGCGCGGGAGAGCTGAAAATCATCTTCATTCCACACACGTCAAATTGTGGAATGGCTTACACCAATTTACCGTGAAACACACCGAGAGCTTGTTGAGGGTGTCTTTCCAAGCAGTGCTAACGCCTCATCTTCAAGCCGCGGACCGGCCGTTGTGGTCGATCGGTTCTAGGCGCTTCAGTCCAGAACCGCGCTGCTGCTACGGTCGCAGGTTGTAATCCTGCCTCGGGCATGGATGTGTTAGGTTTAAGTACACCACTGGCCATTAAAATTGCTACACCATGAAGATGACGTGCTACAGACACGACATTTAACCGACAGGAAGGAGATGCTGTGATATGCAAATGATTAGCTTTTCAGAGCATTCACACAGGGTTGGGGCCGGTGGCGACAACTACAACGTGCTGACATGAGGAAAGTTTCCAACCGATTTCTCATACACAAACAGCAGTTGACCGGCGCTGCCTGGTCAAACGTTGTTGTGATGCCTCGTGTAAGGAGGAGAAATGCGTACCATCATGTTTCAGACTTTGATAAAGGTCGGATTGTAGATTATAGCTCTTGCGGTTTATCGTATCGCGACAATGCTGCTCGCGGTTGTCGAGATCCAATGACTGTTAGCAGAATATGGAATGCGTGGGTTCAGGAGGGTACTACGGAACGCCGTGCTGGATCCCAACGGCTTGGTATTACTGGCAGTCGAGATGACAGGCATCTTATCCCCATGGCTGTAACGGATCGTTCAGCCACGTCTCGATCCCTGAGTCAACAGATGGGGACGTTTGCAAGACAACAACCATTTGCACGAACAGTTCGACGACGTTTGCAGCAGCATGGACTATCAGCTCGGATGCCATAGCTGCGGTTACCCTCGACACTGCATCACAGACAGGAGCGCCTGCGATGGTGTACTCAACGACGAACCTGGGTGTACAAATGGCAAAACGTCATTTTTTCGGATGAATCCAAGTTCTGTTTACAGCATCATGATGGTCGCAGCCGTGTTTGGCGACATCGCGGTGAACGCACATTGGAGGCGTGTATTCGTCATAGTTCAAACCTAACTAACCTAAAGACGTCACACAACACCCAGTCATCACGAGGCTGAGAAAATCCCTGACCCCACCGGGAATCGAACCCGGGAACCCGGGCGCGGGAAGCGAGAACGCTACCGCACGACCACGAGCTGCGGGCTGTATTCGTCATCACCATACTGGCGTATCACCCGGCGTGATGGTATGGGGTGCCATTGGTTACACGTCTCGGTCACCTCTTATTCACGTTGACGGCACTTTGAACAGTGGACGTTATATTTCAGCTGTATTACGACCCGTGGCTCTACCCTTCATTCGATCCCTGCGAAACCCTACATTTCAGCAGGATAATGCACGACCGCATGTTGCAGGTCCTGTACGGGCCTTCCTGGATACAGAAAATGTTCGACTGCTGCCCTAGCCAGCACATTCTTCAGATCTCTCACCAATTGAAAACATCTGGTCAATGGTGGCCGAGCAACTGGCTCGTCGCAATACGCCAGTCACAACTCTTGATGAACTGTGGTATCGTGTTGAAGCTGCCTGGGCAGCTGTACCTGTACACGCCATCCAAACTCTGTTTGACTCAGTGCCCAGGCGTATCAAGGCCGTTATTACGGCCAGACGTGGTTGTTCTGGGTACTGATTTCTCAGGATCTATGCACCCAAATTGCGTGAAAACGTGATCACGTGTCAGTTCTTGTATAAGATATTTGTCCAATGAATACCCGTTTATCATCTGCATTTCTTCTTGGTGTAGCAGTTTTAATGTCCAGTAGTGTAGTTATAAGTCTAGGGGACTGATGACGTCAGATGTTATGTCCCATAGTGCTTAGAGCCATTTGAACCATTCAAGCCCGGTGTACGCACTGTGTATTTACGATCGCACCCGTCAGCCCTTCGCACGTATAGCAAAAACTGAATACACTGGCTTTCCAGGTAGGCCTTAAATGCACATGTGCCACTAGAGAGCGTGCCAGTCGAAAACGTACCTCAAGTGAACCTGTCTCTAATAGGGACCTGTAGGTGGCAGTAAATGTGCGTGGATCTGGCACTCGACGAGTCGGAAACCGCCGAACGTACAAACCTTGGGCAGCATGAGCCTTTCCATCCGTCGCCTTGTAAGCACAGTGCGTATCTGCCCTTTCCTCCCAAGAATAGTGCTCCATTTCCCATACAGTACCGAACACAAAAGGGTCCCCATTTGATGACAAACTGACGCAGGGCGAACCAGACTCCGCAGTGTGCTCAGGTGCTGCCCTCTCTCCAACACCTATCAAACAGGCATTTTCACAGCAAAAAGCAACATGTTCACGTCCCAGTAAGAGGCGGAAAATTCGTAGTGCTGTTTAGCTTGGAGTGTCCGCAACTATGTCGACTACAGCGTTTGCATACGAGGGTCACTCCAAAAGAAATGCACACTATTTTTGTAAAAATACTGTTTTCATTCTATATGTGTGAAAGTTTTACAGTGTGTAGATACATCCTTCCCGCTTGGTTTCAAACTTAGTTCAACCTGTTCCCGTGAGTGGCGCCGTAACAGCATGTCTTCAAGATGGCTGCTACACTTGACGTTCGTAAGAAGCAACGTTCTGTCATAGAATTCCTGTGCTGTGAAAACGAGACAGTGGGAAACATCCACAAGAGGTTGAAAAAGTGTATGGAGATGCCGCTGTCGATCGCAGTACAGTTAGTCGGTGGGCAAGCCGGTTACATGATGAAAGTGGGCACGGCAATATTGAGGATTGTCCTCGCAGCGGCAGGCCTCGTACTGCGCACACTCCAGACAATGTGCAGAGAGTTAACGAATTGGTGACTGCTGATAGACGCCTCACAGTGAACGAATTATCACGCTACGTTGGGATATGGGAAGGAAGTGTTTGGAGAATACTGAAAGTGTTGGCGTTAAAAACGGTTTGTGCCAGGTGGGTTCCCAGGATGTCGACAGTGGCTCACAAAGAAACAATAAAAACGGTATGCAGCGAACGTTTGGAACAGTACGAGAATGGTGGAGATGAATTTCTTGGAAGAACTGTGACAGGTGATGAAACATGGCTCCATCATTTTTCACCAGAGACGAAGAGGCAGTCAATGGAATGGCATCATGCAAATTCACCCAAGGAAAAAAAAATCAAAACCACACCTTCTGCTGGAAAAGTTATGGCTACGGTGTTTTTCAGTTCCGAGGGACTCTTGCTTGTGGACATCATGCCAAGTGGAACCACCGTAATTTCTGATGCATATGTGACGACACTGAAGAAACTTCAAGCTCGACTGAGTCGTGTTCGACCACATCGGCAAAAGCAGGATGTTTTGCTATTGCACGACAATGCACGGCCACATGTCAGTCAAAAAACCATGGAAGCGATCACAAAACTCGGATGGACAACACTGAAACACCCGCCTTACAGTCCTGACCTGGCTCCATGTGACTATCATCTCTTTGGGAAACTGAAAGACTCATCGTGGAACGAGGTTGGGAGATGATGACTCCCCTGTGCACGCTGCCAAACAGTGGCTCCAACAGGTTGGTCCAGAATTTTACCGTGCGGGTATACAGGAGCTGGTTCCAAGATGGCGTAAGGCAGTTGAGAGGGATGGAAATTATGTGGAGAAATGAAAATATTGTTCCTAAAGTGTGTATCTACACACCGTAAAACTTTCAAACATGTAGAATAAAAGATGGATTTAAAAAAAATAGTGCACATTTCTTTTGGAGTGACCCTCGTATAAAAGGTCATAAAAGTTCAACCCGACGTCTCTTTTACCTTGGTGCCACAAATACACTGAAATCGTTGCCTTGCAGATCTGTTACCATGACGGCTCGGATGTCATGCTGTGTGTCTAGTCTCTTGGAAGCAAGCGACGCTCTTCAACGACGCCTAGCGCCGTACGCTAAGGCCGTCGGCACACGGACCGCGCTTTTGAACGTCAACGTTGAGCGTGCCGAGTTCAACGTGCTGCTGAACGCTCGTAAACGATGCGACTTGTGCACACGGTACGAGGGGCCCCGGCGTGGCATACGCGATCGCAACGCGCTCCAGCAGTAGCTGTTGGCTGTACCTGGCTCGTAAATCACACCGTTTACCAAAAGGGCACGTGTAAATTTCATACGTTAGCTCTATTAAAACGCACATTTTCTCCCTTGTCCAAATGCTAGTCAGGTTGTTCTGTCTATAGTATACATAATAAAAACTTCAATATCCGTGAGAATATTATAAGGCAAAAAGAGAAATACCAAGTCCAATCAGTAAGGACATCGGCTTACTAAATTTCCATTACAAATAGTGCGATACAAATTTACAGTAGTTCTCCGCATAAGATAAAAATTATTTGATCATTATCAGTTTTTAGTAAAACCGTTAAGGTAATTGTTACTTGATCATTGTTCCTACTCACAAGGGAACCTCCCCATCGCACCCCCCTCAGATGTAGTTATAAGTTGGCACAGTGGATAGGCCTTGATAAACTGAACACAGATTAATCGAGAAAACAGAAAGAAGTTGTGTGGAACTATGAAAAAATTAGTAAAATATACTACAAACTGAGTAGTCCATGCGCAAGATAGGCAACATCAACTTAACTATGAGCTCATGAGCGCCTTGGTCCCGCAGTTAGCGAGAGTAGCTGCGGAAGGAGAGGTCCTTGGTTCAAGTCTTCCCTCGACTGAAAATTTTCCTTTCTTTATTTTCGCAAAGTTATGATCTCTCCGTTCATTCATTGACGTCTCTGTTCACTGTAATAAGTTTAGTGTCTGTGTTTTGCGACCGCACCGCAAAACCGCGCGATTAGTAGAAGAAAGGACGTGCCTCTCCAATGGGAACCGAAAACATTTGACCGCAAGGTCAATGGTCAACCGATTCCTCCACAGGAAAACACATATGATATATTCTATACGACACTGGTGATGGCATGTTCGTATCATGACAGGAATATGTTGTCTACCCACCTAACTTGGACACTTAGCGAATGGGTAAAAAGATTCTTCTACCTTGCCCGATTTAGGTTTTCTTATGGATGTGATAATCACACCCAAAAAAGTGATGAAAACATAAGAGTGTCACAAACTGAAAATAGAAAATTAAACTCTTCACTCGAGGGAAGAAAATGGTTCAAATGGCTCTGATCACTATGGGACTTAACATCTGTGGTCATCAGTCCCCTAGAACTTAGAACTACTTAAACCTAACTAACCTAAGGACATCACACACATCCATGCCCGAGGCAGGATTCGAACCTGCGACCGTAGCGGTCACGCGGTTTCAGACTGAGGCGCTTAGAACCGCACGGTCACACCGGCCGGCACTCGAGGGAAGACTTGAACCTAGGACCTCTCATTCCGCAGCTGCTCACGCTAACCACGGAACCACGGCGCTCCTTGACTCCGAGTGTCCTTAATGTTGCCTATCTTCACATGGACTACTCAGTTTGTATATTTTACTAGTATTTTTCATAGTTCCACACAACTTCTTCCTGTTTTCTCGATTGATCTGTGTTCAGTTTTTCAACACCTATCCACTGTGCAACTTATAACTAAATCGAGGGGGGTGCGATGGGGAGGTTCCCTTGTCAGTAGCAGAATCTCTAAATGTGACTTACAAAACCTAAAAAAAAGGGCAATATATCTTACTGCAGGTACTGCAAGGCGCCCTGTACATAAATGTAAATGTCGTGTCACTAGGGCCTCCTGTCGGGCAGACCGTTCGCCGGCTGCAAGTTTTTCGATTTGATGCCACTACGGCGACTTACGCGTCCATGGACATTAAATGATGATAATGAGGACAACACAACACCCACTCCCTGGGCGGAGAAAATCTCCGACCCAGCCGGGAATCGAACACGGGCCCTTAGGATTGACATTCTGTCGCACTGACCACTCAGCTACCGGCAGCGGACGCCCTGGAGATTAAGCCAATCGAACAAACTCACACCTCAAAAAGAGCGCCATTACATTTACATAACATAGAATATTATAGTACATACGCGTACTTAGCCGCGCGCAGCAGCCTCGTGGTTTGAGGCGTCATGTCACGGACTGCGCGTCTTCTCGCTCCGGAGCTTCGAGTCCTCCTTCGGGTATGGGTGTATGAGTTGTTCTTAGCATAAGTTAGTTTTAAGTAGTGTGTAAGTCCAGGGACCGATGACCTTAGCAGTTTGGTCCCATAGGAATTCACTTACATTCGAACATTCGAGTATATACTTATATTAGACTAAGAAGAAAATATCAGAACCTATTAAAAATCGAAGGTTAGAGGAAAAACATTTTGGGTGTTGCGAGATGCGAATTATCAACCCTTCTCACTGGAGCTATGTAACTGTGGCGCTACTGACTGCGCTATCGCAACCACGTGCTGGTAAAGACCATATTTAACTTCTTCTCATATCCTGAAAGCTTTAATTGTGCTTATATCACTAATTAAAATCTAACTATAACAAATTGTACCAAGAACATTGCGTTTCTAATGGATTCTCAACCTGCTGTTGATTCCAAATGGCCTACTCTCATAATACGCTTACAATAATTCTTTTACCACGAATATGACTTTTCTTGTCATTTTATCGCAACGAATCATACAACTGACTGAGGGTTATCGAGAGCTCTCCAGTTAACTGTTAGCAAACAGAACACAGCATGTTATTCTTAATGGAGAGACGTCTACAGACGTTAAAGTAAACTCTGGCGTGCCACAGGGGAGTGTTATGGACCATTGCTTTTCACAATATATATAAATGACGTAGTAGATAGTGTCGGAAGTTCCATGCAGCTTTTCGCGGATGATGCTGTAGTATACAGAGAAGTTGCAGGATTAGAAAATTGTAGCGAAAATCAGGAAGATCTGCAGCGGATAGGCACTTGGTGCTGGGAGTGGCAACTGACCCTTAACATTGACAGATGTAATGTATTGCGAATACATAGAAAGAAGGATCCTTTATTGTATGATTATATGATAGTGGAACAAACACTGGTAGCAGTTACTTCTGTAAAATATTTGGGAGTATGCGTGCGGAACGATTTGAAGTGGAATGATCATATAAAATTAATTGTTGGTAAGGCGGGTACCAGGTTGAGATTTGTTGGGAGAGTCCTTAGAAAATGTAGTCCATCAACAAAGGAGGTAGCTTACAAAACACTCGTTCGACCTATACTTGAGTATTGCTCATAGTGTGGGATCCGTGCCAGATCGGGTTGACGGAGGAGATAAAGAAGATCCAAAGAAGAGCGGCGCATTTCGTCACAGGGTTATTTGGTAACCGTGATAGCGTTACGGAGATGTTTAGCAAACTCACGTGGCAGATTCTGCAAGAGAGGCCCTCTGCATCGCGGTGTAGCTTGCTCGCCAGGTTTCGAAAGGGTGCGTTTCTGGATGAGGTATCGAGTATATTGCTTCCCCCTACTTATACCTCCCGAGAAGATCACGAATGTAAAATTAGAGAGATTCGGGCGCGCACGGTGGCTTTCAGACAGTCGTTCTTCCCGCGAACCATACGCGACTGGAACAGAAAAGGGAGGTAATGACAGTGGCACGTAAAGTGCCCTCCGCCACACACCGTCGGATGGCTTGCGGAGTATAAATGTAGATGTAGATGTAGATATACATACGGGCTTCAACTGGAAGTCAATATGGCGCCACACAACTCTGCACCGAAGGGAGATGGCGTGCATGTGACGTAGGCACCGTTCTTCCATCTCATTGTTCAACGTTCAACCGCACGTTCAGAATATCTGAAATGCTAGATATTGCTCTGCACGTTCGAAAAGACTCCCCATCGTGCCATTCCACGCTATGACGTCAGAACCTCGGCACGCTCAACGCTCAACCTTCGGATGCATGGTGCGTGTGGCGACGGCTTAAGGGATGCGGACATGGGTTGCTACTTGACATACGCTTGTTATGGCCCTCTCTACCAGCCCTCCAATTTTCCACATTCATATCAGGTACACCCTACAGATATATCTTTCCTAAGGGTTGTCAGGCACAGTTCCTCCGGTGTTTCGGCAGATATTTACAATTTTGTTTTTGCAACTGTAGCTCGAGTCAGCACAAAAAAATACTGCCCATCACATATTTCATGCGACGCCAAGCGTCTACGGAAAGCGTCGGTTTGTTTCCCGTTAGGGCCGCGCGTTGTAGCCGCGCCGTCTGAGCGTCTTGTCACGGTTCGCGCGGCTCCTCTCGTCGCAGGTTCGAGTCCTCCCTCGGGCAAGTGTGTGTGTGTTGTCCTTAGCGTAAGTTAGTTTACGTTCCATTAAGTAGAGTGTAAGCCTATGGACCGATGACGTCAGCAGTTGCTGTTCCGGCCTGATTGTGTCTCAGCGAACGCACCTGAAGATGGCGGCCAGATGGATCGCCGAAATATCGTGTACTGAAGACGATCATTTCCGGCAGCATACCTGTGAAGAGCATAATCATATAAGACGCCGGGAAAATCTACGGGATAACATCAAAGGCATTTTCCGGTGCGTCGGGATCTTCTCATAAAATTTCAATCACCAGTTTTCTCCTCATTACGAAAACATTCTGTTGGCATCCAGCTACATAGTGAGAAATGATCATCGCGATAAAATAAGAGAAATCAGGGCTAGCGCAGAAAAATTTAAGTGGTCGTTTTTCCCGCGCGCCGTTCGAGAGTGGAACGGTAGAGAGACAGCTTGAAGGTGGTTCACTGAACCCTCTGCCAGGCACTTTGTTGTGAACAACAGATAATCATGTAGGCGTAGATGTAGACCCTCGTAATCTGTAACAATCCTTCGGCGATATTCATTCAATTTCAAATATTATCATTCAGCCAGGCTTGGCGCAAATTAGAGAATTAAGTCAGTCAGAAATGAATACAGAAGAATGACTGAGGTTTTCAACGTTTGTTCAGATCTTGTTTAGGTGCAGTAACGGCGTGTGTGGACTGAGTGCTCTGTCCAGCTCTTTGTGTTTTCGCCTCCAACACTCACGCATATTCCGTCCACCGCGTTGTGATGCTGGATGGTGGCTCGTAAACTCAGCATCAAACAGATTTTCTAAAAACAATTAGTAACAAGATTTTCTTCGACTTGCAACCCTTATCCCACCACTTTTAACACATTACCGTAGCTTCTTCGTCTTAAGCTTATGCTTTAGGGGGGAAAGGGCGGGAGGATTGAAATTGCGAATGTAGGGAGGATATAGTCGGACCGTTACGAGGTCACGGAATTTGCGCTTGACATCTGACGAAGACAATACGGGAAACTGCTGGAATATCGTGCAAAAACTACAAATTAATTCGGCTGCAAACATCAACTTTTGGAAATCACCAATTTCACTCAGAAAGCCTCCAAAACTGATCGTTGTTCCGTTCTCCGTAGAATTGTGGCAACAGTTGCCAGTCCCAATGACGATACGTAGGAGGTTCAGCTAAGGTCGATAATTGCTGTTAACTGAGAAGGGAGAAATATTAGGATTTGACGTCCTATTGAAGATGAGGTTATTCCATATTCAGGGCATTCTGGGACTGAATGAATATAGAAAACCAAACCGGCCTCTTTCTTTTGAAGGGCACATCCTCTATTTGCTTTAAGCGCTCGAGGTAAACGACAGGAACTAAAATCTTGGTGGTTCAGTTTTGAATCACATGTTATTCGAGTTCAGTTCCAGTGCCTTGAACACTGCGTCATCCCAATTAGTGAATCGACTTTGCCACTGTCATTTGCAGCCGGCCGCGGTGGCGCGGTTCTAGGCGCTTCACTCCGGAACCACGCGACAGCTACGGTCGCAGGTTCGAATCCTGCCTCAGGTATGGATGTGTCTGATGTCCTTAGATTAGTTAGGTTTACGTAGTTCTAAGTCTAGGGGACTGATGACCTCAGTCCCATAGTGCTCAGAGCCATTTGAACCATTTTTTGTCATTTGCAACGTGACCAAAATAAAACTATCCCCGAAAATACACTGACGGAAAAAAAGTCAGGACCGCAAGAAGGAGTTGTGTGCCAAGAAACGGAAGCTTGTGGGCGTGTTTCTACATCTGAGAGATGATCTCTATTCAGAATCCGCACCAGTCACGTAAGAGTGGCGCTAGTAGAACACGTTTGCTTTAAATACACACGTAACGGTCGTGAACGTTAGTTAACTTCGAGATTCGGCGTGGTGAGTTGACGTTACTCAAGCATGCCTTTAAGGAGATAAAGGCGCCACTATCAACACTTCACAGTGGTTGCATAGGTCTTGTGGTAGGGATACGAAAAGATCGATGTTCCTTCCGTGATATTGCAGAAAGACTTGGCAGGAATGCTGCCACTGTACATGAATGCTGGCAGCAGTAATCACGATAATGTGCAGTTGCGAGAAGACCGGAGTCGGAATGGTCACGTGACACTACTCAGAGAGAAGACCATCGTATTCGACGTATGGCTGTGGCGCATCGTACTGCTTCTGCAGCAGCAATATGAGCAGCAGTTGGCACCACACTGACTCAACGAACTGTTACATATCGGTCACTTCAAGGGCAGCGCAAAGCTAAAGGCCCTATAGCGCACATTTCACTGACCCCAAACCGCCGCCACTGGGTGGCAAGATGGAGGTGTCTTGTGTTTTCTAATGAAAGCTTTTTCTGCCTCGGTGTCAGTGATGGCCGCGAGTCAGTTAGAAGGAGACCATCTAAGGGCCTGCAACCAACCTGTCTGCATGATAGATGCACTGGACCTACACCTGGAATTATAGTCTGGGGTGCAGTATCTTATGGTAGCAGGAGTACTCTCGTGGCTAACCCACGAACCCTGACTGCAAATTTCTACGTCAGTCCGGTGATTCGATCTGTTGTGCTGTCATTAATGAACAGCGCCCAGGAGGTGTTTACTAGTAAGATAACGCTCGCCCACATCCCGCTCTTGTAACCCAACGTGATGTACACTACTGGCCATTGAAATTGCTACACCACGAAGGTGACGTGCTACTGACGCGAAATTTAACCGACAGCAAGAAGATGCTGTGATATGCAAATGATTAGTTTTTCAGAGCATTCACACAAGGCTGGTGCCGGTTGCGACACCTACAACGTGCTGAAATGACGAAAGTTTCCAACCGATTTCTCATACACAAACAGCAGTTGACCGGCGTTGCCTGGTGAAACGTTGTTGTGAATCCTCGTGTAAGCAGGAGAAATGCGTACCGTCACGTTTCCGACTTTGATAAATTGCGGTTTATCGTATCGCGACACTGCTGCTCGCGTCGCTCAAGATCCAATGACTGTTAGCAGAATATGGAATCGGTGGGTTCAGGAGGGTAATACGGAACGCCGTGCTGGATCCCAACGGCCTCGTATAACTAGCAGTCGAGATGACAGGCATTTATCCGCATGGCTGTAACGGATCGTGCAGCCCTGGGTCAATAGATGGAGACGTTTCCAAGCCAACAACCATCTGCACAAACAGTTCGACGACGTTTGCAGCAGCATGGACTATCAGCTCGTAGACCGTGGATGCGGTTACCCTTGACGCTGCATCACCGACAGGAGCGCCTGCTATGGTGTACTCAACGACGAACCAGGAATGGCAAAACGTCATTTATTCGGATGAATCCAGGTTCTGTTTACAGCATCATGATGGTCGCAGCCGTGTTTGGCGACATCGCGGTGTACCACCGCATGTCCAAGCTCTGTTTGGCTCAATGCCCAAGTTGTATCAAGGCCGTTATTACGGCCAGAGGTGCTTGTTCTGGGTAGTGATTTCTCAGGATCCATGCATCCAAATTGCGTTAAAATGTAATTACATGTCAGTTCTAGTATAATATATTTGTCCAATGAATACCCGTTTATCATCTGCATTTCTTCTTGGTGTAGCAATTTTAATGGCTAGTAGTGTATATAGCATCCACATGTTGCCTTGACCTGCTCAGCATTAACCGTCCCTGTATCGACCGACCAAGTGCAATAGGCACGGAACTCCATCCCACAAATTGTCATCTGGCACCTTTACAACACAATGCATGCAGATTTACGTGCTTGCATTCAACAGTCTGATTGTTACACCTATTATTAATGTAGCTGCATTTGACAGTTGCAATGGTTTATCTCGCACATGCATGAACCTGTGATCTTGCAATATTATTCAATTAAATATTTTACCTAGATTAACGTATTCACGAAATGTCATTACTCTACATTAAATATTTTTTGACCTTGCGATTTTTTTTTCCCTAAGCGTATTTCGCGCACCTTAAGATAGGCAACATAACACATGTTGTCTGCACTGGATACAAACAAAGTTAAGTTGGTTTGCCTATCTTAAGGTGCGTGAAATATTTTCCGGGTCATCTTGTAAAAGCTCTCGAACAGCTGGTCTGAAACTTTAGATCTATTGCACAGATTTTAAAAAAACTGCTAGTCGATTCTCGTTCACCTTATGTAGATCTGTACAGAATTTAGGCCTTAATTTCCTGATTTCTTCCATGTGTTTGTCACATATCATTTCTGATCGTGCTGTAGGGTCGACCTCTTAGCTGTTGGAGACATCAGAGCCAGGTATCCGCAATCTGGGTGAAGGGGAAGTCGTCCAAGCTGGTCGCCCTGTAATTGGTCTTAGAGTGAGGTTGATGTCGACAGGCCGACGCTAATATATGGGTCGGCTCGGTTTCTCTGTGATTCTTGACAATAGGTTCATAATAGCGGCCGTTAAGTGTACCCCGTGTTGCCAAAGATTCGCCGTCTTGGTGGTAAGTTGTTCCGCGAAGACACAAAGCAACCAACGGTGCGAAGTGGTAAAAGTTGCACAACGTTCTTGAAACTAACGGTTATTAGTGACTGAAACGTCGTAGTGAAATGGTAATAGTGATTAAACTTTTGCAGCCATCAATGGAAAGTATGAGCAATTCAGGCCATTTTGTCACATTCACAATACAAATTTACGTGCTGTGGAAGAAGAGCAGATGTTAAACGATCCAGTTGTAAGTTGCCTTCAATGAGCCACCTCAAATTTTCCCTAGTCTTAGGCCTAAGGAGGCCACTATGACCAAAAATTTTAGTAACGGTTTTCATCATATGTTTTCCAATACTTTATAAGTGTTTCGGTAATCAGTCACATATTAGTTCTTTTTACTTTCGAAGGCGGTGTCCCTACTTTTAGCCCTTTGGCTTAGAATACATGTTATTCTGTTTCAGGTGCCAAGAGAAACCTCCTAAAATCAAAAAGATATTGAATGTATTGGCACTTATTCTGATGTGTTTAGTGATTAACAGCTATTACACTATTGCCCATTCACGAAAACTACCTAGGCCACTAAAGGAAACCAGATCACCTGATTGGACCGATGACACAAGTTTTTATTTTTCAAATATTTCGTTAACACTGAATACGTATTCATTATGTGTCTACTATAGTGAAATGCAAAAGATAATGTTCAAGGTACACTGAAAACAAAATATTTGTTACAATGCCCGACGATTTTATAATGCGTTTTCCTTAGGCGGCCCATCGGCAGGAACCCACGCCCAAGTGGGTTCTGGTTGGATGCTACTTGGCTAACTTAAGGGCTGACAAAAGACCCCTGCGAACAGCTGTATTCCAGCAGATTTTCTTACGACATAAACTGTAAAGGAGCCCTGGCAAGAAGCAACGTTTAACAGCGGACTGCTACTAATGGGAGCAGCACGTGATCAAAGAGAAGCTGTGTGTTCCTCCCCAGAATCTAACCAACTGAAAGGCCTAAATGTTAAAACACTTCCAAGGTGCTTCTCGGAGTTTCGGAAATCGAAAGGTCGGTCGGC